>NC_091998.1:18214662-18549464 GCF_044704955.1 Pristiophorus japonicus | reverse complement strand
GTAGATTGGGGGGGGGGAAGCGAAGTAGATTGGGGGGGGGGAAGCGAAGTAGATTGGGGGGGGGAAAGAGAAGTAGATTGGGGGGGGGGAGAGAAGTAGATTGGGGGGGGGAGAGAAGTAGATTGGGGGGGGGGGAAGAGAAGTAGATTGGGGGGGGGAAGAGAAGTAGATTGGGGGGGGGGAAGAGAAGTAGATTGGGGGGGGGGAAGAGAAGTAGATTGGGGGGGGAAGGGAAGTAGATTGGGGGGGGGAAGGGAAGTAGATTGGGGGGGGGAAGAGAAGTAGATTGGGGGGGGGAAGAGAAGTAGATTGGGGGGGGAAGAGAAGTAGATTGGGGGGGGAAGAGAAGTAGATTGGGGGGGGGGAAGAGAAGTAGATTGGGGGGGGGGAAGAGAAGTAGATTGGGGGGGGGAAGGGAAGTAGATTGGGGGGGGAAGAGAAGTAGATTGGGGGGGGGGAGAGAAGTAGATTGGGGGGGGAAGAGAAGTAGATTGGGGGGGGGAAGAGAAGTAGATTGGGGGGGGAAGAGAAGTAGATTGGGGGGGGGGGAAGAGAAGTAGATTGGGGGGGGGAAGGGAAGTAGATTGGGGGGGGGGAAGAGAAGTAGATTGGGGGGGGGGAAGAGAAGTAGATTGGGGGGGGGAAGGGAAGTAGATTGGGGGGGGGAAGGGAAGTAGATTGGGGGGGGGAAGGGAAGTAGATTGGGGGGGGAAGGGAAGTAGATTGGGGGGGGGGAAGAGAAGTAGATTGGGGGGGGGAAGGGAAGTAGATTGGGGGGGGAAGGGAAGTAGATTGGGGGGGGGAAGGGAAGTAGATTGGGGGGGGGGAAGGGAAGTAGATTGGGGGGGGGGAGGTGAGAAGTAGATTGGGGGGGGAAGGGAAGTAGATTGGGGGGGGAAGGGAAGTAGATTGGGGGGGGGAGGTAGAGAAGTAGATTGGGGGGGGGAAGGGAAGTAGATTGGGGGGGGGGAGGTAGAGAAGTAGATTGGGGGGGGAAGGGAAGTAGATTGGGGGGGGGGAAGGGAAGTAGATTGGGGGGGAAGGGAAGTAGATTGGGGGGGAAGGGAAGTAGATTGGGGGGGGGGAGGTAGAGAAGAGAGGAAGATGGGGGGGAAAGAGAGAAAACGGTGCCGATGAAGCCCCGCACGCAGCCGATGCCAGGCTGTTGCTGCTGCCGCCGACTCTTCGGGCGGGGCACGCCCCAGCGAGATTTGGGCGGGCGGACCCCGCCGAGGACGAAGAAGCCGGGCCCCGCCGAGGACTTTGGGCGGGCCCGCACGCAGCCGATGCCGGTCTGCCGAAGTCTCTTCAGGCGGGCTCCGCCCCCAGCAAGAGGCCGGACGGGCGGGCCCCGCCGCCGAGGTAAGATGCGCAGGCCACTCGGCCGGGGATAGGGCCAGCGCCCCGGAGACAGGACGCCGGCAGCTACTGAGCACAGCTGCCGACGCTGTTTTCGGCACAGGGCTATAGCTCCGCCCCCAGCAGCTCCTGCTGCACAGTGCCGAGGTGGAAACGGGCCTACAGCTATCGGAAAATCGCGAGTTACGTATTCGGTGCAATTTTTATTCTATAAATTAGGCAGGCCTCTCCAATGTGCGCCGTTCTAGCGGGCGGCCGAAACCCTCGGACTTAAGCACATTATCTCGACTGATACTCCAGTGCAGTACTGAGGGAATGGTGCATCGTCAGGGGTGCTCTATTGCAGATGAAATGTTCAACCAAGGCTCTAGCTTCCCTTTTCGGTGGATGTAAAGATCCCGTGGCAATATTTAAAGAAGAGCAGGGGAGCGCTGGTTTCCTGCCCAACACTTATACCTCAACTAACACCAAAAACAGATTAACTGACCATTTATCTCAACTGCTGTTTGTGAGATCTTGCTGTGTGCAAATTGGCTGACACATTTCCCTACATTACGGTAATGACTATACTTCAAAATAACGGTGAAGTGCTTTGGGACGTCCTGAAATCATAAAAAGTGCTTTAGAAATGCAAGTTTGCTCTTTCTTACCTGTAAGTACTACTCAGGAACTTAATTATAATCAGAGCCTCGATTCAAATGCCTAGCCAAGTGCTCTTAAAGTCAAGACTGTGAATCAGTAGACAGCAGAATCACTGGTTTAGAGTGAAAATGAGTACATTATCTGCCAGAATATCGACTGAACTTTTACACACTTGTATTTATATAGCGCTTTTAATGTAGTGAAATGTCCCAAGGCAATTCACAGGAGTATTGAGACAAAAAAATTGACACCGAGTCACACAAGGAGTAATTAGGGAAGGTGACCAAATGCTAGGCCAAAGAGGCAGGTTTTAAGGAGCATCATGAAAGAGGAGAGGCTGAGAGGTTTAGGCAGGGAATTCCAGAGCTTAGGGTCTTGAGATTCTATTGCAGACAGTTTGTAAAATGTGTATGCAAGAAGCTATTTACACGTGGGAGTACAATTCTGTGTATATCGCAAGTGTTGAAACATGTTCACTGGATCACTCAAACGCGAAGAGGAATCTCTTTCAGTCTTTCATCATCATGCTGCTTTCCTTCAGCAGGGATTATCCAAATTACAACTTGTCCATTGTCACCATCTTTGATTCATTCTGCTGACCTTATGTTTATTTGAGAGAGGAAGGAAAGATTTCTCTCCAATCTTCCCAAGATAGGTGGCATTCAGGGTTGAAAGAGTTGCTTTCCAGATTTGGACAGTTGGAAAACCAAATAGTTCAATCATTTGTAAGTATTTGCATTGTTTTATTGCCCCAACTTCAGCCCTTTTAAACATTGCTCAATGCACTGACTTTAGTAGCACTGTGCTGCTTTCCGTCACTGCCCTGACTAGCTTCTGGAAATCCCACTAGCAATTACGCTACAACTGTGCGGTGAGCTCACTCAATGAAAATCAGTTAAATTCATCCAATGTAGAAGACCAATTCAAAAGTAACTAAACGGCTGTGACTTGAACTTCCAGTCAATATGTCCTGTGCTGCTAAATTGAGAACAGCACTAAAACATACCAGCTGCAGTGGGGACCCAAAATAGATCAGCAGGCAGGTCAACTTTGAAAAGCCATTATGAAGCAGGTAAAAGGGGCAGACTTGTATTGTTGGTCAGTAAAATGAAATTATGCTTAGACAGTTAGGCACTACATGAACAACTTAATCTCTGCAATGCACATTCATTTTGCTACTTGACTATTGTGGTATCAATCATAATTTTTCCTGCCATTATCAAGCAAGTTAATAACTTCGAGAAAAGGAGCTGGTTGGAGAATTTACTACAGGGTACCATAATTAAAATTAGTGTTGTCACCAGGATTTGAATGAAGCGTGTTTTGAGAGATAGAACATTAAAGTGGCATACTGTTCACAACTGGCCGTGGTGGTTGGTATCCACATACTAAACAAATGGAGCAAACAAAAATTGAAATATATATATTTATGAAAAAAGTAGCAAGAGTTCAGACTACAAAAAGTACGTTTACAGAGGCCTCATGACTCTCACTTTAGTGCAAACAGAATCTATGGCTGTTATTCTACTAAGCTTATAATTTTAAGAAAACCTTCCAGGGACTTGTCAGTCACTGAAAGTGTTAAAAATGAAATATTTAATCCCAAGAGAGTTATACATTTTATGATATATATTTTGTTTATATAATGTCTTGGAGGAACGATTACATTTCTGGACTGGAAGAAAAATGACATCTGCCACTTGTGGTCAGTAATGGTACTGCACTGGCACATTCAATACAATATCTATAACACAGTGACAGTACCAGTACTTATATTGTAAATCACCAGTCACTCAATCAGCTAAGGCCATAGATTCTGTTTGCACTAAAGTGAGAATCATGAGGCCTCCGTAAACGTACTTTTTGTAGTCTGAACTCTTGCTACTTTTTTCATAAATATATATATTTAAATTTTTGTTTGCTCCATTTGTTTAGTATGTGGATACCAATCACCGCCGCCAGTTGTGAACAGTATGCCACCTTAATGTTCTATCTCTCAAAACACACTTCGTATTGGTCTTCTCTAGCCTTTTCAAACTATCAATAGACACTAATCATACTTTAAAATACTGAACCTTGTACCTGGAACTTTGCTGCAAATTCCACAACCAATCAGAAAAGATTCATAATTCTAAAGCTACTTATTTGAAAATATGGCAGCCTTACTAGTTATATAGAAACAAAATGGTACAGTCAAAAAAATCTCTGAATCGACTGACCTTCCAATTAAATTTACAATAATCAGGTTTGAATACTGTAATGTATTTATAAAAACAGCATTTGAAACCCTCCACACTTTGTCTAACTTTCCCACAAGAATGTATAAACGCACGTTTTCCTGATTTATTCCAAAAGCATTTAATATAAATCTTCATTTTCTTTCTAATGTATATGCATAAATTGTTTCATGCCATCCTCGGCTCTCTGCTGTAGTATATGTGTGAATATTATGGATAGCTCCCAAAGTAATTTGGATATTAACAGGTCTATTTTACAGAAATAACAAGGGTTTTGTTTCAATTTGGAGCAATAGATAGTAAAAACAAATTACTAGGCATGTGGCACACCAAACATTGTGACAGTAGTGTAACTTAAAGCAAAGAAATTATGGTGCACCTCGAAAACCTGGATTATTAGAATGCAATAGGTGCAACTGGAATGCTAATGGCAGTTTTATAATGACAGCAACTTGAATTTATATAGTGGTTTTAATGTAGAAAAATGTCCCAAGGCACTTCAAAGAAGCATAAACAGGTAAAAATGGACACCAAGCCATAGAAGAAAATATTAGCAGAGATCACTAAAAGCTTGGTTAAAGAGGTGGGTTTTAAGGAGAGTCTTAAAGAAGCGCAGGAAAGTGGAGAGATTGAGGGAGGGAATTGCAGAGTGCGGGGTCGAGAGGGCTGAAGGTACAGCCACCAATACTGCTGCAGAGGGTGCGGGGCAGGCGCATAGCTGAGGCCAGTCATGGAAACACAGCAGTTCTTGGAGGTTACCAAGACGGGGACGGGAAAAGAAGGGATGTAAACATGAGCACGAGAACTTTACATTTGAGATGTTGCGGGACCAGGAGCCAATGTAGGTACACTGTACTGAGTGGCACTTGGTGCAGAATGGGATACAAAGTTTTAGATGAGCTGCACTTTATGGAGGGTGGACGATGGAAGGAGAGCATTGGAATAGTTGAGTGTGGAAGTGGCAATGGGGTGGATGAGTATTTCAGCAGCAGATGGATTGAGGCAGGGATGGATGCAGGTGACGTTACGGAGGAGGAAATAGGCATTGTTTGTGGTGGTGAGAATAATAATTATACACTTATAAAAATAAGTGAAATCCTTTACTTTCTGCACAATTTGTTTTCATGTGGATCGTAGAGAAGATTACAGTACAATAATACTGTTTTAATTAGCTGTAAATCCTTCATTCCAGACTAGAATCTAAATAATCATACACTATAGTACATTGTAAACCATGTGCAACCAGTTACATGATATAAAACAAAGATAACACTGAAAAGTTTTGCACTCTCACTACTTTGATCAAGTTTCCATCTATTTTGTCTCCTACCTGGGAGTCTGATCGGCGCCCTTATAAATAACGCATTGTCGATAAAGGTAAATAACTACCCTGCCAATGGCCTTGAAAATATTCCTTCAATTAATACTACCAAAGGCCCAGATTGACTCATCACTCATCTCGTTACTGTTTGGGGCATGTTACTGGTGCAGAATGCTGCTGCCTTTGCTTACATGACAGTTATTGTGCTTCAAACAAAATTCAGTGTGTGAAAGCACTTGAGAGTTTTTCATGTAATCAGGAAAATAAATTCAAGAATCTTGAACAGCAGGAAAGTTTTCCAAGTGTCTTGGCCAACATTTATCCATCAACCAACATCACAAATAGAATGTTTTGGTAATCTATCTCGTTGCTGTTGGTGTGTCCTTGCTGTGCACAAATTGGCTGCCACATTTCCCTGCAACAGTGACAATACTTCAAAAGTATTTAATCAGCAGTGAAATGCTTTGGGAGATCCTGAGGTTGTAACAGGTACTATGTAAGTGCAAATTCTTCCTTTCCCTACTCAGGTAATAATATATAGCAACGTGAAGTTAGAATAGTCCAAGATGATGAAAAGTATTGACATGGAAGGTCATCTTGCTCTTCATTTGGGACATTCTTAATCTTTGACCTTCAGAGGCCAGTCAAACATCATGTTATAATGGTTGAATGTAGCAAATAGCCATTCATAATTAGTCACAGTCCTCTTAGGTACACAGGGAAGACCACTTCTGTGATCTTGAAGTGATTAATGCATCCTCAGCACCTAATCAGATCATTTAAACCTAATCTATTTATTAAATGCCTCTTTAGGTCTCATCAACAGCACTAAAATCATTACATCATTATTCAAGGTTTGAACTTTGTAATATTGAGTGGTCTGCTGTTTCAACGATCAACCATCACAGAAAAGCTCACTATTCCAAGGATATGGCTATAACAAACCTGACAAGTCTCATTCGATCTTTTGATGTATTTTACCCTGAAATATAAACACAACTCCCCATGTTTAAATGGTTTTGCAATCTGCCTCACTGGTAATTATCATAAATCTCATTCCAAACTGTTCCCTTAAATTGACAGTTCTGTATATCCGTCTCTTACTACCGACACGTCTGCATGAACAGTTCAAAACTACACAAATATTTGAAGATAAATGATTAGGACTTTCTTTTCCACATCCACATCTCAGCTGCAAACTTACCTTTTCTTTTTCATGAGGAAGATGGGTGACTGGTAGGAGAGATGAAGAGGAAGAATGATTGTATTTTGCTGCTCCCTTGCCTCCTGCACTCCCATAATTCACTCGGTAAAGAGGCCCATCCTTGAATATTCTCCCATTATTCACAGCACGCTTGGTAGCTAGCCTAAGCCTCTGCTGAAACGTGGAACTGCTGGTAATAGTAGCCAAGTCACTTTGGCTTCTCAAGTATTTCTCTATGTTCTTTAGCGAGGAACCATTTGGTTCTGCCAATCCTTCAACTGCTCTCTTGAGTATCTTATTCCAGTCCACATTACTAATATCAATGCAGTTTCTCGATGTACACCCTTGTGTGGATTTTGAAAGACTGCAAGGCTTAATGGGTGCAAAACGTCCAGGTTTCTCTGGATCCTTATAGGATGAAAGCCCTTTGTTTGTAACTTTAAGTATAGTGCCATCTTTTACACTAAGTTCCAACTGTTCTAAAACAGTTTTCCTATCTAATCCATGTGAAGATGTCACTGCATGGCAAATTCTCTCCTCCGACGGCCTTTGCTTTTGCTTTTTCACCTTCTGAATAGCTTCTAGAATCCATTCAGTATATAGCGGGTTTGCAAGCTTTACCATGGTTGACCATTCATATGTTGTTCACTCTCAATCCTAGGTATAGAAGTTACTCCTTCTCCCTGTGTTCGATCAATTCCATGCCACGAACTAAAAGGTCTTCCTGAGAAATTAAACAATTAACTGCAGTAAGGATCAGAACATGCCTTGACATTGGCACCAGTAACATGTTTGCCAGTCAAAAATATCCATAAAAACAGCACTGAGCCCAATTAGTCTCAATACAGTGAATAGGCAGGCTAATCTTCTGAAGGTTCAACCAACAGGTTTCCAAAAGACTCCCAATGGACCTGCAAGGGAAAAAGGTAAACAATGTTAATATGTCTTCTTCAAAATTCATCGAAGTGAGAGAGAAACCCCCCCCTCAAAAAAAACTAGCAACTTATTCTGTATATATCAAGCAGCATAAATCAAGATGTTATGATCAGTTTGTAAGATTGACAATTTCCAATCCCTCGTGTTTACATCAGAATGTCACTGTTGTAAATACACGTGCACTGCAGCAAGTTCTCTCAATCTCGCTGTAGATCCTCGCCTAAATATGTAGGGCGTGATGTCACTCCCCTCCTAAAACAAAAATCAATAAAGTAGGAAAACTCGGGGTTGCATCACGTCTCAGTTGCACATTTTCAGGTGAGCAACTTTCGCACGCGTGTTTTCCAATATATTCGCATTCAAATGTATCTGACAGCGACTTGAACGCAGGCAGCGTTCCCTGCTTTCTTCTTCCAATGATAAATGCAAGTCTTTCTTCCAAGGAGCAATAAAAACATTTATTTTACCCCCAAAAAAATTGCAGATAAAACAGTGACCAACGATCGGCTGGTGAGCAAGGCTCTGCAATCATTTAAAGTCCTCGACCTGCTGGCAGCAGTATCCTGTCGGTCTCGATACCGCAGCAGCAGCACTCAGGGTCACACCAGGCATTTGCTCGAAAGAACCATTGCAATGAGGATTCTTTTTTTTTTAAAGACATCTCCTCATTAACCCACAATGACGGCAATCGACAGCCTTCTGCTTTCTTCTCCCTTCAGGTGGCGCACCAAATGCGGAAGGTTTTCTTAAGAGGGAAAAAAATACACACAAATGGAGAGGGGGTTGGGGGGGAAATGTAAAAAATCAACGCACCTTGCTTCACACTCGAGCGCGGAGGCGGCTGATGCCGAGCAGAGCAGGCGCCATTTTGTCCCAATGTTTGAACACCGGAGTTTACAGGCAAAGCGACATGACGCTGATTACAGCCGAATGGAGTCCCATTACAGCCCAGCGCGCAGCCCCACCCCCTCGGCCTGGAAGTCCCGCCCCTCCACCACCATCATTGGCCGCCGCTCCGCCCCGCCGTCAATCACCTGCCCCCCATTGGCCCGCCGCCCCTATCAATCAACACCACGTCCCTCATTCCCTCCCCCCAACTCGCCCGTCCCCTCCCCCCCCCCTTTCACTTCAGGTTCGGTTGGCCCGCAACATTTATGTCATTTGCGCAGGAGCTAAATTTTAAGTTTAACGCCTTGCCTCCCACGTTTATTTTGCTCAGTTGGCGGAAGACTCCCAGATTCACAGCTATGCACACTTCTAGTCCAATTATTATTCTTATTTCCAAAGCAGGTTGCAATCGCTGTTGTGAAACGTCAAGTTGAGAAACATTAAAACTGATTTTATTTGAGGCTTCACTGGTCAATAAATTCGTCAAGGTTTATTTATTCCAAAAGTAAAGTCAGTATTTAGACAGCAAACGTTTTAAACACCTTCCAAATCGAATTTATTCCCAAAGTACCTTTATTTTTAAAAAAGTCAATATTTTGACAGCAAATGTTTTAAACACCTTCCAAATCTATTTTATTCCAGAAGTACCTTTATTAAAACAAGGTCAATATTTTGACAGCAAATGTTTTAAACACCTTCCAAATCTATTTTATTCCAAAAGTACCTTTATTTTAAAAAGAGTCATTTGTGAGAGCAAATGCTTTGAACACCTTCCAAACCTATTTTATTCCACAAGTACCTTCCTTTAACAAAAAAGGGGTAATTATTTTGACAGCAAGCATTTTAAACAACATCTTCCAAATCTATTCTTCCCCCCCCCCCCCCCCTCCCCCGCCGAGTAAAAAATGCAGCAAACTCTAATTGGACGAGCCATTGGTGTCTAATGCAGTGTTGCCCCCACTAATAGCAGCCACCACCCCCTATCGCTCAATTCCAACCCCCCAAAAAAAGACAACAAAGTGGACCCTCGCGCCCGCCCTCCGGATTAATATTGATCGGAAAGCTCTGGAAGGCTGGCCGGCCGCTGTGCTCGCGCTGCTTTTGAAAATTCAAACGGGGGGCATTCGTCGCGTCGGTTGGGCTGCGCGTTAGAAAAAAAAATAGAATAAAATGGCGCTTAGTTTTATATAAATATTAAAAATAACATACACACGCGGAAGTGATAATTTTTTTTTATTGCAAGCTCTTATATTTTTTTTCAACATTCCTCTCACACAAAGGTTAACTGGTTAAGAGTTAGGAATGTTCTGGAAGGTGGAAGCCAGCCGGTGCCGAAAGCAGCCGCCTGCTTGCCCCCTCTGTGTGGGAATGAGCAGCAAAAGGCGGTGGGCCGGGCTTGCGAGGTGGCTGCTCACCGCCGCTCACGAGACTGGCTCTCCGCCAGCCGCCTGATAACCACCCGCTTTCGACAACCAGCAAAAAGAGAGAGGTTAATCTGCATACGCCGCGACAAACTAGTGCCCGCTGCCAACGCTTCCCCCGCTCACATTCACACTCCCACTCGCTGTGCGCGCCCCTTGTTTATTGCCGTTCACTGTCCTCTATTAACACTGTCCTCTCCTCAGCAACCTGCCACTTGAACCAGCTCTGTCTCCCCCAACCCCCCTCCAAAATCCTGCTCCAGCTTCGTGGTTTAAAAAAAATCCACTGCTATAAATGCTTGAACCATCTCGGTGGGCCAGTCCTCTTGCTTTTAAAAAAAATCTATTACCATGTACTATAAATGCTTCATTTTTCCAAAAAACAAAAAGTTAATTTTTTCTTCTCTTCCCAGCCTCTGCAACAATTCAACAATTTTAATAAGCTCCCAGCACTAGGGACACAACAAACAAGAGATGGGGGGTGGGGGGGTGCTTGAGATCGGAGTGCTTATTGGCTCAGATCTTATTCTATATGCCAGCTGTCTTAATTTCTTACACAGGGTAACAGATGGCACACAACACACAAGCGAGGCAGTGTCAACGTACAAAATTGCCCATCATTAATTCTGCGGGCATCTCTTCCAACCTTGTTTTTGTTTTAACTGTATTTGAAGTCTATTTTGTGTGAGCTTGCAATACATTTTTATATTAATTAGTGAACACTTCTTGTTTGTTTACCAGATAGGAATTACTATATTACATGTAAACAATCCCTAATTATTACAACAATGTGTTTTGTAAAATTACCGTGAACTAATCGTGATAAATTATAATATATGGATATTTTTCAGTGATATTTTACAAACGCCAAACTGCTGTGACAAGGATAATACTTATCCTGGAAGTCCAAATCAAATGGATAAAATGGTCAAATACCCTATTAATAGCATATCAGAACATGAATATATCTTTGACCAATAAAGATTCAGTGTAGTTTTGAGAGACTAAACTGTACATGAGTATCAGCTGTGGCTTGGGGGGCAGCACTCTTGCATGAGTCAGAAGGTTGTGGGTTCAAGTCTCACTCCAGATACTTGAACACAAAAATCTAGGCTGACACTCCAGTGCAGCGCTGAGGAGTGCTGCACTGTCAGGGTACTGTCTTTTGGATGAGACATTAAACCGAGATCCCGCCTGCCCTCTCAGGTAGCCGTAAAAGAGATCCCATGGCACTATTTTGAAGAAGTGAGTTATTCCCAGTGTCCTAGTCAATAGTTATCCCTCAATCAACATAACAACAACAGATTAACTGGTCGTTATCACTTGCTGTTTGTGGTAGCTTGCTGTGCGCAAATTGGCTGCCACTTTACAACAGTGACTACATTCCAAAAGTACTTCATTGGCTGTAAAGCACTTTGAGACATCTGGTAGTCGTGAAAGGCACGATATAAATGCAAGTATTTTTTGAGTGAACTGTGTGATGATGATAATAGTTCCTATATACTTGCGTAAGGATAGCCTATTTCAAAAATATGGTTCAAATTTACTCATCAAAAATTACATGAAAAATACTATATATTTTGTGTAGTTGGTACCAGCTTTTTCATATTTTAATCAGGTTCATGAATCCCAGAGTGCTTGCTAAATATGAACTGATTTTCTTTCAAACATTTAGCTCAGTCATACAGAACCTAGTTTTGTTTGCACAAGGCTTATAAGACACTGCGGAATCTCATATTGCAAGGTGTAGTTGCGGAATATGAACTATCTGAAATGTGCTCCAAATTAAACAACATAGTAGTATAAAGAATGAATGAAACTGGAACTGTGATTGGTCACTTGACTGTGTTCCATTTTGTATGAGAATGGAATCTGTAAAGTCATTTTTCAGAGAATACAGCAGATAAAGAAATTGTGGTGAGTACTTTCCAAATATATAGTGAATGATATTGAAAAACAGAATTATACCAGTGTAGAGAAGAATACACCAATTCTATTACATTGGCCGTGAACCTCGACTATCTTACTGTTATGTCCCTTCTATCCTGCATAAATATTCATTCCACATCACATAATTCCTATTTACTCCAATTTTCTGTTAATTTGGATACTGCACACTTCGGGGTTTATATGTTAACTATACACTTTCCAATTCAATTTCGTTACATGCCTCCTCAAAGCATCTTTGCACATGGCATCCTGTGATTGTAATTGGTTCATTTTCTCCGAGCATAAATGACACCCATTGCTCACAGCCCCCATGTTATGTGTGAAATACTTTACCTAAGCATTTCATAAATTTTTGTCTTGTTGCCCCGTTCTTGTGTATAGATATTTCATCATGCAAACAGTTCTCACATAAGTGGCAATACAAATTTATTCCACAAATATGTGTGAAAAACATAAAAAACTACTTTCAAAAGAGCCATCAGCAGTTGAAACAAATTCAAACAGCTGTTAGTGACTCTCCCCATCAGCAAGTGCACAGCTGTAAGCACCAGAACTCGCACTGTATAACTATAGCATTGTCCAAGGAAATCCCAGATTAAAACTCCAGTCGTAAAGGCAATTATAATTTTTTGAAGATGGATCACTTACATTACACAAATATAATCCCGTGCAGGGAACTGAATGCAATGTTTATTCAACAAATGAAAAGAATACAATTTATGAGATTTACTTCACTGGTAGAATTAATGCTGTATTCTAAAACTATCCACAAAGTATCCGCTACCTTTTTGTAACTGTCACTGAAGACTTCAATTAAAAAGTAACAAGATTGCAGGAATTATCATTTCTGGCAGACTTTTTCATCAATTTTAAAAGGAAATCCTAGGAGAAATTTCAAAACAAACTGGGAACATAGGAACAGGGGTAGGCCATTCAGCATCTCAAGCCTGCCCTACCATTCAATTTGATCATGGCAGATTTGTGCCTCACTCCATTAACCCCGCCGTAGCTCCATATCCCTTGATACCCTTACCAAACAGAAATCTACTGATCTCAGTTTCAGTTTTGAAAGCTCAAATTGTCCCAGTATCCACAGCCTTTTGTGGGCGAGAATTCCAAATAAATTACAACTGAATAACTAAAACAAAATCAGCAGAGCACCTTGAACTTGGTAAATATCTTGAATTTAGCTACTTATGCATGATAACCATTTTAGTTTCTGGACAGACCCAGTTACTTCAGTGACACGGCCCACAAGAGTGGCTTACATAAGTCCTAGAGAGGCAACATTCATTCATTTATCAATGAAGAATGGAACCAATCACCTCTTTTTAATCGGTAGCAATTTTACGGGCAGCAGAAGAGCTGAATGCAGAGTCCAATATGTGTATTTCAGCATGTTTCCAGTGAGTTCACCCTTTTGTACAAGCAATTGTGTTATGAGCAGGTAGTATATTTATGGGGATAGTGCAGGCCAATGGAGTCAAGATAGAAGATCAGCCATGATCTTATTGAATGGCGGAGCAGGCTCTTGGGGCCAAATGGTTTACTCTTGCTCCTAATTCTTATGCTCTTATGTTTCCATCCACAGTCAAGATGGTGAACTTCAGAGACTTTCTATAGCTTCATAAGTTTGTATGCATTGACATGACCAAGACCGGTGTTATTTTATCTATATTCTACATGAAACCTTCAAAGCATAAAAATATTCAGTCGCTTTTATCAAACAATATGCTAATAAGCAACTGTGGTTAGAATGTGAAGGAACAACATGGAAAAACAGTAACAATTAGGATAAAAATCTTTGTACAGACAATGATGTACTTACCATTGAGTGTTATTTCAAAACCTCTTAAAATGTTTATATGCACCAGCAACTGTTGTAATGAGATTATCATGACCATGTAATCAATACTTGTCCATCAAGATAGTCAATACCAGTTAACTCAGGGACTACATGCTGCTCATTTAGCAACTTCAACAGGTACAGAAAACTATTTTCTGATCCTTTCTGATAGTTGTATAAAACGTTTCAATGATTTAAGAACATTTTTTTGATGATCATTTAAATTGGGTTCTTTCTGAAACATGTAGGCCAAAATACAACCTGTAGATTGTAAAACAGATTGGGATTCAACAATTAAGTAGCACCAAACCCAGTAAATATTAAAGCATTTTTACATAGAATTTACAGCACAGAAACAGACCATTCAGGCCAACTGTTCTGTGCTGGTGTTTATGCTCCACATGAGCCACCTCCCACCCTTCTTCATCTAACTCTACCTGCATACCTTCTATTCCTTTCTCCCTCATGTACTGATCTAGCTTCTCTTTATAGGCATCTATGCTATCCATGTGGCATTCTGATCACTCTCTCATTAAAGAAATTTCTCCTGAATTGTTTATTGATGACTATCTTATATTTATTCTCCCTAGTTTTGGACACCTCCCAAAAGTGGAAACATCTTCTCTATGTCTATCCTATCAAACCCCGTCGTAATTTTAAAGATCTCTATTATGTCACCTCTCAGTTTTCTCTTTTCTAGACAAAAGAGCCCCAGCCTATTTAGTTTTTCCTGATATTTTTAACCTCTCACTTCTGGTATCATACTTGTATTCCTCCAGAAATGAATCCGAGTGCTTGGTTTGCATTTTTATTACTGACCTTGTTAAATAATTAAAAGTAGCAATACAAGTTATGTATATGTACCCCGAGATCACTTTGCTCCTCTAGCCCATTTTGACTCTTATTTTCCAAGGAATACATGACTTTCTTATTCCTCATACTTATCAATATTGAAATTAATTCGACATTTACACCCCCATTCTGCAGGTTCCTGTATTTTTCCGCAATCTCCCTCAGTATTAACTATACCCCCAATTTAGTGTCCTCTGCAAATGTTGAAATTGTACTTCCGCATCCCAAGCCCAAACAGTTTCTGGAAATGATGATCGGCAGTTGTCCCAGCACCGATCCTTGTGGAACACCACTTCTTATCTTCCGCCAGTCTGAGTAACTAGCTTTTAGCCCTATTTTTGATTTGTAGCCAGCTTGCTACCCATTCTGCTACTTGTCCCGACTCCACATGCTGTGACCTTAGTCATGAGCCTACTATGGAGTACCTTATCAAAGGCTCTTTGAAAATCTAAGTATATTACATCTACTACATTACCCTTGTCTACTCTTTGTTACTTCTTCAAAAAATTCAATAAGGTTGGTTTGAGCATGACCATCCCTTTTGAAATCCATGTTGACTATTCTTTATTATATTTTCAGTTTCTAGATTTTTAAAATTACATCTTAGAGTTAAAATTCCATTATCTTTCCTACCACTGAAGTTAAGCTAACTGGTCTATAGTTCTCTGGACTTGTTCTTTCTCCCTTTTAAAATATAGGAATAACATTATCTGTCCCCCAGTCCTCTGGCATTATACCAGTTTCTAATGATCTTCTATAATTATGTAATAGTGCCTCCACTATCTCTTCCCTAGCTTCTTTTAGTATGTGTGGATGTAATCCATCCAGACCAGGGATTTTATCCTCTCTAAGTTTAACTACTTTATCAATAATATCCCCTTTTCCTGTCTTAAATGTCTTGATATCTTTCTTGATCTCTTCTTCTAATGCCAAGTCCACCCTGTTAGTCTCCCTGACGCAAAGTAATTATTCAATATTTCTGCCATTTTGCTGTCATTACCTGTGAGTTTATCTTGTGCATCCAATTCTATTTCAAATCATATTTCAAAATTATAAATTATGTTCACTGAATTGCTTGTCATGAGGGAAGCAATTAATTTTCCAGATCGATTATTCAAATGCATAATTACGTTAACTGTTTTTGTCAATTACTAATACTAAATGGGGAGCTGATAAATGCTTCTACCATTTCCAATTTCTTTTGAAAAGTAGAGCAGGAATTAAATTTATAAACCATCTTAAAAAAAAAAGTACTCCCCTGATGACTGTAAAAGTCGTGTATTGAGAACTGTTATGAAATCAAAATTGTAAAGTCACATCAGAACACCTCATACCATCAATATCAAGAGAGATTGTAAAATAAAAAGGATAGAATGTTATTATAATTGAAATTTCTACATATCATAATTTTGGAAAACAATTTTAAAAACATTTTCAAGTGTTCTTTTAATTCGGCATTTAAACTGGTATCCCAGTTGTGTAACAGTATGATTAAAGTTGTTTCCTTATTATTCATTTTCCAGATTTCTTCCCCCTATTTGGCCTAGGTTTTTATCTTTTATTCACTTCGCCTAAGAGATTACATGGCTCCAGGAAGGTGGGAAGTTTCTGTATTGTAATGTACGATATATGACAAATATATGGACCAGTAGGGTCTTTTCCTGTCCTTCATATTGTATGTTCGTATCAGTGATATTCATATTGCAAACTGCTGAATGGAGAACTGGGTGGTAACAGTGCACTTTACCTCTGAGCTGTTAATGAGCTTCAATTCAGGTAACCAGTTCATAAGATCGACATGAGTTCCATCATTACTTTAGTCACCGAAGGTCTAACAGGTAAAAAAAAAATTGAAATAGAAGGGTCATCGTTTTAGTGAAAGGCACTTTTGAAACCAGGATTGCAGTGTATTATAGAAGTTGTATTCAGAAGACCATCCAATACCATACTATTCTGGATGTTTGATGCAGTCACTGAGCACAAGATACCTTTCAACCTAAAACTGAATAATAACCAAGAGTCATAAAAGTCTGCAAAAGCAATCCAAACTTGTTACAAATTCACTGGAACAAGCAAAGAAGTTCTGGTCACGGGTCAATTTTATTAAGATTTTTAAAGCTTTCTTATTGACTATAACAGAGATCCTACTCTGACTTGGGAAAGTTGATTTGGAGAGGTTTAAGGTGAGGTTTCAATGAACATCGTCTTTAAAAGTAGCATGCCACTACTTGTTCCGTCCTCCAGTTATGTTAAGTTTGTCAATAATTACTTGCTGCATAATGAAAACTTAGAACTTAGTCAAAGGTAGCAAAATGATTATTTTCCCAAAACATGTGAAACCACCAGTAACTCAAGACTTGGATACCATTTAAAATGCTAATAATGTCCAACAAATGTGCAACTGTATTTAATTTCCTGGAAGAAAAATAACTAAAGGCAAGAAAACATTTACGAGAATCATCTTTATTTATTGTCAATATCAAATTATAAAGATAAGAATGTTGTCATCTTAACTGTGTACAGTTGTTTTTCTTTCAACACTATTACAGATGTCCAAATAACTCGAGCATCAGGATTTTAAAAACTGTGCGTTTGATTTGGTATTTCACAGCAAGATTTGCCTGCATAAATATTTCTGTGCCTCACTTTATTTTATTCTCATTATATAAGTTTGCTTTTCTGAACAAGCTCAAAAACAGAAGATACTGAGGTAATCTGCTAAACTGAAACCATTTCATGATGACACGATGCACCACTTTCAAATGACAAACAGCTCGAGATCAGTTACAATTCTCACTTCGGGCCGAGTTGAAAATTCGCTGTCAGAATACACTGAAGAATAGCAAGTTGTGCAATTTGAAGTTTTCTGCAGAAAATGGTCAACATAGTTTTTACCTCTTGCTTTCATCCATCACCAATGCCATAATTGCTGCCAGGTAGATAATAAAATTACTCTTAACATTCACCATCAAAATCAACACTTCATGGTTTCATCTAGAGATGTAAACAAAAATCACAAAGGAACATTCAAGACGAGTTTTTGACCATCAATGTGATCGAAACATTTTCAGACCTGGTCATCCACTGGTAAGATGTTCATTTTTTTCTAAATATGAATTTTTACTAACAGACTGACAAAAAAAATGAATAAAAAGGTAAGTACAGAATTCTTAACGCAGGGTGTGGGAGGAAGGAAAGAGAGAGAGGTTATTTAGTTTTAAATGGACAGCAGTCCCTGTTCTTAGATTTAACAAAGGATTTTTTGATCCCACTTATTTTTATATTAATGAAAACATCAATGAAAGTCTGGCGCTTCTGGGAATGTGCAACCTGAACGCCTAATGATGACATTTGCTGCATAATGTCCAGCTCGGATACATTCTTCTAAAGGTTGATCATAAACCAGCTGTGACAGAAAACCTGCAAAGAAGAAAAGCAAAAATTAACTGTAGGCAAGAGCATTAAAAAAGTTTAAGTTTGCAACTAAATACACCACGATATCGGTGCCCCTTCAAAACACGTCTGGGTTTTATAACTTTGGCTACATTAGAATCAACACATGGATCTCACAGGACACGGATACATGGTAGATACTAGATTGTATTTTCCATTGATCAAAGCAGCTGTTTGTAAATCCCCAGCTCTTCCCATTGGATAGTGGCCAAGTTACTAAGGTCAGAAGTAGTAAGAAATTACTGCCTTTCTTTTTATACTTTAAAAAATGTTATTTTGTGATTTATTTGTTTTAAGAATGACATCTGAGCCAATCTGATGCAATGTGACATACTTTGAAGTTCGATATTTCAAGGTGTGACAGACGCACGTTGAAAATAGATAGGAAGGTTCCCTGGATCCCTTGATACTCAACGGATAAATGCGTCACGTGGCATGACATTAAGAACAAAAAACATAAATTCACTCGTTTGATCTACTGGGCTGTGCTGAATTAGCAGATCTTAAGTGGCAGTGAACTCACTTATAATTGGCCACAGTGTACCCAGACTAGGGTGGTGCAGGAGAGGTTAGGACAGGTCTTGACTGTGATGCCTCCCACAGTTCAACAGTTTGCCCACATTCACTGTATTGAAGAATTCCCACTTAGGCAAGGTTCAAGAAATTGCTGGTGCTTGGAGTACCATGTCCACACACCGCTTGACAGAGAGAAGAGGAAATAGGGATATAAATAACATTGTTCTTCATCCTTTCAAAGAAAAGACAAAAATAACCGTGCAATTTGAATGGTAGCATGGGATGTCTCTCCAAATGTAGGGACATCCTTTTCCACTATTCCTTATGTTATTAAATCTGCTTCCAACAGTTATCCTTATTCTGGCCAACCACGATAGAGCATTTTTAATTCCAAATTATCCATCAATGATTTGGTTATGGCAAGAGTGAACAACAAATATATTTAAGTTATGTAAACACAGACTTAGTGAAGGTTTATCTTCAAATATTCAAGTCATCCATACTGTAAAAGCAATTTTCTTTTAAAAAGATTAAATTAAATATTAATTAGGAGAAGAGGCAAATAATTATTTTTCATTACATCTTATGAATGAAAATGAAGAAATCGGAGCACAGGCCAGACCTTTTAATGTTTATATTGTTGAAGCATCATTTGGCATCTTTTTTCTTTCTTAAATAAGTGCAGTCGAGACATGATGAAATGAAAAACTGCAGCTAAATTTATCTACTCTGACACACTGCTGAGTACCAGTTTCCCCCTCTCGCAGTTAAATCAATACAGTGTTTGAGTAAACACAGTTAAAGCTTTATTAGAGTGGTCTGCTTGTTCTGTAACAGCTACTTGATGCTTTGGTTACAAATCAGCCTCATACACACTACTGAATGGAGTAAAAGGGCAAATAATCAGGTGTTACTGAAACAAAGTACACAAAATCTGGAGCACAGGTGAGCATTTATATATCTCCATATTCAACCGTTAACAATCCTTCAAAATTCTGCAACACAAAGTACTATGGGCTTGATTACCTAGTGCCACATTCCTTACATGATTTAGTGCAACATTTTTGCCAGAAATACAGACACAAATAGAAACAAGATACTATTGAATTCTTGGTTTGTCCTAATTATCATAAGCTGCTTTAACTGAAAACACTGTCCGAGAAACAATATCCTACGAGACCAAGCATCCCGTAATTCTGAATAGCCTATTCCGCAGAGGCACTGAAACAATGAACCCAAATCGACAATAGTTACAAGCAATTAGATGAACATGCAGAAATATGGACATCTAACAAAAGGCACTGAACCACTAATATATTAGAAAATAAAACTATACTTAATTGCACTTTGAACACATAGGTGTTAGCTGGAGGCGATTTATATAATGCTGGTATGAAAGAGGCAGACAAAAAGCAGGAAACTATAGACCAGTTAGCCGAACACCTGTGGTTGGGAAAATGCTGGCGTCCATTATTAAAGAAGCAGTAGCAGAACATTTGGAAAAGCAAAATTTGGTCAGGAATGATTTATGAAGGGGAAGTCATGTTTAACAAATTTGCTGGAGTTCTTTGAGGATGTAACGAACAGGGTGGATAAAGGGGAACCAGTGGATGTGGTGTATTTGCACTTCCAGAAGGCATTTGACAAGGTGCCACATAAAAGGTTACTGCACAAGATAAAAGTTCACAGGGTTGAGGGTAATATATTAGCATGGATAGAGGATTGGCTAACCAGCAGAGAACAGAGAGTCGGGATAAGTGGTTCATTCTCTGGTTGGCAACCAGTAACTAGTGGGGTGCCGCAGGGAACAGTGCTGGGTCCCCAACTATTTACAATCTATATTAACGACTTGGAAGAAGGGACTGAGTGTAACGTAGTCAAGTTTGCTGACGATATAAAGATGGGAGGAAAAGCAATGTGTGAGGAGGACACAAAATCTACAGAAATAGACAGACTAAGTGAGTGGGCAAAAATTTGGCAGATGGAGTATAATGTTGGAAAGTGTGAGGCCAAGCACTTTGGCAGAAAAAAAATCAAAGAGCAAGTTATTATTTAAATGGAGAAAGATTGCAAAGTGCCGCAGTACAGCGGGACCTGGGGGTACTTGTGCAAACACAAAAGGATAGTATGCAGGTACAGCAAGTGATCAGGAAGGCCAATGGTATCTTGGCCTTTATTGCAAAGGGGATGGAGTATAAAAGCAGGGAAGTCTTGCTACAGTTATACAGGGTATTGGTGAGGCCACACCTGGAATACTGCGTGCAGTTTTGGTTTCCATATTTACGAAAGGATATACTTGCTTTGGAGGCAGTTCAGAGAAGGTTCACTAGGTTGATTCCGGGGGTTGAATTATGAGGAAAGATTGGATAGGTTGGGCCTCTGCTCATTGGAATTCAGAAGAATGAAAGGTGATCTTATCAAAACGTATAAGATTATGAGGGGGGATTGACAAGGTGGCTGCAGAGAGGATGTTTCCACTGATGGGGGAGACTAGAACGAGAGGGCATGATCTTAGAATAAGGGGCCACCCATTTAAAACAGAGATGAGGAGAAATGTCTTCTCTCAGAGGGTCGTAAATCTGTGGAATTCGTTGCCTCAGAGAGCTGTGACATTGAATAAATTTAAGACTGAAATAGACAGTTTCTTAAATGATAAGGGGATAAGGGGTTCTGGAGAGCGGGTGGGGAAGTGGAGCCGAGTCCATGATCAGATCAGCCATGATCTTATTGAATGGCGGAGCAGGCGCGAGGGGCCGTATGGCCTAGTCCTGTTCCTATTTCTTATGTTCATATGAAATGATATATACATAGGAGCACAGTGCAGTGAGCAAGCCTTTGCATTGGAAAGTATCGATGTTACATCAAGACCAACCACGCACAGTTGCTGATGAACATACTGAACCAGCATTAACTTTACGCTCTTAGCGTTGTTATCCTCAAGTTACTCGTCTTTCAAGCAAGTAATCCCATTGCTTAATTGCAGTTCAGTGACAAACTGGGAACATCTTTCTAAAAGAGATGGGAAGGAGCAAAGAAAAAAAAAGAAGGTAGCAATTTGTATAATGTCACTTTGGCCTCCGAAATGGGCATGGTTATAGTTCCCCCAAAAAAGTTAGTAAAAGATTTTAAACTTCTAAAATAATTATATTACTTTAGAAAAAGAGTAAAATTAAAGGCGCAGAAAGGGGGATGGGAGAAGAGATAGGATAGAGGAAGATGGAGAATAGGAGGGACAAAATAGCAGTATGAGAAGCAGTGTTTATATTCTTATTTGAATTATGCCTTACACGTTTATTTTAGCATAAAATACCTCAATGCACTACTTGAAGAAGAGTTTTCTCCAGGCCAACATTTATCCATCAATCAACAGATTAACCTAAACACATTAACTGGTCATTTATCTCATTTCTGTTTGTTGGACCTCGATACATGCAAATTGTCTGCTGTGTTTGGCTGCATAACACCAGTGACAACACTTCAAACGGTATTCATTGGCCATGAAGTGTTGTGGAAGAACTTGAGAACAACAAAGGTTCTACTATTAATGCGAGTTCTTTCCTTCTTTAATAAAGTAGATTTATTACTATATTCCTATTATGTCAAAATGATAGTGCTCAAACTGCATAAAATTACAAAACCAGTCGAGCCAGGATTTTGCCTGTAACTGCTTGTAGTTTAAGGATCAACTGAAAACTCTACAAATTTCCCCAGTTTTTGTAATCAACTCAACAATTTTGTATCCTTTGACATAAACGTGGTAAAAACTTACAATGCAGCTACATTTTCCATTCATTTAGTTATTTGTTGTAATCCTACAGGGTAATTAATTCAGCATAATGAATAAAAATCATTTCACTATATTAGGTTGACTTTGCTTGGAACAAAACAAATATAAAATAGTGATGTATTTTCTTTAATTTTTCATTATAGTCCTCAGCGACTTCTCCCAAGTCAAGTTTTCTTAATCCCACTGAGTTTGTGTTTATTGGATGTCGAAACTTCTATTTGATGAATGTGACATTTGCGTTTGTTCGTTACACCGTGCTTCCATGCCTACTGTATCTTTTGGATTTTATAACTAATATCGCTTAAAGGTGTCAATATGAACATCACATTGATGCTGTGACCTGATCGTTAATAATATTAAAAGCCACTAATTTCAGCTCATTCAAATTGCAATGAATATACATTCCTTTAAGGAATAAAAACCCCACTGGAAAAATGGTCCGACCATGGCTAACAAGGGAAGTTAAAGATAGTATTAGATTAAAGGAACTGGCTTATAATGTTGCCAAAAAGGGTAGTAAGCCTGAGGATTTGGAGAATTTTAGAATTCAGCAAAGGATGACCAAGAAATTGATAAATAGAGAGAAAATAGAATGAAAGCAAACTATCAAGAGACATAAAAAGATTGTAAAAACTCCTATAGGTATATAAAAAGGAAGAGATTCGTGAAAGTATACGTGGGTCCCTTTCGGGCAGAGACAGGAGAAATTATAAAGAGGAATAAGTAATTGGCAGAGACAGTAAACAAATATCTGTCTTCATAGTAGAAGACCCAAAAATCATTCTGGAAATAATGGGGAACCAAGGGTCGAGTGAGAATGAGGAACTTAAAGAAATTAGTACAAGTAAACAAATAGTACTGGAGAAATTAATGGGATTAAAAGCAGACAAATCCTCTGGACCTGATGGCCTACATCCTAGGATTTTAAAAGCGTGGTGACAGAGATAGTGGATGCATTGGATTTGATCTTCTACAATTCTAGATTCTGGGAAGATTCTTGCGGATTGGAAGGTAGCAAATGTAACCCCGCTATTCAAGAGAGGAGAGAGAAAACAGGGAGCTATAGGCTAGTTAGCCTGACATCAATAGTAAGGAAAATGCTAGAATCTATTATGAGGGACGTTGTAACAGGGCACTTAGAAAATCAAAATATGATTGGGCAGAGTCAACAGGATTTATGAAAGGGAATCATGTTTGACAAATCTTGCTAAGAACTTTTTGAGGTTGTAACTAGCAGGGTAGATAAGGAGGAACCAGTGGGTGTTTTTGTATTTATTTTTTATTCGCTCATGGAGTGTGGGAGTTGCTGGCAGGGCCAGCATTTATTGCGTATTCCCACAGTGCTGACTTTGTTGTAGCGGTTTGATACAACTGAGTGGCTTGCTAGTTAAATCTTTGGTGAAGCACCTCAATGATAGTATTAGCAGTCTAAAATGCTGCACCACAGATTAGCAGGTTGTGCATTTACACTGCAGCCCACAATTCTCCATGTGGTAAGATTCCGTACTCAGGGCCATCGGGAAGTTGCAGATCCTGAGAAAGGGAACCGGCGATCAGAAAGTAAATCATAGACTGTTCTTGTGCTTGTCCTATAGTGTCGACTGAAGAGCTGTCAGGGGACCAGAAAGCAAATCACCCACCGACCCTCTCGGTTGAGGAATTACATACTGGAAAGAATCTACACACAGAAACTGACCGTTTGCCAACTGGTTTATGCCAGAATTTATACTCCACACGAGCCTCCTTCAGTATAATTACTTCTTCCCATCCTGCCCCCATATTTCTTTATTCCCTTAAATGCATCAATGTTATCTGCTTCAACTACTCCATATGGCAGCGAATTCCACATTCTCAGAAAATAAATTCCTCCTAAACTCATTATTCAATGTTATTGTCTATCTTATATTTATGCCCCCTTGTTCCGGGCGCATCAGATGGAAACAATTTCTCCATGTCCACGCTATTAAGCCCCTTCATCATTTTAAATACCTCTCCGGTCTCCTTGGTCTTCTCTTTTCCTGAGAACAGAGCTCCAGCCTGCTCAATCCTTCCGGATTGCATCTTCTAAATTCTGGTAACATCCTTGTAAATCTTTTCTGCACTTTGTCCAGTGCTTCACTGTCCTTTTTGTAGTATGGAGACCAGAACTGTACATCATACTCCCACAGTGTGGTTTAACCAAGGTTCCATATAAAATTAAGCATCTTCCTGTCTCTATAGTCTGTTCCTCTCGAAATGAACTTCAGTACCTTGTTTGTATTCTAAGGTCTCATCAACTCGCGTTATTACTTTTAGCAATTTATTTATCTGTATTTCCAGATCTCTTTGTTCTTCTACTCCGTTTAGTTTCTTACCTTCTCAAAATAAGTGGCTTCCTTATTTCTCCTACCAAATTGACATTTGATTTGCCTTGCTACTACCATACGAAAGAAGAAGACGACGACCAAAATGAACCACCTCACACTTTGCTCGATTGACTTTCATATGCCGTTTATCCACCCATTCAGAAAGCCTGTTTATGTCTCCTCTATATTGGTGCAGTCCCCCACATTATTAGCTGTGCCCACTAATTTGGTATCATTTGCAAATTTCAACACCGTATATATGGTAAACAACAGTGGTCTTTTTGGCTATTACAATTCTACTGATACAAATGTCTACTAGTATACAGATATTTTGTATATCTGCATCAACATTTAAAGGCCAGCTAAAATATTTTGTTACAATTTGGCACAAATCAGATTTATACAGTTTATTCGAGCAATGGTCCCCATGACTTAAATTGCCCCTGTACTGGTTTGAGTACAAATAGGAAGGTAATAAACATGCAATGTTCAAGTTGCCACTCCAAGTTTCACAGAATTACAATATTCGGCACATAACTTACACAATACTAGTGATATTTACCTCCAACAAAGGCATCACCAGCTCCATTAGTATCGACAATCTCATCCGGTTTGATATCCAGGACAGGGTAGGCGGTTACCTTATCAGCTGTGGGAAAGAAGGAACATTATGTAAATAGATTAATTTTAATCAAGTATTATGAAAAAAATAATTAAATCATAATACTGCTTTGTTATTTTAAAATGTCAGTTTTACTAATGCACATACAAAAGATTTCTAAAAAATCTTTGTTTAACTCTTCTAAAAGTTAAAAAAAACTTGAGTCTGCTTATGCAATGAAATATGAGCAAAATAACAAAAGTCTCAAGATTCAGATAAACTACCGGCCAGTTTTGTTATATATTCCCAGAAGACAGGCTATATCAGAGGAGATACAACTGTGCATCTCTGAAGCAGAAAAAATAATGATGCAGCAAATACACAAGCCAGCTATCTTGGTTTCCAAATACCATCACCTCTATTCAACTGGAGACATAACACGGTGTTATAGCAGCTTGCAGTTTTACTACAATTACAATCAGGATGGAGATTTCTTAAAAATGGCACAGATCTAGAAAACAAAAACTTACAAATGAATACAGGACAGAGCTGCATAGCAAAATCTGTGCTGTAAAATATAAATTACTTAGGCCCCGGTATTGGTGGCCTCACCACCCAATGCCGCCGAGTTTTGCCTCCAGTCTCCCCTCGGTGCCAGTTTCTACTTGGGCTGGAGGGGAGTACCGCCAGGAACTGCCCGCTGATGGCTGCTGGCAGCCAAGTAGAATAAGTGACCGCCTGCCTGCCGAGCTGCCAGATTGGTGCGTGTGCGAGTCGCGCCAGCAGGGGGAAGGACCGCTGCACGGAGGCTGGTCTAGCCCCGATGGCAAGTACGAAGATCTGCAATAAAAGGTTAGTGAACATCTTTAGAAAAAATTTATTACAGCGACTTACCTGGATGGGGGTCCCCTGAAGGTGTTCCGGTGTTTTTTCTTTGTCATGATTTTTATTTTCAGGTCTTCCACCCTCCCTGGACCCGACTCCATCCTTGGCGGCAAGAGCCTTTGCCGCCGAGATTGAGAGCACCCACCCGCTGCTACCCAGATTGACGGCTTAAGCCGTTATTTTGCCGCAGGACGGTACTGCCACCACTTTAGTGGAATTTTCCTGGCAAAGTACCGCCCGGTCTCTGGGCAGTTCTGACTCTCTTTTGCATGTTATTTGACCTTCATCCATTTTAATTGATGTTCTGACACACATAGAATAAATGCCCACACGCAATACTAATGAAGGGGAAAAACATGCTCATCCAAGCTGAATTACTAACATTAACATATTTTCACACCTGGGTAATTACATTTAATGTAACTTTCATCGCAGTCAACAAACATTTGTTTTCAGTTTCCTGGTAGTAGTTTGTAGAAAATTAAAAATTGGCTTCTCTCTCCCCACATCCACAAATTGATTTTTCTTCCTGCATTGTGTTTTTCTTCCATTCTCTTCTCTCTCTCTGGTCGATGCAAGTCACTTACCACTCCCCAACTGAGAGATGGGCAGCAAGCAATGGGTTCTCCATTGCTTTTAGTTTCGAGATAGTGCTGGAACAATGGAAGTGGACCGGTTCTAAATATATTTTTTAGACTTTCTATAGACTTTATCAACCTCAGCAAAATTAAAGGTTTTGATATTAATCGGATAAACGTCTTAGATAGGCTATAATAACAGATAATTCCCCAAGGATGGATGGTATTTATCCAAGTTCTGAGGGTGATTAGGGAGATGTGAGAGGCACTGGCCATCATTATGCAGGAGCCACAGGACACTGTGGAGGTACCAGTAGACTGGAAACATGTAAACGTGGTACCCATATTCAATAAAGGGGGACAAAATGGACAAGGAGGAAGGGCGGAAGAAAAATTTGGCATTTACGCAGCACTACATTCCAAAGTGCTTCATAGTCAGTGCAACGTTTTGAAATGTATGCAAGAACTTCCATTTATATAACGCCTTTTATAACTTCACAATGTCACAAAGTGCTTCACAGCTAATTAAATATTTTGAAGTGTATTATAATTTTATTTACATAGCGTCCTTAACAGAGTCAAACGTCCCAAGGCGCTTCACAATAAACAGATGAAATTGACACCGAGCCACAAAAGAAATTAAGCCAGATGGCCAAAAGCTTGTTTAAAGAGGTAGGTTTTAAGGAGAGTCTTAAAAGAAGAAAGAGAGGTAGAGAGGCGGAGGTTTAGGGAGGGAGTTCCAGAGCTTGGGGCCTGGGCAGCTGAAGGCACAGCCACTGAGGGATGTTCAAGAGGCCAGAATTTGAGGAGCGTAGACATCTTGTGGGGTTGTGAGGCTGAAAAAGATTACAGAGATCGGGTGGGGCAAGGCAATGGAGTGATTTGTAAACAAGGATGAGAATTTTGAAATCAAAGCATTGTTTAACTGGGAGCCAATGTAGGTCAGAAAGCACAGAGGTGATGGGTGATCTTGACTTGATGCGGGTTAGTACTCGGGTTGCTGAGTTTTGGATGACTTCAAGTTTACGTCGTGTGGAATGTGGGAGACCGGCCAGGATTGAGTTGGAGTAGTTAAGTCTAGAGGCATGAATGAGGGTTTCAGCAGCAGAAGAGCTGAGGCAGGGGCAGAAACAGGCAATGTTACGGAGGTGGAAAAAGGCGGTTTTAGTTTTGCCGTGGATATGTGACTAGAAACTAATTTCAGGGTCAAATATGACATCTAGATTGCGAACAGTCTTGTTCATCCTCAGATTGATGCTAAAGAGAGGGATGGAGTCAGTGGTTAGGGAACGCAGTTTGTGTCAGGGAGAAAAGATAATGACTTCGGTCTTCCCAATATTTAATTGGAGAAAATTTCTGCTGATCCAGTACTGGATGTTGGACAAGCAATCTGACAATTTAGATACATAGAAAATAGGGAGTAGACCATTCGGCCCTTTGAGCCTGCACCACCATTCAATAAGATCATGGCTGATCATTCACCTCAGTACCCCTTTCCTGCTTTCTCTCCACACCCCTTGATCCCTTTAGCCATAACTCCCTCTTGAATATATCCAATGAACTGGCATCAGCAACTCACTGTGCAAGGGAATTCCACAGGTTAACAACTGAATGAAGAAGTCTCACCTCATCTCAGTCCTAAATTGCTGACCCCTTGTCCTTAGACTACGTCTCCTGGTTGTGGACTTCCTCAACATCGGGAACATTCTTCCTGCATCTAACCTGTCCAGTCCCGTCAGAACTTTATATGGTTCTATGAGATACCCTCTCATCCTTCTAAACTCCAGTGAATACAGGTCCAGTCGATCCAGTCTCTCCTCATATGTCAGTCCAAACATCCCGGGAATCAGTCTGGTGAACCTTCGCTGCACTCCCTCAATAGCAAGAACATCCTTTCTCAAATTAGGAGACCAAAACTGAACACAATATTCCAGGTGAGGCCTCACCAAGGCCCTGTACAACTGCAGTAAGACCTCCCTGCTCCGATACTCAAATCCCCTAGGTATGAAGGCCATCATACCATTTGTCTTCTTCACCGTCTCTGTACCTGCATGCCAACTTTCAATGACTGATATACCATGACACCCAGGTCTCATTGCACCTCCCCTTTTCCTAATCTGCCGCCATTCAGATAATATTCTGCCTTCGTGTTTTTGCCACCAAAGTGGATAACCTCACATTTATCCACATTATACTGCATCTGCCATGCATTTGCCCACTCACCTAACCTGTCCAAGTCACCCTGCAGCTTCTTAGCATCTTCCTCACAGCTCACACCGCCACCCAGCTTTGTGTCATCTGCAAACTTGGAGATATTACACTCAATTCCATCATTTAAATCATTGATATATATTGTAAAGAGCTCAGGTCCCAGCACTGAGCCCTGCGGCACTCCACTAGTCACTGCCTGCCATTCTGAAAAGGACCCGTTTATCCCGACTCTCTGCTTCCTGTCTGCCAACCAGTTCTCTATCCACGTCAGTACATTACCCCCAATACCATGTGCTTTAATTTTGCATACCAATCTCGTGTGTGGGACCTTGTCAAAAGCCTTTTGAAAGTCCAAATACACCACATCCACTGGTTCTCCCTTGTCCACTCTACCAGTTACATCCTCAAAAAATTCGAGAAAATTTGTCAAGCATGATTTCCCTTTCATAAATCAATGCTGACTTGAACTGATCCTGTCACTGCTTTCCAAATGCGCTGCTACTTCATCTTTAATAATTGATTCCTACATTTTCCCCACCACTGATGTCAGGCTAACCTGTCTATAATTACCCGTTTTCTCTCTCCCTCCTTTCTTAAAAAGTGGTGTTACATTAGCTACCCTTCAGTCCATAGGAACTGATCCAGAGTCGATAGACTATTGGAAAATGATCACCAATGCATCCACTATTTCCAGGGCCACTTCCTTAAGTACTCTGGGATGCAGAGTATCAGGCCCCGGGGATTTATCGGCCTTCAATCCCATCAATTTCCCTAACGCAATTTCCTGCTTAATAAGGATTTCCTTCAATTCCTCCTTCTCACTAAACCCTTGGTCCCCGAGTATTTCCGGAAGGTTATTTGCGTCTTCCTTCGTGAAGACAGAACCAAAGTATTTGTTTAACTGGTCCACCATTTCTCTGTTTCCCATTATAAATTCACCTGAATCTGACATTTGTCGTCACTAATCTTTTTCTCTGCACATATCTATAGAAGCTTTTGCAGTCAGTTTTTATGTTCCCAGCAAGCTTCCTCTCATACTCTAGTTGCCCCCTCCTAATTAAACCCTTTGTCCTCCTCTGCTGAATTATAAAATTCTCCCAGTCCTCAGGTTTGCTGCTTTTTCTGGCCAATTTATATGCCTCTTCCTTGGATTTAACACTATCCTCAATTTCCCTTGTTAGTCATGGTAGAGCCACCTTCCCCATTTTATTTTTATTCCAGACAGGGATGTACAATTGTTGAAGTACATCCATGTGATCTTTAAATGTTTGCCATTGCCTATCCGCCGTCAACCTTTTAAGTGTCACTCGCCAGTCTATTCTAGCCAATTCACGTCTCATACCATCGAAATTAACTTTCCTCACGTTCAGGACCCGAGTCTCTGAATTAACTGTGTCACTCTCCATCTTAATAAAGAATTCTACCATATTATGGTCACTCTTCCCCAAGGGGCCTCGCATACCAAGCAGGGATTGAGAGAAGTGGTGGAGAGGTAGAGCTCGGTGTTGTCAGCATACATGTGGAAACTGACTCCGTGTTTTCAGATGATATAGCCAAGGGGCAGCATATAGATGAGAAATAAGGGGGGGACCAAGGACAGATCCTTGGGGTCACCAGAGGTAACGATGCGGGAGTTGGAAGAGAAACCATTGCAGGAGATGTTCTGGCTACGACTAGATTGATAAGAATGGAACCAGGTGAGTGCAGTCCCACCTAGCTGGACATTAATGGAGTGACGTTGGAGGAGGATGGAGAGGTCAACTGTGTCAAAGGCTGCAGACAGGTCTAGAAAGACGAGGAGGGACAGTTTACCTTTGTCACAGTCAGAAAGGATGTCATTTGTGACTTTGATGAGAGCAGTTTCGGTACAGTGGCAGGGGCGAAACCAGATTGAAGGAATTCAAACATTGAATTCATGGAAAGATGGTCATGTATTTGGGAAGCGAAAACACGTTCAAGTACTTTGGAGAAGACAGGGAGGTTGGAGGTGGGGCGATAAGCTAGCAAGCAAAGTGGGGCCAAGGGTTGGTTTTTTTGAGGAGAGGGGTGATGACAGCAGATTTGAGAGATTAAGAGGGGAGATCAAAGAGAAACTAGAGAAAGGTATGAGTTTAGGGCTAAGGCGAGGGGGAGCGTCCAATAAAGTTCCTGTGGGCTATGTGAAGGAAGGGAACTGGAAGAGGCAGCTGATTGGATGGTGGTGATCTTTGAGACAAAGAAGTCCATGAGATCCGCACACTTGTTGTTGGAAGCGAGTGTGGTGGAGACAGGGGAGAGGGGTTTAAGGAGACGGTTAGCAGTAGAGAATAGTAGCCGGGGGTAATTTTTGCAATCCAGAATGATCCTGGAATAGTGAGCAGTTTTTGTAGACAAGAGTAGAAACCGATAGTGTTTTGTGTGTTCCGGCCAGATCCGTTCAAGTCTGTGCCCTTTTGACTTGAGGGATCGAAGATGAGGGCTGTACCAGAGGGAATGGCCAGGGTGGGAGAGAGTAATCATTTTGATAGGTACGAGGGCATCAAAGGTGGTAGTGAGGGTGTGGTTGAGCAGATCGGTGGATGCAGAAATGTAATTGTTAAAAGAACGCCAAAGTTTGGACAGATTGGAGTTGAAAAGTGCAGTTGTCAGAGAGTTTGGAGAGATTTTTTCCAGAGGTGCATGCAGAAGGAAGGAGGTTTGGATTGGGGAAGGGGAATATGGGTCGAGAGTGAAACAAGGAAATGGTCAGAGATGGCTTTATCTATAAATGATATGGTTGGAATAGAAAGGCCACGAGAGATAGCAAGGTCAATGCGGTGGCTGAGAATATGAGTTGAGGAATTTACATGGAGGGAGAGATTAAGGAAGGACAGGAGGGTAGTGAACTCAAAGAAGGGCAAGTTGAATTGAGATGGAGGTTGAAGTCACCGAGGATGAGAAGTCGCTCGGTGCAAAGGCTAAGGGAGGAAAGCAGTGAGGATATATCCATGATAAAGTTTTTAGCATATTTGGGTGGGCGGTATAGAACGAGAATTGCGTTGTAATGCGGGGAAACACAGAAGCCAATTTGTAAGCAGCAATGTCTCACACACAGAAATGAGATAAATTCTTATGTTCTTATGTAAATGACTAAATAATCGGTTCTGGCAGCGTTCGTTGAGGGATAAGTATTGACTAGGACACCGGGAGAATTCTGTTGCTTCTCTTCAAATAGCAGACAGGAGCTCGGTTTAATGTCTCACCAATTCATCACCTTCAACAGTTCAACAGTGCAGCACTCCCTCAATACTGCACTGAAATGTCAGCTTAGATGGGCAAACATTTGGCAGATGGAGTGTAATGTGGGAAAATGTGAGGTTATCCTTTGGTAGGAAAAATAAAAAAGCAAATTATTTAAAGGGAGAGATTAGAAAATGCTACGGCACAGAGGGATCTGGGGGTCTTTTTACATGAAACTCAAAGTTAACGTGCAGCTACAGCAAGTAATTAGGAAAGCAAATGGAATGTTGGCCTTTATTGCAAGGGGGATGGAGTACAAAATTAAGGAACTTCTGCTGCAACTATACAAGGCATTGGTGAGACCACACCTGGAATACTGCCGACAGTATTGGTCTCCTTATTTATGGAGGGATATACTTGCATTGGAGGCAGTTCAGAGGTTCATTAGGTTGATTCCTGAGATGAAGAGGTTATCATATGAAGAAAGGTTGAGCCTATACTCACTGGAGTTTAGAAGACTGAGAGGTGATTTTATTGAAACGTGTAAGATTCTGAGGGGGCTTGACAGGGTAGATGCAGAGAGGATGTTTCTCCTCGTGGGGGAATCGAGAACTAGGGGGCATAGTTTCAGAATAAGGGGTCGCCCATTTAAAACAGAAGTGAGGAGGAATTTCTTCTCTAAGAATCTTTGGAATTCTCTGCCTCAGAGAGCTGTGGAGGCTGGGTCATTGAATATATTTAAGGTGGAGATAGATAGATTTTTGAGTGATAAGGGAGTCGAGGGTTATGGGGAGCGGGTAGGGAAGTGGAGTTGAGGCCAGGATCAGATCAGCCATAATTTTATTGAATGGCGGAGTAGGCTCGAGGGGCCAAATGGCCAACTCCTGCTCCTATTTCTTATGTTCTCGCATCTCTAGTGTGGGGCTTGAACCCACAGCCTTCTGAATCAAAGGTGGGAGTTCTACCACTGAGTCAAGGCTAACACATTGCTCATCAACGTGGATTCAGAAGTGAGATCCTACTTAACCACCTCCTTGACTTCTTTGAGGTTGTGACAACCCAAGTAGACTCGCTCAAGCCTGATAATGTGGTGATCTAGACTTTAGCAAGAAAAATATAGTGCTGATAACATGACTGTTGGTCACTGTAGACAATAAACATAAACAGAGCTCAAATTTTATTCCCTTGTAATTCATCATAAATAAAGTGCACCGTTGCTATGTGGAGCCAACAGGTAAATTAACATGAATGACACCGAACAGGAAAATTAATCAGGCTTCTGAAGGGTTGAAATGTGTAAACTAACTCATGCATATTTCTAGAGAGCCTGCTTTTTATCTGGATCCCAAATAGGTTATGATACTGTACTCCAAAGGAAAAAAAAGGCAACTCTGAAAGTACATAACTGATTGTATTTACACTTCATGCAGAAGAGTCAACCAATTAGTTACACTAACAGCCTCTTGAGATTAAATCCCGATTGCAAAACTATGAAGTTAAAACATTCCCACCTTTTAGGATAAATATTATTCTGCCCCTTGGCTTTGAAACCGACAAATGATGTTATTTAGTGCAGCTGTATTACATAGCAACTTGCATCTGGAGGATAAATGGTTACCTCTTCCTTCCCAATATCACTGATAGTAATTAAAATTCATCTATTTAAAGTAGTAACTATTCATGCTAACCTGCTTTTCATGAGGTGGACTACATATTGAAAGTCTATAAGCAATTAACAACTACAAGGTCCGAGTGGGGAGCCATGGTTAAACTGCAGTTCTCCGTGGATAAAGCAGATCTTGTTTGTCTATCAGTTTCGAACATCAGTGAGATTTTCAATCATAAGAAACAGCTGACAAGACAGTCAGCTCTTTTCTATCATTCAAAACTTTGAAATGGCACAGCAGACCACCTAAGTTCTGAACTTTAAGTTGGTGATGGATGACAGCAGCATGAAGGGTGTAAAATAACTTATTTCAAGTGTACTTGCTACTGGCACCAAACTAGAATTTGGCAGCACTCTACTACACGTTTGATGTTGATGTGATGAGAAAGATTATGCTGCAGCATTGCCAATCGTGCAGTATAACAGAGGCAAATATTTTTTTTAACATGTTCCTCCTTTCGGTTGTGAAGATGTATACACAGTAACACAAACCTTATGTCAAGTATTATAGCAGTCTACTGGTCACTTAAAGGAGCAGACTGCATCATTACTCTCTTTACCTACATTATGTTTTTGAAAACTGTGCATAATTTGAAATACAGCATAATTTGGAACAATGAGATTTCGAATAGAAATGGAATGTAAATCATTTCCTTTCAGTTCAGATTCATATGTAAATTTTAGTTTCATCAGCATCACTCATCACTGTTAACTGATGAAATATTTGGGATGTTACTATTTTGGATTTTTGAAGTGACTTCACCCACAGAATGGTTCAGCAGTGGTTCCTGAAAATGTATTTTTTCTTTAAGGGAAAGCATTTGCAGGACTAGTGTGAAAGAGCAGGGACAGGCAGAATGGCCTCCTTCTGTACTGTAAGACGAAGACTAGCATTTATATCGCGCCTTTCATGACCACCAGATGTCTTATAAAGTGCTTTACAGCCAATGAGGTACTTTTGGAGTGTAGTCACTGTTGTAATGTAGCAGCCAACATGCGCACAGCAAAGTCCCACAAACAGCAATGTGATAATGAGCAGATAATCTGTTTTTGTTATGTTGCTTGAGGAATAAATATTGGCCAGGACACCGGGGATAACTCCCCTGCTCTTCTTCGAAATAGTACCATGGGATCTTTTATGTCCACGTGAGAGAGCAGACGGGGCCTCGGTTTAATGTCTCATCCGAAAGACGGCACCTTGGACAATGCAGCACTCCCTCAGCACTGCACTGGAGTGTCAGCCTAGATTTACGTGCTCAAATTCCTGGAATGGGACTTGAACCCACAACTTTCTTACTCAGTGGCGAGGGTGCTACCTACTGAGCCACAGCTGACACAAGGGAGTTACCAACCACACCTGTGCAGTCTGTATAAGTGCAGTTTGCAAAACTTCTCAGCGTGAATCAGTAGATTTCTGTGAGCTAAGTACTGTAAAGGGATAGCGTCTCATCCTGTGAGGATTTATGAGCTTACCATAATGACACAATCCTGGAGCTTGAAATGACCCAGGAGTAGGAAACTTCATGCGGCACTTATTATCTGCAGTTATGCCACCATTTTCATGTACGTGCTCAGTACAGGTTTCCCCAGTAACAATTTTAATGTACTCCCACAGTCTGGAGGGGAGGATGCATATCATTCATACTGGGTAGGTAATCTATCAGTGTTCGTTGCTGTGGTCTGCAAACCTCATTTGTCAATGTTTTTTCAAAGCAAGTTTAGTAAATGTAATCACACTTTGTTAAATCCAATAAGTGGAGTATTGCAAGTGGTGTAATTGTTAATCCCACAAGATTGTTTGGGACAAGTTAGTATCATAGAATGATATTAAACCAAGGCCCCGTCTACCCTCTCAGGTGGACGGGAAAGATCCTATGGCATTGTTTCAAAGAAGAGCAGGGGAGTTATCCCCGGTGTCCTGGCCAATATTTATCCCTCAATCAACATCACTAAAACAGATTATCTGGTCGTTATCACATTGTTGTTTGTGGGAGCTTGCTGTGCGCAAATTGGCTGCCGCATTTCCCACATTACAACAGCGACTACACTACAAATGTACCTCATTGGCTGTAAAGCGCTTTGAGACATCCGGTGGTTGTGAAAGACGCTATAAAATCCAAATCTCTCTCTTTTTCAACTGCCCTGGGAAAAACAAAGCCATAGCTTTTCAGACAGGTTGCAGCCTTGAAATAAATAAAGAAGAATTAAAAGGCAAGAAAGACAATCCAATTGATAAATTTGATTATATTCATGAGAAATTTGTATTTTTTGATGTTTTGATTTCGTTTAAAACCTTTAGGACATTAGAAATTATAGTTAATCAGGAAAAAAAAAAATCAGACAAATTTTTTTTACAAAAAGCCGTTTGAGCGATTCCATTGGTTCACCTGTTCTTTTCTTTTAGAATCATAGAACGGTTACAGCATGGGAGACCATTTGGCTTGTCGAGCCTGTGCCGGCTCTCTGCAAGAGCACCTCAGCTAGTCCCACTCCCCTGCCCTTTCCCCGTAGCCCTGAAAATGTTTTTCCTTCAGGTACTTATCCAACTCCTTTTTGAAAGATTGAATCTGCCTCCATTACCCTTTCAGGTAGTGCAGTCCAGATCCTAGCCAATTGCTGCGTAAAATAGTTTTTCCTCAGGTCACCTTTGGATCTTTTGCCAATCACCTTAAATCTGTGTCCTCTGGTTCTCGACCTTTCCGCCTATCTACTCTATCTAGACCCTTCATGATTTTGAACACCTCGATTAAATCTCCTCTCAACCTTCTCTGCTCCAAGGAGAGCAACCCCAGCTTCTCCAGTCTATCCACGTAGCTGAAGTCCCTCATTCCTGGAACCATTCTTGTAAATCTTTTCTGCACCTTTTCTAAGGCCTTGACATTCTTTATTGGTAGGTTCTCTTGACTGCTTAATCAGAATTCTCAAGTAATTTCCGAATGTCAGTTTGCTAGTTGCTTTCCCCATTTTTGATTTGTACGTTCTCCACCTCTTCAGTTCTGAATTGCTATTGTTTTACTTTGAATGAATCAACAAAGTGTGAAGAGGAAAATATTACCAAAAGTGCACAATTAGCACAACATACACACACACACACCTGTAATAGGTCAAGTAACCTTAAGGCGGAAAATAGGAGCCCTCGTAGAATTTATAATTGAAGCGCTAGAAACTCAATCTTGTTTGTTCTATGGTAAAACTTTCTGCAAGAACATTACATTTAACGTGGAATCACAGAATGATACAGCGCAGAAGGAGGCCATTCAGCCCGTCGTGCCTGTGCCAGCTCTTCAAAAGAGCTATTCAAATTGTCCCACTCCCCACAGCACTACAATTTTCCCCCCTTAAAGTACTTATCCAATTCCCCATTGAAAGTCATTATTGCTTCCATCACCCTTTCAGGCTGGGCATATCCTTCAGGCAGCGAGTTATAAATTAATCATCACTAGAATTCCCCAAAAAGCTCTTGTTTTGCAATATCCTGCTTTGGTGTTGCAATCCCATCCTTCCTACTTGTTAACAATTGATAATGGAGAAACATATGATGAGACAAAACAATAAAGCACATTCTGGAAGATGTCAAACACTTTGCACTTATCTGCCATTCATAAAAATCATAAAATAGAATGATTAAGTTGTTTCAGTTCAAAGGTAATCAACAAACCCATGTTGTCTTGATCAAAATATACTGTCTGATCTTTATGTACACAAAATAAGCAATTCACCCATTGCAATGGGAAGAATTTAATTTTAAAAAGACATTTTATTCTGTTCCCAATGCTCAATGGTATAGGACCCAAAATTGGTGGCCTTACCGCCCACTTCCGCCGAGTTATTTTGCTGCTCTCCCCTCAGTGACAGATTCCTCCAGGTCTGCAGCCGGGGGAGTGGAGTACCACCGGGAACCGCCTGCTGACGGCCAAGTCGCGTAAGTGACCTCCCGCCCGCCGAGCTGCCATATTGGTGCGGGCTGGAGTCAGCGGCAGCAGGGGGAAGGACCTGTGTGGGGGCAGGTCTAAGAGGACCTGCACAAAAAGGTTAGTGAAGATCTTTAAAAAATGTTTTCCAGCAATTCATCTGTATGGAATCCCCTGAAGGTGTTCCAGTTTTTTTATTTTATTAAAAAATTTTTATTTTTAGGTCTTCCCCACCGCCCCCGACTCAATCCTCAGCGGCACTTTGGCGTTATTTTGCCACCGGGCGGTACTGCCATCTCTTTCCGAGGAATTTTTCTGGCAAAGTACCGCCTGGTATCGCGGTGGCCATCGGCGGTCCTTTGGGCAGCACTTGGGCGGGCCTTGGCTTTGACAAAATTTGAGCCCCAGGTGTTAACTTCATTTAATAAATTTCAAAAGAAATATTATCAATTCAGTCAGTTTAAAATCTCAGTGAGAATTCTGAATTTTTACAGTAAATTCAAAACAAGAGAACAATTGTGTGACTCTGAAGATTGCACATTATTGGCAATTCTGAATTCAGGTCTTTTTTGATCAAATTTTATTAATTTAATTTCAGTGCTTCTTCACAATCCTTTGCATGATGTTTCAAGTTACAACCATTTCAAATATTATTAGGCAGCTTTGCTTAAAAATGAACACACTCAATCTGCCTACAAGTAGACTAAAAAACAGCCAATTTTAGTCAGAACTTTGGTGCAGATAATTTGGGTAAATTAACAGGGAACTCCCTCTGCCTGCCTCAAGAAAATGTACTACAAATATACTTCTTCAAAATAATTGAATAATTTTAGCTATTAATTAGCATTACATGAATAATTTTATCGCCCAGTTTGCACATTTCACCATGACTGCCAGCCCACAAGCACTAATGCAGCTGTGTGTTTGGTTGGCAGAGGTGGGAGAATACATGGGGTGACATCGATCAAGGCATTTTTTGTCTTTATTTAAAACAAAACCACACACTCAAGAACTATTGGAACTTGAAACCAAAGATCTGAACATTGTTTCATTATTACAACTATGGTGCATGGAGGCAGAAATAGAATATATGACAGGAAAGGCAAAATTGTGTTTATTTTGCGACCATAATTTTGTCACAAAATATTATTCTTATTTGTTGTATCTTGCACATTTTGAATTTTAAGTAACTGAGGTCATATCATCCTTTAAGTTATGGTTTGTAATTTATTTCAAATTTGTGAAAGAACTGTTTTATCAATTTATGTATGAAAAGTGTATTTAAATGTGGGACTCCCAAATCAGTCTAGCTAAATACATTGAGCATAAAACTTTAGGTCGGTGTGCCATATTTAACATCCAGCACACTATGCCATATTTGTATAACAATACTGTCTCCAGTGGCATGAATCTGCACCTCACAAGATGTCTTTTCTTGCCATCATCTCATACAAATGTAAACAGCTCATTTTTTCCCCCGAGCTGCATGCGAGTCCTTACAGACCAGCAGCATAGTTTTTGCATCCATAGCCTTTATGGAGATTTCCCCAACGGGATGTGCTGCCAGAAATATAAAGTCATAACTCTGTCTTTTCAGCAACTGTCCATACAGAGCAATTCCTCATTAGTCTGAATGTGCCCTACAATATGAAACAATGAATTCGGAACAGTGCACTCTTAGCATTTTTCATCCACAATATCAATGGAGCATCAATATATCTATTGTAACATACTATAGATTTTTTAAAAGCCTGTGACCATAGACTTGAAGGATATTGCTGTCCCTCATCTCATTTATATCTAATTTGTATGATTAATTCCACAAATACAGTTCGTGTAATTATTCAAGAATGAAGAGAGAGAGAAAACACACAATTATAGGCCAGTTACAATTATAGCCTGACATCAGTAATAGGGAAAATGCAAAATCTATTATTAGGGATGTGGTAATAGGGCACTTAGAAAATCATAATATGAGTAGGCAGAGTCAACACGGTTTTATGAAAGGGAAATCGTGTTTGACAAATAAGAGTTTTTTTGAGGGTGTAACTTGCAGCGTAGTTAAGGGGCAACCAGTGGATGTAGTATATTTGGGTTTTCAAAAGGCATTCGATAAAGTGCCACACAAGAGGTTGTTGCACAAGATTAGGGCTCATGGGATTGGGGGTAATATATTAATTTTGGATTGAGGATTTGTTAACAGACAGAAAACAAAGAATAGAAATCAATGGGTCATTTTCGAGTTGGCAGGCTGTAACTAGTTGTGTTATGCAAGGTTGAATGCTTATACCTCACCTATTTACAATCTAGGTCAATGACCTATACGAGGGGACCGAGGTTGCTGACCTAAAAAGGATAGAACAGGTGGGGGTGCAGGTATATAGATCATTAAAATGTCATAGAAACATAGAAAACAGATGCAGGAGTAGGCCATTCGGCCCTTTGAGCATGCACCACCATTCAATAAGATCATGGCTGATCATTCACCTCAGTACCCCTTTCCTGCTTTCTCTCCATATCCCTTGATCCCTTTAGCCATCAACATAGAAACATAGAAAATAGGTGCAGGAGTAGGCCATTCGGCCCTTCTAGCCTGCACCACCATTCAATGAGTTCATGGCTGAACATGCAACTTCAGTACCCCCTTCCTGCTTTCTCGCCATACCCCTTGATCCCCCTTGTAGTAAGGACTTCATCTAACTCCCTTTTGAATATATTTAGTGAATTGGCCTCAACAACTTTCTGTGGTAGAGAATTCCAGAGGTTCACCATTCTCTGGGTGAAGAAGTTTCTCCTCATCTCAATCCTAATTGGCTTACCCTTTATCCTTAGACTGTATCCCCTGGTTCTGAACCTCCCCAACATCGGGAACATTCTTCCTGCACCTAACCTGCCAGTCCCGTCAGAATTTTATGTTTCTATGAGATCCCCTCTCATCCTTCTAAACTCCAGTGAATACAGGATCAGTCGATCCAGTCTCTCCTCATATGTCAGTCCTATCATCCCGGGAATCAGTCTGGTGAACCTTCACTGCACTCCCTCAATAGCAAGAACGTCCTTCCTCAGAATAGGAGACCAAAACTGAACACAATATTTCAGGTGAGGTCTCACCAAGGCCCTGTACAACTGCAGTAAGACCTACCTGCTCCTATACTCAAATCCCCTAGCTATGATGGCCAACATTTGTCTTCTTCAGCGCCTGCTGTACCTGCATGCCAACTTTCAATGACTGATGTACCATGACACCCAGGTCTTGTTGCACCTCCCCCTTTCCTAATCTGCCGCCATGAGATAATATTCTTCCTTTGTGTTTTTGCCACCAAAGTGGATAACCTCACATTTATCCACATTATACTGCATCTGCCATGCGTTTGCCCACTTACCAAACCTGTTCAAGTCACCCTGCAGCCTCTTAGCATCCTCCTCACAGCTCACACCGCCACCCAGCTTAGTGTCATCTGCAAACTTGGAGATATTACACTCAATTCCTTCATCAAAATCATTGATGTATATTGTAAATAGCTGCGGTCCCAGCACTGAGCCCTGCGGCATCCCACTAGTCACTGCCTGCCATTCTGAAAAGGACCCGTTTATTCCTACTCTCTGCTTCCTGTCTGCCAATGAGTTCTCTATCCATGTCAATACATTACCCCCAATACCATGTGCTTTAATTTTCCACACCAATCTCTTGTGTGGGACCTTGTCAAAAGCCCTTTGAAAGTCCAAATACACCACATCCACTGGTTCTCCCTTGTCTACTCTACTAGTTAAATCCTCAAAAAATTCTAGAAGATTTGTCAAGCATGATTTCCCTTTCATAAATCCATGCTGACTTGGACCGATCATGTCACTGCTTTCCAAATGCGCTGCTATTTCATCTTTAATAATTGATTTACCCCACTAATGATGTCAGGATAACCGGTCTATAATTCCCCGTTTTCTCTCTCCCTCCTTTTTTAAAAAGTGGTGTTACATTAGTTACCCTCCAGTCCATAGGAACTGATCCAGAGTCGATAAGACTGTTGGAAAATGACCACCAATGCATCCATTATTTCTAGGGCTACTTCCTTAAGTACTCTGTGATGCAGACTATCAGTCCCTGGGGATTTATCGGCCTTCAATCCCATCAATTTCCCGAACACAATTTCCCAACTAATAAAGATTTCCTTCAGTTCCTCCTTCTTACTCGACCTTCGGAAGATTATTTGTGTCTTCCTTCGTGAAGACAGAACCAAAGTATTTGTTCAACTGGACTGCCATTTCTTTGTTCCCCATTATAAATTCACCTCATTCTGACTGTAAGGGACCAAAGTTTGTCTTCACTAATCTTTTTCTCTTCACATATCTATATCGACGCTTTTGCAGTCAGTTTTTATGTTGCCAACAAGCTTCCTCTCATACTCTATTTTCCCCCTCCTAATTAAACCCTTTTGTCCTCTGCTGAATTCTAAATTTCTCCCAGTCCTCAAGTTTGCTGCTTTTTCTGGCCAATTTATATGCCTCTTCCTTGGATTTAACACTATCCTTAATTTCCCTTGTTAGCCACAGTTGAGCTATTTTATTTTTACTCCAGACAGGGATGTACAATTGTTGAAGTTCATCCATGTGATCTTTAAATGTTTGCCATTGCTTATCCACCGTCAACTCTTTAAGTATCATTTGCCAGTCTTTTCGACCAATTCACGTCTCATACCATCGAAGTTACCTTTCCTTAAGTTCAGGACCCTAGTCTCTGAATTAATTGTGTCACTCTCCATCTTAATAAAGAATTCTACCATATTATGGTCACTCTTTCCCAAGGGGCCTCGCACAACAAGATTGCTAATTAGTCCTTTTTCATTACACATCACCCAGTCTAGGATGGCCCGCCCTCTAGTTGGTTCCTCGACATATTGGTTTTGAAAACCATCCCTAATACACTCCAGGAAATCCTCCTCCACCGTATTACTACCAGTTTGGTTAGCCCAATCTATATGTAGAATAAAGTCACCCATGATAACTGCTGTACCTTTATTACACGCATCCCTAATTTCTTGTTTGATGCTGTCCCCAACCTCACTACTACTGTTTGGTGGTCTGTACCTGTACACAACTCCCACTCGTGTTTTCTGCCCTTGTAGAATTCCGCAGCTCTACCCATATAGATTCCACATCAAACAAACTGATGTCTTTCCTGACTATTGTGTTAATTTCCTCTTTAACCAGCAACGCTACCCCACCTCCTTTTCCTTTCTGTCTATCCCTGGATGTTGAGTTCCCAGCCTTGGTCACCCTGGAGCTATGTCTCTGTGATGCCAATTATATCATATTCGTTAATTGCTGCCTGCGCAGTTAATTCATCCACCTTATTACGAATACTCCTCGCATTAAGGCACAGAGCCTTCAGGCTTGTCTTTTTAACACACTTGACAGGTACAAAAAGGCTCATGGAATGCTGGCTTTTATATCTAGAGGACTAGAATACAAGAGTGTAGAAGTTATGCTGCAGCTATACAAAAACCTGGATAGACCACACCTGGAGAACTATGAGCAGTTCTGGGCACCACACCACAGAAAGGATATATTGGCCGAGGAGGGAGTGCAGCGTAGGATTATCATAACTCGACCCAAACTTCAAGGGTTAAATTACAAAGAGAGATTACACAAATTAGGGTTGTATTCCCTAGAATTTAGAAGGTTAGGAGGTGATCTGATTGAAATTTTCAAGATATTAAGGGGAACAGATAGGGTAGATAGAGATAAACTATTTCTGCTGGTTGGGGATTCTAGGACTAAGGGGCAAAGTCTATAAATTAGAGCCAGACCTTTCAGGAGTGAAATTAGGAAACACTTCTACAAAGGGTGGTAGAAGTTTGGAACTCTCTTCCACAAATGGCAATTGATGCTTGATCAATTATTAATTTTAAATCGGAGATTGATAGCTTTCTGATAACTAAAGGTGTTAAGGGATATGGGCCAAAGGCGAGTATATGGAGTTTGGTCGCAGATCAGCCATGGTCTCAGTGAATGGCGGAAAAGGCTCGAGGGGATCAATGGCCTACTCCTGTTGCTATGATGTTACAAAGTTGGTGGGAAAGTAAGATGTGAGGACGCCACAAGAGGTTGCAAAGGAAGAAAAACAGGTTAAGTAAGTGGCCGAGAAGTAGTGTAATGTGGGGAAATATGAAATTATCCACTTTGGTAGGAAGAATAGAAAAGCAGAATATTTTTTTTTCAGTTGAAAGACTGCTAAATGTTGGCATGTGAAGGGATTTGGGTGTTCTTGTACACGAATCACAGAAAATTATCATGCAGGTACAGCCAGCAATTAGGAAGGCAAATGGTATGTTAGCCTTTATTGCAAGTGTGTTGGAGTACAAGAGTAAGGCTTGCTCTAATTCTATCATCATCATAGGAAGTCCCTTGAATTTGAGGAAGACTTGCTTCCACTCTAAAAGTGAGTTCTCAGCTGGCTATACAGTGCAATGCGGGAATTACAGTCTCTGTCACAGATGGGACAGACAGTGGTTGAAGGAAAGGGTGGGTGGGGAGTCTGGTTTGCCGCAAGCTCCTTCCGCTGTCTGCGCTTGGTTTCTGCATTCCCTCGGCGACTAGACTCGAGGTGCTCAGCGCCCTCCCGGATGCTCTTACTGCACTTTAGGCGGTCTTGGGCCAGGGATTCCCAGGTGCCGGTGGGGATGTTACACTTTATCAAGGAGACTTTGAGGGTGTCCTTGAAGCGTTTCCTCTGCCCACCTGGGGCTCGCTTGCCGTGTAGGAGAACTTGCTTAGGGAGTCTCGTGTCGGGCATGCAGACGATGTGGCCCGCCCAATGGAGCTGGTCGAGTGTGGTCAGTGCTTCGATACTGGGGGTGTTGGCCTGAGTGAGAAAACTGATGTTGGTGCGCCTGTCCTCCCAGTGGATTTGCAGGATCTTGCAGAGGCAGCGCTGGTGAAGCTTCTCCAGCACTTTGAGGTGTCTGCTGTATATAGTCCATGTCTCTGAGCCAGAAAGGAGGGCGGGTATCACTACTGCCCTGTAGACTATAAGCTTGGTGCCAGATTTGAGGTCCTGGTCTTCAAACACTCTATCTCAGACAACCGAAGGCTGCGCTGGCACACTAGAGGTGGTGTTGGACCTCGTCATCGATGTCTGCCCTTGCTGATAGTAGACAGCTGAGGTATGGAAAATGGTTCATGCTGTCCAAGGCCGCGCCGTAGATTTTGATGACCACAGGGCAGTGCTGTGTGGCGGGGTCAGGTGGAGGACCTTTGTCTTACGAATGTTTCGCGTAAGGCCCATGCTTTCGTATGCTTCGGTGAAGGTGTTGACAATGGCTTGGAGTTCGGCCTTGGAGTGTGCTCAGAGAAGATATAATGGTCTTGGAAGGGCTATAGTGCCAGTGCTGATAGTAGGGCTTAAAGATTAAGCAGTGATTGAATGCTTCCTCTTCTCTTTAGAAGATGCCTTATAATTGATCCAATCTGTGCCATTTCAGCTTCAGATCTCAACTTGACTTTCACTTTCATTGAGTATGTTGTAGTTACTTGGATGCAAACAGTTAATTTTTTTAATTATCAATGATTTTGGTGAGCAGCAGTGTAACAAAGGAATACTTAAACATTGTTTCAGGTGACCAGGATAGGAATTTCCCTCATTATGGAGGCATGCATGAGTTTTCACACCTGGGGCACAGGCATGCAGGGGATTTCATACCTGGCTGCAACAGCACAAAAGGAACCAATGATACAAGAGGACAATTTGGCTAGATTCCGATTTAACAACAGTCAAACCAACTGCATTGGAACACACACCTGGCTGTTTCTCTTTGTGTACAAGTACATTGTGTTTTTCTCAAAAGACTCACATTTAATTTTAACTTCAACAAACAATGCCTTAAGTTGCAAATCTTGGCAAGAGCAAGTTGTAACTGGCAACAGGAACAGAAATAGGTCATTAGGAGGACTGGTTTCACATTTTCCAAGTATGACAGCAGAGGCGCACAAGGGCCACAGCTGGCACTCAGGCTGCATGAGTATCCCGGCAGTACTGACTGAAAGCAACAATTCGGATTCTGCCCAGCAACACAAAAAATGTTTTGTGCAGTTCTCCTTATTACTTCAAAATATGAAATGTGCGTGAAAATATTCACATGAGCAGGGAACCTGAACAAACTCCCAAACTGGCCACAGATCTCAAAACTTTTGTAGGAAAGGTATATGTGTAGTGCCATCTGTGGCTGTATAATTCTATCGGGTTGGACCATACAGGATTTTCCACTGGACAACTTCCTCATCACTGCTAGTCATCTGGGGAGGTTATTCAGTAGAGGGCGAGTCGAACTGTGCCACTCTCACGCATTTAATAACCAGTCGAAGCACAGGACAGGCACATACCCGAGGAGAAATTGTGTGCCCACCTTGCCCTTCAGGGAATAGCACAAAGAAAAGTAACTTGCCCCAATCAAGAATTTTTTTTTTTTACTGTAAATACAAATGGACTTGCAGTGCACGACTCTGATGTTTAATGGTGCATAATGCCGTGGATGGTTCTCACAACTTTGCATGGTGTTCTGCAGGCTGCTTCCAGTGACATGATTAACTATAAAAATATGGAAACAGCTGTGCCAAATGGTGGGAACTGCTTCCATATATACCAACTACTGGAAACAAAGCATGCTTTTTTGGAACTACAAAAATATACTCTTTATCTTTCCCATTCATAGGCAAACTGGTTAAAATCCAATACCATAATGTAAACTTTGAGTTTGGTCCATTCCCGTTTATGGTTACTGTGCATCTTTTCCACTCAATTATTGATTCCATTAAAACAAAATCGACATACACAGCAAAAAGGAACCCATTTCTTAATCTTTGATGCTTCCTATGATTAATACTGAAACATCGTCTCTCCTCTCAAACGCTACCTGTATTTAATAATGCAATCTTCACTTAAAAATACAGCTCGCATAGAATTTAGTTTTCTCTATTTTTATCTCAGAAACATACAATTCCCTATAGTATGCGATCTCCTTCCAAGCCGCTGCCAATGCCATTCTGTCGCTATACACTACTAGAAAGAACGTCCAGTATAGTTAAACCGTATATATTCATGGCTGATTAGCTGTGACAGTGAAGCTATTATAAATGCCACATTTTTTCATAATACTGCAACAGATTCTCTAACTGTTTCTAAAATAGTGCTACACCATTTTGCATTCAAGAAGGTTTCTGCTAATACAGGAGTTCATTTGTATAGTAATCAAGTAATTGTTCGGACTGGCTTTAAAAATATTCTAGTTGTAACCTGATGACACAGACAAGATACTTTGAGAAAAATTCATTTCATGGAGCATTCAATCCTATTCCACAACACCAGTGTCTTAACTATAATATCAAAGCAAACACTAAAATGTATTTTCAATACTTCACGCTGGAATAGACTTATGCATTGGGTGATGTATGTAATCCAGCTGAGCTGGAGTTCACTACTAACACTTCAGGCAGTAATACTGGGGTCAAGTTTCGGGCCGCGCGAGCCACGCCTGATTTCCGCACCGAAAACTTTTCGGTATTCTCCACTCCCTCAGGTCGATCCAGGCCCTCGGCGAAGCGCAGCACAAGCTGTGCAGGGCGGAGCCAGATCCCTGCGCTGAAAACAGTGCCGGAACCTCTGCACATGTGCGCGCATGTGCAGTAGCTCCAGGTGCCCGAAGCTGTGTGGGAGGGGTCCGAAACACGCCGCCCCTAGCCCTGGCCGAATGGGCTCACTGGGGCGGCGAAGATCGGACTGCACCTCACTCCTCCAGCTCCTGCTCTGGCTGCGGTTTCGGCTCCTCCCCGTTCAGCTCACGCTCCCTCTGGCTCTCGCCCACCCGCCGCCCCCCCCCAGCTCACGCTCCGCTGCCTGCCACCTCCAACCCCCCACCCCAGCTCCCGCTCTCACCCCCCACCCCAGCTCCGGTCCGCTCCCTCTTCACGTCTTTGGCGGGGCTCGCCCGCCCGTCCGAAATCTTCGGCCCGACTTCTTCTTGTTGGCCGGGCCCATTCAGCCTCCCCCCTCTCCTCTCCCCACATCCCCCCTCTCTTCCCCACATCCCCCTCTCCTCTCCCCTCCCTCCCTTCTCCTCTCCCCACCCCCCCTCCTCCTCTCCTCCCCACCTCTCCTCTCCCCCTCTCTCCTCTCCCCTCCTCGCCCCACCCCTCCCCCCTCACCATCCCCTCCCCTCCCCACCCCTCCCCCCTCACCATCCACTCCCCTCCTCGCCCCACCCCTCCCCCCCTCTCCCCACCCACCATCCCCTCCCCCTTCTCCTCGCCCCACCCCTTCTCTTCTCCTCCTCCCCCTCTCCTCCTCTCATCTCCCTCGTTCCTCTCCCCTACCCCCTCTCCCTCGCTCCTCTCCCCTCCCCCCCGCTCCTCTCCCCTCCCCCCATCCTCATCGCCCTCCCTCTCTCTCCTCTCCCCGCCCCCCCCCCCCCCTCGCTGTCAGAAACACATCGACACTGACAGACAGAGAGAACACACAGAGGCAGAGAGAGAGAGACACAGAGACAGAGAGAGACACACTAGGGGGCCGCATCCCAGCACACTGTTGGAGGGCTCCCGGTGCTACAGTTGGTGAGTAGAAACTTAATTTTTTATTTATTGATTTAAAAAAAAATTTTATTTGTTAATTTTTTTGGATTGATTTATTGGTTGATTTATTGATTTATTTATCATTTATTATTGATGGCTCTTTATTTGTAAAAGTGTTGTGTTTCATGTTTGTAAACTTCCCTCCCCTCCCGCCCGCACCCCCCCGCCCCATCTCTCTTCCTTACTGATTTCTAAGTGTAGGCAAGGTTTTTCTGAGCGTACAAAAATCTACACGTACTCCATTCTAAGTTAGTTTGGAGTAAGTTTTCGCTGCCTAAACTTTCAAAACAGGCGTAAGTGGCCGGACACGCCCCCTTTTGGAAAAAAAAAATCTGTTCTAAAATGAAACTGTTCTAACTGACTAGAACTGGAGCAAACTAAATGTCGAGAATTGCAATTTCTAAGATACTCCATTCTAAACCAGTTGCTCCAAAAAAAGAGCAGCAGCTCAGGCCGAAACTTGACCCCACTGTGTCCAGCAATTACGTGCTGACATTACAATGAACAAGCCCCAGCTTCAAATATTCGATAAATTATGACAAATATTCAGTTAAAAAAACACAAGCAGTTGCCATAGTCTGATATCCAAGCCAAAAAAACATTTTATGACTAAACATTTTTCATAAACACGTGTGTTCGCAGTAAAAAGCAAAACCAGAAATTACATGCCAGCTGGCAAAACAATGTGCTCCCCAAGACACTAACATAATGAGATGTTTAATAGGTAAAATATCATTTAGCAGTAGCATACAGACATGTGTGCTTATTCTCCCACTACCAGTCTCTCTCACATGCCAAAAGAAGTTGAACACAGGTGCAATGTGGCTCTGTGGAACAGCAGATTTTTTATTAAATGGTTTCAGTGGAATTTTATGCCATAGTCAGTGTATTTTGGAGCTCAAAATAACATTTGAGAAAACCAATCTTCAAAATACATGCCAATTTATGCATTCAAAAGCAATGTCAAAATAAACTAGATATGGGCAATGTCATACTCGCACCAATTTGGCGTTCTGTAGAACCAAATGAGACTAAACCTCCTCCCTTTGCTGTCTACAACAATGGCCAACTCAACACTTTCTTCACCATATCCTGTCCTGCAGCTAACTCATCTCTCCGACTGCGAGCGATTGGGTTCAGAATTGTTGGCACACATAGGTATATAAAATGTACATTTATGCAAAAATATATATATACATGCTTTTGCTTGAGAGCTTCCTCACTTAAAACATATATTCAATAACCAGGGGAGTTCCACTGCCACTTTTACAGAATCTATGTACTGAGTCTCAATATGAACACAGCAACAGAATCTATATGCTATGCTGTGGAGACATTTTTAGACTGAAAGAACAATTATAATATTATGGACTGTTAACATTTCACCATTTGACCAGTTCAAGATCAGTATCTGTTAAGGACAAATACATTAGTATTTAATATGGAGTATGCAATCAGTCCAAGTCCAATATCAGTTCTCAATTCCTCCTCTTTATTTTGCAGATGCCTGTTCAGATCCAGAAAACAGAAGATCACACGACTTTGCAAGCATTTTGATCAATGCAATAATTTCCCCTCATTAATTTCTATGCTGCTAAATTTCCAGTATCAGTATTCCACTGGCATAAAAAAAAAATCTTGTGCTCTTTTGTTCTGTATTCCAAGTATGTCTTTGCAGCTGACCTTTTTCTCAAAATTTTAAACAGATGATACAGTTTTTACAAAGTTTAATAATCACCAGCAACTATTGAAATCCAGATGCCAACAATTCCTATTAACTGAAAATCTTTTGCTGGACAATCTAATTCGCCAGCACAGGAAATTGTTCCTACCATATTTTTACAACAGACGGGAAGGGAGTTTAGGGTTGGGGGGGCAATTTTCACCCTCATCATCATTGAAATGAAATTGGATGATCCATTCTCCTAGTTCACCACACAAGCACTGAAGGTGAAACTTACCTGCAATTTTCATGTGATAATCCCCATGAAATATTGGGGGATAATGAAACATCACATTTTAATGCTACAAATGTTTCCTTCTGCTCGCATATATATATATATTTTTATTTTCCTCGGATCTTTCCTCTCCTTTACTGAAGGTATGACTTCCTGACTGTCAGTTTGGCTCTACAGATCCCTACAGTGCCTTGTTCAAGTAGCCATTATTCATAAGTGATGTGGAAACCCTGGCTATTTTCCCTTCTGTGGTGTCCTTTGCCTCAGCTGAGATCAGCTAACTCTGCAGAGATCAGATATCGAACCTAGGATTTTCCTGGTCTGCATGGTGAGAGGTAGTACATTTACTGCTAATGTAAGGATAAAGCAATTTAATTCCCCATGACATTTGGAAGTTTCCAAAATACTTGGATTAATGCTTAAACTATACACGTGGCTGGAAATTCTTGAAAAACCGCTCCCACCGGTTTTTCGGCGGTATTTGAAGATCGAGTTTTTTTTACCGCCGAAATATCGCTATAACGCAAGGCCATTAGTTTAATCAAACGGTGACCGGCGGTAGTGGGAGCGGTTTTTTCAGCCTTGCACGATTGCTTTTTGGCACCGAAAAAAACGGACCTTCTACACATGCGCAATTTTTTCCCTGATTTTATTTCTTCCCACGATTCTGGTCAGGTGTCAGGGTGTCCCCGCTTATGTACAGTACACCAGCTCTCAGTCATCCATTTTTGAAATAAAGTAGAAGATGCAACACATCATTCTTAGCAGGCAGAGGGCCAGTGAGTTAAATCTGGATGCCCAAGAGGCACTTGTGACTGCCATAGAAAGAAGATGAGGGGAGTTTAGTAGGAGGGGTCAAGCTAAACACCACCCTTCCCTAGCCATTGCAAGGGGGTTATGGACTGCTGTTGCTGAGGAGGTGCCCTCAGCAGATGATATACCCAGGGTCTTTGAGCAATGCACGAAGAGGTGGAATGACCTTTGCGGGGCCGCAAGAGTATTATTTTTATTCATGCACTCCTTGAATACTTACATTGTAAATCTGACATATATTGCTGTAGGTAGGCATTTAGTGTTGCATCTTATTTGCCATGAATGATCTTTACACATTATTAAGATGGCTTTCTGAGATCTTAAAAGATATTTCTGCACTTCCATGTCTTCCTCATGAACCATGTGCAGCTAAACAGAAGACTGTATGGTAGGAGTGCTTTGATGGCTGTCTGTGTTTCCCACAAGATCAGATGTGCAATTCTGTTAACCATTGCTATTGTCATTTTTGTAGAAAAAAGATGGCTCATAATTGGACAGGTGGTGGTCCACTCAACACGTTACCACTGACTGACCTGGAGGAACTCGTGGCAGCCCTGATTGGTGCCCATGGAAGATCAACTACCCGTGCGGGTGCTGATCCCACGGTTGGAATTGAGGGTTAGTCCTGCAAAATCCTCGGGCTGGGTTGGGGGTCATGTCATGTAGTGTCTACGGACTCGGGTTCGGGTAATGTCGTGCATAGTGTGGTGGTCCTTCAAATAAGCCTGCGTTATGTGACCGTACTCATGTTACCCTGCCCTCTCCCCTGCTGCTAATCACTTATCTGTTGTTTTATATTTTGTAGATGAGGAGTCGCATACGCCTCATCGCATTCAAGCCTCCACCTCAGCCCGTCAGAGGAAGCCACATTTCTGCGCTGCACCGCCTCCGAGGCAGCGGGTCCAGGTGGTGTGCAGCAATGCACCCCCAGGATAGAATCCCGTATGCCATCTCTACAGAGGTTGAGTCGGTAAAGCCGGTCTGCTGAAAGACAGGCAGACGCAAACCTGGACACGGTGGGACTGTCAAGGGAGAGTGTCGAACTGGGTCGAGAGCTCCTCCAGGCCCTGGGTGGCATTTCCGGCAACATCGCCGCACAATCTGGGAGACAATCTATCGGCCCCATTCTTTTAAATGTCCTCAAATGTGCTCAACTCACCTTTAAAACGAACTATGAACTCACATAGAAACATAGAAAATAGGTGCAGGGCCATTCAATATGATCGTGGCTGATCAGGCAACTTTGGTACCCCTTTCCTGCTTTCCCTCCATATCCCTTTAGCCGTAAGGGCCACATCTAACTCCCTTTTGAATATATCCAACGAACTGGCCTCAACACCTTTCTGTGGTAGAGAATTCCACAGGTTCACCACTCTCTGAGTGAAGAAGTTTCTCCTCATCTCGGTCCTAAATGGCTTACCCCTTATCCTTAGACTGTGACCTCAAGTTCTGAACCTCCCCAACATCGGGAACATTCTTCTTGCATCCAACCTGTCCAATCCCGTCAGAATTTTATATGTTTCTATGAGATTCCCTCTCATTCTTCTAAATTCCAGCCTAGTCGATCCAGTCTTTCTTCATATGTCAGTCCTGCCATCCCGGGAATCAGTCTGGTGAACCTTCGCTGCACTCCCTCAATAGCAAGAATGGCCTTCCTCAGATTAGGAGACCAAAACTGTACACAATATTCAAGGTGTGGCCTCACCAAGGTCCTGTACAACTGCAGCAAGACCTCCCTGCTCCTGTACGCAAATCCTCTCGCTATGAAGGCCAACATGCCATTTGCCTTCTTCACCACCTGCTGTACCTACATGCCAACTTTCAATGACTGATGGACCATGACACCCAGGTCTTGTTACACCTCCTTTTCCTAATCTGTCACCATTCAGATAATATTCTGCCTCCCTGCTTTTGCCACCAAAGTGGATAACCTCACATTTATCTACATTATACTGCATTTGCCCACTCACCGAACCTGTCCAAGTCACCCTGGAGCCTCTTCGCATCCTCCTCACAGCTCACACTGCCACCCTGCTAAGTGTCATTTGCAAACTTGGAGATATTACATTCAATTCCTTCGTCCAAATCATTAATGTATATTGTAAATAGCTGGGGTCCCAGCACTGAACCTTGCGGTACCCCACTAGTCACTGCCTGCCATTCTGAAAAGGACCCGTTTATCCCGACTCTCTGCTTCCTGTCTGCCAACCAGTTCTCTATCCACGTCAATACATTACCCCCAATACCATGTGCTTTAATTTTGCACACTAATCTCTTATGTGGGACCTTGTCAAAAGCCTTTTGAAAGTTCAAATACCCTTGTCCAGTCTATTAATTACATCCTCAAAAAATTCTAGAAGATTTGTCAAGCATGATTTCCCTTTTATAAATCCATGCTGACTTGGATCGATCCTGTCACTGCTTTCCAAATAGTTGATTCCAACATTTTCCCCACTACCGATGTCAGGCGAACCGGTCTATAATTCACTGTTTTCTCTCTCCCTCCTTTTTTAAAAAGTGGGGTTACATTAGCTACCCTCCAATCCATACGAACTGATCCAGAGTCTATAGAATGTTGGAAAATGACCACCAATGCGTCCACTATTTCTAGGGCCACTTCCTTAAGTACTCTAAGGATTTATCGGCCTTCAATCCCATCAATTTCCCTAACATAATTTCCTGACTAATAAGGATTTCCTTCAGTTCCTCCTCCTCGTTAGACCCTCGGTCCCCTAGTATTTCCGGAAGATTATTTGTGAAGACATGTCTTCCTTCGTGAAGACATAAAGCTCATTGTGTAAAACGCAGCCTTCTTTCAAAATCCTTTAATGCACTGCACTTCTGCTCAGTTTTTCAAAATGGCGTCATTACCGCTGGGTCAGAGCAGGTAAGACTTCAGTTTTCCCGGCGCTTTTTTTGGACGGCTGTATCGCCGAAATTATCACCAGCGGTAATTTTTGGCATTGAATGCCAATTGACGTCATAAAATGGTGAAAAAAACTGGGCGGGTAGTATATTTTACCGCCGACGAATTTTCCGCCAGTGGTAAATTATTATATCCGCCGAAAAACGGCAGTAAATTATTTTATCCGCCGAAAAACGGTGGTAAATAGGCGGAAAGCTGATGAATTTCCAGTCCATGGTTTTTAGTGCATATGAAAATTAGGAAATTTAGAGTTTAAATGAGGGAATTAATTTACACAATTCATTTATCGGTTTCAAAATGTTTTTGTGAAGAACACGAACCATAAACCACCATAATTGTTGTGGTGGTCAAATGACTCAAAAAATCAATTAATTCAGAGGAAGAGTTTGTGATTTGTAGAAGAGTGTACCTGAGGAATAGTGATGGTGAGGGTGAAGTAGTGGCAACTGGACATGAGAATGCATTGCAAAATTATACAGGCTGGTCTGAGTGAAGGCTTAGTTCATTATGCGCAATACAGAATGTATATATCCTGGGAAGTCAAGATACACTGAATACAATATGTCAAATATTTCAATGATTCACTTGAAAACAGAGCGACCCAAATCATTTGTGTTTATTTCTTCATCTGCTGCATATCAAGTCTATTTCCTCATTTAGCCGCACATCATCAAATTAATATATTATGTATTTTGGTGGATTTTGGCCCTCAAAATAGAAATTTTAAATGCATTACAGTGATAACATATTTGGTAATCATCTCTTGCTCTATAAATGAAGCCACAACTGGCCAATCCATTCCCATTAGCCAGTTAAATAAGGATTTTTTTTCACTTACAAAATAGACTGAAATAAAATATCTGCTAGAAATTACAAACCTTTAATATACAAAATCAGAAAAAGCTTTTAGCTCACAGTTTCCTCACAATTAAAAGCTGTATTATGATCAGGTTGGTTTTTGACTGTCGCTAAGGATTCCAAGCTAAACCACACTAGTATTTTTTTTATACAAGCACACAGCGCGCTCTGAAGCCAAGACCAGCATTACAATTAGGAAAAACTTGAAATATTTAAACAATTCCAATATTTTCACAGTGTGTACCCAACCATTGGAAGGCTACCTTTCCACTTCAAGACAAAACTACGACATAGAAACAGAAGTTAAGGAAAATTAACTTCTCTCTTATGTAAACTACCTTTCAGTCAGTTGGAGAAATATTAGAATGCAGCAGAATGCATAATGGATTTAAAAAAAAAAATTATAGGAAAAAATCTCAACTGTTAATATTAATCGCTAAAGATAGTATTAAAAGCAATGTAATTATATATTTTTTAAATTTGTCTTCAGGTCGATTTAACCATATGCAATCTCGAGGAATATCTCCTCAATACACTTCAAACAGAATACCAGACAAAAATCATCACACAAAAATATCAAAAGCAATTACTGCCAGTAAGTGTACAAAACAACTTCCTCATCAGATAAATATGGGCAGCTGGGATTCAGAAATATGCTTAAATCTTGTAACATTTCAAACAAATAATTGCAAAACTTAAAAATTCCTGTAAAGACTAATTCTGATAACGATAGTGAAAAAAGTCTGTCTTTTGAGCAATCAGGTGATTTCCAATTTTCGAGTGCTATGATTGATCCACAGGAACAACATGCCCAAAAATATCTCTGCTGACATTGGTCTGTGGTAATTACTGCTAATTAGGCCCTGGTGGTGAGAGTTTATGGAGCAATCACTGCTCCTTATTTTGAGCACGGCAGTTGGTCCTGGAGAAAATGGGACTGAAGATTCCCATTTCTATTGGTGCATGATAACCACTGAGAACAGGACTCTGGGAAAATGCACATCAAGACTTCAATAAGAACTGTTCCTGTTAATAAGCACTCTTTGTTTACATGGTTTTAGTCAACTTGATCTTGAGGCATCAGAACTTATGCCTGGCCTATTGTAACTGTGTCAATGCTCTGTCTCCAACGAGAGTTGTCTACTAGAATCCTATTTCTTTGTATCTTCATTTTCAAATACAGGTTGAACCTCTTATCCGGTACTCTTTTATCCAGCAACCTGCCTTGTCCGGCATGATTACCGGCCCCGGGGAGGGGGGGAGCCCCATGCACAGAATGTGGCCGGGTCGTTGACAGCAATGTTGTCAGCAGTACCCGGTATGGTCAGCTGGCACACTGCAAGAACATTATATGGGGCCGGCCGTGTGTCCTGGGACCAGCCGTCAAAGCTGGGCCCGAAATACTGACCTCCTGTTGTCCGGCAAATCCTCTTAACTGGCACAGGCCAGGTCCCGAGGGTACCGGATAAGAAAGGTTCAACCTATATTTACCCACAACCCTTTAAAACAATGCTACAGATAAAGCATCCCAAGTTCTAATTAACCTCTTTAAAAAAATTCTTCCAACTTCGTCCCTTGCTGAGCATCAATTGCACTATTATTAATTTTACAAATGATATAAAAAAAGTCTGAATGAAGATGATTTTGATAAGTTGTGAACAGGCTCAGAATGGCAGGTGTGTTTGAACGTGCAGAAATGGTGCATTATGCAGCTGAAGGAATATCCATGGATGGATTCCCATTTCAAATAGGGTTCCTGGAAGTATAGTTTGACTGAAGAAGTACAAAATTAAAAGCAGTATACTTGAGTTTCCTAAGAACATAAGAAATAGCAGGAGTTGGCCATCTGGCCCCTCGAGCCTGCTCCGCCATTTATGGCTGATCTGATCCTGGCCTCAACTCCACTTCCCTGCCCTCTCCCCACAACCCTTGACTTCCTTAACTTTCAAAAATCTGTCTATCTCCAATTTAAATACAATCAATGACCCAGCCTCCATTGCTCTCTGCCGTAGAGACTTCCAAAGATTCACAACCCTGAGAGAAGAAATTCCTCCTCATTTCCGTTTTAAATGGGCAACCCCTTATTCTGAGACCCCTTATTCTGCCTCCTCGTTCTTCGACACCTCCATGAGAGGAAACATCCTCTCTGCATTTACCCTGTCAAACCTCCTCAGAATCTTATACATTTCAATAAGATCGCCTCTCAGTCTTCTAAACTCCAATGAATATTATATTATCTATACATTATCCTCAACCCCGTGAGCTCTCATTTTGTACAGTAACCTTTTATGTGGCACCTTATCAAATGCCTTCTGGAAATCCAAATACATGATATCTACTGGTTCCTCTTTATCCACTTTATAAGGCTGGTTCATCTGCAGTTGCAGTATTGTGTCCAATTTTGGTCCCTAGATCTGGTGTTGGCTAAGCGGGGGTGAAAAGAGCCAACTAGGATGATACTTAAACTGAGGTTGGGTTCGAGTATTGTGACTTTTCATTCTGAAGAAATGTAGGTTCAAGGGGATTTGAGCGATATTTTAAAAATTATGACAAGAATTGCATGTAGATTGGGATAAGATGTTCAAAATGAATAATTTTAATGAAAGTCCTTCAGGAAAGAACGTGACAAGTTCCTGAGGAAGGGTGATATTGGGAGGTACTGTGTGTGGGTGAGTTACATTCAGCTAGTGATGTGTCTTGGCGACCAATATCTCCTGCTCAATTGTCTTGCTGAATTCGGGAGGAATTTCCCAGATCTTCCCTGAAAGTGGCCAAAGATTAGTTTCTCTGAAATGACATCACTAGCGGCTGGGGAGAGTGGTGGATGAGATTGCACCATCTAGTGGATAGGGTGAGCATTAACGTTCTCGGTGATCCGTTCTCACCCTTGTTTTTGTCTGTGCTGATGTGTAGATTGTGCTATCTTTTAATTTGACCGAATAATCCATCTGGGACTGCTTGTTTAGCTTACACTTGGGGATTCATTTTCCTTGCATATTCAACATTGTAATTTTTCCTGAACCAAATCTTTAAGCAATATTCATCTCAATTTCTTTAGCTCCCCTTCCAACCTATCACAGACCTCCCCTTTTGTTCTTTCCTCTCCATCCTCCTTTCACTGCCTTGCTTAAAACCGGTTACATCTTTAACTTTTTTCAGTTCTGATGAAAGGTCATCGACATTAACCTTGTTTCTCTCCACAGATGCTGTCTGACCTGCTGAGTATTTCCAGCATTTTCTGCTTTGATTCCCCCACTTCCCAGCATCCTTCAGCTATCGGGATCAAAATCATATAGTGCAACCTTCATTAAAACCCATCAACACTTGATAAATTTCTGTGTTATTTTAACGAAATTGGTTAAAATAAACATTGAAGATAGCAGAATGTATTACCGCATTCGTTACTAGAATCACATAGCACTATTTTAATTGTATTGGCTGAAAATGCAATCTTGCAGCACATTCAGTAGCTCTGATTCTGAAGCCTCGCTTTCTTCAAGGAATTCTCAGTTTATATTTTGCTGATTTGAAGTCAATTATGACAACATTATTGTTTCTGCATATCCTCATCATCGAGGTTATCATCCTCATCTCGCTCAGGGGGACTGTGGCAGTTTTCCATTGCTAATCCTGTCGTCCATTGCTTGTTAACTCAAATCCAAACCATTTAATTTTGTGTTTTCCTCAGGAATATCAACTTGTCTTCTTTAATTTCCAAATTCTCCTGAATGTATGAAGCTGCCCATCTTCTTTTGAATTTTTTCTATCATCTGAAATATCATATCCTTTGCATATCAAGTTAATTCCCTTCTTCTTGGGCAAGCTATGCTTCTGTGATTCCTACATCGTAACTTCCTTCTCAAACATCCTATTCCAATATGACCTCAAGGTTTGTGAGGGGAAAACTAGCCAGCGTTCCCACTTTTGATCCAACAATCCCTGCTAGAAGTGCACATCTGAGGTGAGGAAGTGATTTGGCTTTGCTCTGATTCCTGTGCAGTTGAATAGCCTGTCAGCGCTCACTGTTAAGGCTCATGCATGAATAATCAACACTTAGGCAAGATACCAAATGACAAATGATACCTGTGAAACTATATCCTAAACAAGAGGTGAGTGCCTTCAGGAGAATTATTGTAATATCTGGCAAATGACGACTTTGATCCACTGACATTTAATACAGTAACTATTTGTCACCTACACTTCATTTTAAATTTTAACATTAAAATATTACAATCCTGTACACTCTCTCTAAGGGCCCAAGTTTCCACATGATTTGCGTCTGATTTTTAGGAGCAACTGGTGGAGAACGGACTATCTTAGAAATCGCAATTCTCCACATTTTTTTTTCTGCAGTTCTCGTCAGGTGGAACAGTTCTACTTTGGAACAGATTTTTGTAGAACTGAAAAAACCTGTTCTACACATTAAAAAATCAGGCGCAGGTTACAAATTAGGCGTCCAGAACGAGGTGGGGGGGGGAGGGGAAGGGAACTCATTAAATTCTACAATAAATCCTTATTTATACTTCTACAAATAAATCCAACCTGAATAAACATTTATAAGCAAAGAAAAGATTAAATAAACCATCTTCAGCCTGAGGCGCCCATTCTTCCCGCAGGGGGGGGGTGGGTAGGAGGCGCCCATTCTTCCCGCGGGGGGGGGGGGGGGGGGGGGGGGGGGGGGAGGGGAGAAGACGGGAGACAGTGAGAAGGCTGCAAGTGCTGATGGCAATGTGCTTTTATTAAAAAAATTTTCAAAAATTAAACAGCTACAAAGAACTACAAAAATGGCCGAGTGCCAATGTTTTTTTCACACTGAGCATGCGCGAACGCTCCAACGCGCACGCGCAGCATTGCCGGCAGGAAAAAAACTAATTTAAATGGTACCCGCTCCCTCCCACTTACAAAATCGGCGCAAGTGTAGGCTCCGCCCCCCTGGCAGAACGCTCCAGAATCGCGATTTTTTTTTTTTAGGCGCCGTTTTAGGCGCGAAAAACGGGCGCCCAGCTCGGAGGGGCGTCCGTTTTTTTATCGTGTGGAAACTTGGGCCCCAAAATGTCCATATTTCTACATCATTATCATGCATTTTGTGTATTCATTTGAAGGGAAGGCGGAAGTCAATCCTCTAAGCACAGTTGGTTTTATTAAAATAACACAGAAAACAATAATTTGATTGTTTTCTGAACTCTTGTACATTTTTTTCCCTGCAATTTCACTCTTCCCAACCTGAAAATACAGACTCCCATTACAGGTGTATGGGTAACATAGAAAATAGGTGCAGGAGCAGGCCATTCGGCCCTTCAAGCCTGCACCGCCATTCAATATGATCATGCAACTTCAGTACCCCACTCCCGCCTTCTCTCCATATCCCTTGATCCCTTTAGCCGTAAGGGCCACATCTAACTCCCTCTTGAATATATCCAACGAACTGGCCTCAACAACTTTCTGTGGTAGAGAATTCCACAGGTTCACAATTCTCTGGGTGAAAAAGTTTCTCCTCAACTCGGTCCTATATGGCTTACCCCTTATCCTTAAACTGTGACCATTGGTTCTGGACTTCCCCAACATCGGGAACATTCTTCCTGCATCTAACCTGTCCAGTCCCCTCATAATTTTATATGTTTCTATGAGATACCCTCTCATTCTTTTAAATTTCAGTGAGTATAAGCCTAGTCGATCCAGTCTTTCTTCATATGTCAGTCCTGCCATCCCAGGAATTAGTGTGGTGAACCTTCAAGGTTTGCTCAAGTACCCACTATTTGTATGTGAGCCCTGAGAGGTAGTGCTGTCAAGCTATTTTGACAGTGGAAGAAAGACAGAACACTGTACCCGCTATGTGCTCTCCCAAAGTCCAAACAGATGCCTTTCAAGTACCACTGGATGGTGATTAGGAGCAGGAATAATAGACAAGCTTCTGTTTCTTACTCCATGGGTGCTGTGTGAATTTTAGTGTTCTCACTATTTCTCGAGCACAGAATAGAACAGACGGAGTGTTTCTACTTGTGGCGAAGAGCAAAACTAGAGGCCAACAATATAAGATAGTCACCAAGAAGTCAAATCGGGAATTCAGAGAAACTTCTTTACACGGAGAGTGGTGAGAATGTAGAAATAGCTACCACGGGGAGTGGTTGAGGCAACTAGTATAGATGCATTTAAGGGGGGCTAAATAAGCATATGAGAGAGAAGGAAATACAGGGTTATGTTGACAGTGTTAGATGAGGAAGGATTGGAGGAAGCTCTCGAGGAGCATAAAAGCCGACATGGACTGGTTGGACTGAATGGCCTGTGCTGTATATTCTATGTAATAGTTCATTCAACACAGCCTGCGATCAAAGCTGGACTATGCTGGTTTATATGGCTCAGGGACAGTATTTTTACCTTGAAGTCATCGCAGTGAAAAATATTGATAGTTGAATATATTTTATGACTATGAAGTATTGTTGAAGTTAATAATACAAAATGTAGTTAATCAGGCAACCTATTTCAATGTAGAAAGAGAAAAAATAATTATACGTATATTCAGTGGCTATCAAGTAGACCAACAAAATTGTTTTATCTGCTGGAAAATATCCAACACGTGTGTCTGTTTGGATGAATCTTTATTACCTTAACATATCACACAACCATTTCAAAATTATGTTGATGCACTTCAGCAAAAAGGCACCACTACCACATTGTTGAGGTTTAATAGCTTGGGGTTGTTAAGCCGCACAACAAATAGAGGTCTACAGCTTCATACTCATGGCTGTAAAAATCCTGCAACTTTACCAGTGATCATTTATTAGCCATCCACACTGAGGTTCAGAGCACAATGAGCCTAATTAGTGGTTTAATAAGTGTGTTAGTTATGCCCTGTGTGGTTCTGTGGTGTCATTGGATGCTAAATTAAAGACAACTCTCTTCTTCTTGTGTTCATTAAATGGTTTAATGCCAGCAGGCAAGGAAGTCTGAACTAAAATGTAAAAAAAATAACTAATAAATTGGCATCTCTTTTGAGATTTGCCCTATGGGCCAAGCATTTTTATGTCCTTAATCATTATTAAATGACTTAACATGACACTTCGAGCCAAGAGAATGATTGCACCCCTATGCACGTATGAATTACAGACAAAATGAAGGATCATGCGGTATTAGAAAGGTGCCTTTGGGAAAAGAAAATCTCTAATTCCATTTTATTATTGACATCCATTTTGCTGTTGTGAATTAAAAAAAATTGAAGCAATACAGTTCCATTTCTATTCAAAAACAAAGCTTTTCCTGAGGCACTACAATTCTTTAAACATTAATCATTTCTGTTTTTTTTACTTCATGTTTGACACTGGCACATTCTTGCTTCTCTCCACTTCACATTTAGTATTCCTGTAACAGAAGGTTAACCTAAAGATGTAACTTCTTGCTCCGGAACAACGAATGAAAGTAGATGAAGGAAGTATCAGTCACCACCATCAAGCTTACCTGTGGCCACAATGCTGTCATCTTTGCCTTGTGTGAAGACTATAATACGCTGTCGCTTTTCATTCACTTTCGGCAAACCCTGTGCTTTCTTGGCAATTTCTTTAATATCTTCTGTCTGTTGGCAGCAAAGCAAACAGGGTCATTTAATCATTTTATGGACTAATTTAGGAACTTAATTCAGTCATTGTATATTATAATGGTTATATAAATACTGCCACTATGGGTTTTACAGATGGTATACATTAATGTGGTAACTCTTTAATAGACTCAGAGTGCACACTGTTTACATCCAATTCAATATTACATGAATTAATAGCCAACATTTCACTAGTAGCATTTTTTTTGCTTGGAGAATTTAGTAATACTATTTTATCACCAAGATGTCAGAGCAATTTGTAAAATGATAGGTTTCCCAATTATCCATCTACCATGGATCATTTGATATATATTTAAAATATTTCTCTGCCCATCTCTTCCACCTGCAGAAGATACTGTCTAAAATGAGAACCACTGGCCCGAAACCACCAATATCTTCTTGGCCACAGTCCATACCAGTGTGTATCCAAAAAAATACAGGAGACATGCTTTTTTAGGGCAGGACCATTCACAGATGTTTCTTTTCTCCTACCAGAAGGAAGTACTCTCATTCCAAAGTCACCTCAATTTGGATGCCAAATTCAAATAATAACTGGGGGAAAATTCAAACTTGGGCCCCAATTATTATTTTTTTTATTTATTCGTTCCTGGGACGTGGATGTCGCTGGCAAGGCCAGCATTTATTGCCCATCCCTAATTGCCCTCAAGAAAGTGGTGAGCCGCCTTCTTGAACCGCTGCAGTCCTTGTGATGAAGGTACTCCCACAGTGATGTTCGGAGGGAATTCCAAGATTTTGACCCAGGATGGTGTGTGACTTAGAGGGGAACGTGGAGGTGGTGGTGTTCCCATGCGCCTGCTGCCCATGTCCTTCTAGGTGGTAGAGGTGGCGAGTTTGGGAGGTGCTGCCGAAGAAGCCTTGGTGAGTTGCTGCAGTGCATCTTGTAGATGGTACACACTGCAGCCACGGTACGCCGGTGGTGGAGGGAGTGAATGTTGAAGGTGGTGGATGGGGTGCCAATCAAGCGGGCTGCTTTGTCCTGGATGGTGTCGAGCTTCTTGAGTGTTGTTGGAGCTGCACTCATCCAAGAAAGTGGAGAGTATTCTATCACGCTCCTGACTTGTGCCTTGTAGATGATGGAGCGGCTTTGGGGAGTGAGGAGGTGAGACAATCGCCACAGAATAGCCAGCCTCTGACCTGCTCTTGTTGCCACAGAATTTTTGTGGCTGGTCCAGTTAAGTTTCTGGTCAATGGTGACCAAGATGTTGATGGCGGAGGATTCGTCGATGGTAATACCGTTGAATATCAAGGGGCGGTGGTTAGACTCTTGCTTGTTGGAGATCGTCATTGCCTGACGCTTGAGTGGTTCGAATGTTACTTGCCACTTATCAGCCAAAGGCCGAATGCCGTCCAGGTCTTGTGTATTGCGGGCATGGACTGCTCCAATATCTGAGGAGTTGCAAATGGCACTGAACATCCCCACTTCTGACCTTATGATGGAGGGAAGGTCATTGATGGTTAGGCCTAGGACACTGCCCTGAGGAACTCCTGCAGTGATGTCCTGGGTTGTGATCATTGACCTCCAACTACCGCAACCATCTTTTTTTGTGCTACGTATACTCCAGCCAGTGGAGAGTTTTCCCCGATTTCCATTGACTTCAGTTTTACTCGTGCTTCTTGGTGCCACACGGTCTTGATGCCTTGATGTCAAGGGCAGTCACTCTCACCTCACCTCTGGAATTCAGCCTTTCTGTCATGTTTGGAGCAAGGCTGAAATGAGATCTGGAGGCGAGTGGTTCTGGCGGAACCTAAACCGGGCATCAGTTATTCGTGAGTAAGTGCCATTTGATAGCACTGCTGACGACACTTTCCGTCACTTTGCTGATGATTGAGATGGACTGATGGGGCGGTAATTGGTCGGATTGGATTTGTCCTGCTTTTTGTGGATAGGACACACCTGGGCAGTTTTCCACATTGCTGGATAGATGCCTGTGTTGTAGCTGCACTGGAACAGCTTGGCTGGAGGCGCGGCTAGTTTTGGAGCACAAGTCTTCAGCACAACAGCCGGGATGTTGTCGGGGTCCATAGCCTTTGCTGTATCCAGTGTGCTCAGCCTTTTCTTACGATCACGTGGAGTGAATCGAATTGGCTGAAGACTAGCTACTGTGATGGCGAGAACCTTAGGAGGAGGCGGATATGGATCAGCCACTCGGCACTTCTGGCTGAAGATGGTTGCAAACGCTTCAGCCTTTTCTTTTGCACTCACGTGCTGGGCTCCGCCATTATTGAGGATGGGGATATTCATGGAGCCACCTCCTCCCATTCGTTGTTTAATGGTCCACCACCATTAAATTGATACACTGGCAGAATTTTAAATATTTATGTTTGTTGAAATGGCCGAAACTGAAGTTGTAAAGATTTTCCATTGAGGAATGCAACCTCTTAAAATATCTGCATACCAGTATAATAATTTATTCTATTGTCCTTGCTGTTTTGAGTAGGAGTGCAAAAAACTGTGCAAGTAACAAATCTGAAGCATGAATTACCAATACTACCAAACAATTTCAGTCATAATTTCTTTTACTGTGACCTTGAATTTGAGTTATGTGCTTATATATAATTTTATGAGCTAATTTGCAGCAGACAAGCATCATTGTTATCTGACATTATAAGACAAGTGTCCTCTGGTCTATTTCCTCCTGAAGTTAATCATTCCAGACAATTGGTTTTTGACACTACATTAACAGCAAAACTTGTACTTTTGCATGAATTATATTTAGTTGCAAGCCTACGGATTTCAATAATACACATCAGGGAGCAAGAAAGAGTTGACAGTTTAAGTCTCATGTTCTCAGGCATAACCCCAAATGTTTCCATCCCTGTACATATGGCAATCATAAAAATTTGCAAAACACACTACTCCTTCACTATAACATTCAGTAACGCAACACACATTGGAAAGGGAAACCACATAAACGCGCTTTTCTTTACGTATGATTCCCAAAGGCAGCCTTGCAGAGGGGGACCATTGTACAATAGTTACAAAAAAATTCCCAGGCACACATGTTCATAATTAGGGTAACATACATCAGGAAGGTGACTAAGTAGCATTTTATTTAAAATGAGACCGAGTGAATAAACAGTGTGAAGTCAAGTTTTTAAAAAGATAAAAATATGATAGTTGAATACACTTCAGAAGGGATATTTTTAGAACAGTACTTTCATATTACAAACCTAAAATCAGTGCCCGTCTGTGATCTAGTTCTGTTAATGGGATATTTCTGCAGTTATGTTATACTGTTAAATTATTTCCAGTCCTTTTCTCAATCATGAGAAAGAGCAATCTATTACAGGGCCACTAATAATTTTATTGCTCATCTTACATTCAGCCCCAAGCTAATCAAATTCATTGCTGCATTTGTTTTGTTACCTGTGGTTGAATGTACCAATGATCAGGACATTATGCAGACTAATGCTCAAAATAAGCATCACCCATAATTCACACTACTGAATGATTTCATCCGAAATAACCATCAAAAAGGCATCTGTCTCACTTTACAACATTATGCCTTGAAAATTCTTTTGTGTATTCTTAGAGAACCACTCAGAAGCCTTTCAGCCTTCTATCAAGTCGCAAGTGAGTCATTAGTATTAAATTTCTTCCGCTGTAGTCTGCAAATTGCTCTGCCTGCAAAAGAACCTTCACACAATAAAATTAAGTGGAAGATGTTGCTATTTAATAGTTGAAATGACAGCACCTTATCTGCAAAGGAAGCCTTAACCAGTGCCCAACCTCTTAACTTCCCAAGAGCCTTTTCAAAATTCAATGAATAACATCTGTAAGAGATGTTGGGTGCAGGCCCAGCACAGTGCGTCATACATCATGCTGGCAGAACAAAGAAACCAGGATGACTGCCAGGTAACCATAGAAACAACTGCAAGGACTGGAGAGTATAATAGCACATCAATCACTGTCCAAAGAACTTCATTATCAGCAAAATCCTTTAGGATCTGTTTAGTGTGCAATTGAGGGTCAACTCACCTCAAAGCCTTGCTCTCTAGCGAAAGTGGCAGCCTCCTGCAAAAGAAATGAGCAGTTAATTATAAAGTGCTGTCGAGACTGGTGAAAATAACACTACAATCTAGGTATAATACTGAGGCACTGTTTACTGAAGCCAATTAATTTAACAAGTGCTCCACTGCACAGATACAGTAAAGGTTTGTTTCTCTTGCTTTAAATATTCAATTTCTTCACAAAATTGATTAAAAAGTAATAAAATACTGGATTACATTATGAAAACAGAATATGATTTTTTCTCTCCAAAAAAGCACAGTTCCCTCAGGCCACGCTGACTGGTATATAAGCTTGACCAGGTTAGCATATGTCAATGTTTACACAAAGACTCAATTGGGTATAATGTTGAAGCCATGATTGAGGTTAGCTGTTCTGACAACTAATTCCCCACACAATCCCTTTTTGTAATTCCTATGTTTTGGTGTCTGTGGAATACTGTGAAACAAGGATCAGGGCTTTTGCTCTTTAAATGAGAAAAAATCCTGTTGTGAAGTACCACTACAAAATCTAAACCTCAATTCAAACAAAAAAGCAACCTGAAGTTCTGTCTGAAATATTTAGAAGATTTAAATAATGTTGCTACACATTAGGGAGTGGAACGATGTGGATGTATGGTAGGAAGAGGATGCAATGGTCTGTGTGGTTTGTTAACAAGAACCTAAATGAAGTAGCAAGCAAGATAGACTGAATGGCCATTTCACTGTCCTCTCATTCAATTTTTCAAGTTGAAATAGTCTGGCCAAACAAAAACTGGGCCATTAGTGAAAATATATTTGATTTTAATAAATGGGAACACGTCTTGTGCTTATAGATTTTTGAATGATAAGGGAGTCAAGGGTTATGGGAGCGGGCGGGGAAGTGGAGTTGAGGCAAGGATCAGATCAGCCATGATCTTATTGAATGACGAAGCAGACTCGATGGACCAAATGGCCTACTCCTGCTCCTATTTCTTACGTTCTTTGTAGCTTCCCCCGTAGTTCAGATGAGTTAGTTCATTTCAGTGAGACAGTGGTACCGACAGTGACCTTGAGTTAGGGAAAAGAAATTAGGTCTGGTCTTGGTCAGTATCCAGTAACTTGTGGAAAGTGAATGTATGTGGTCAATGGGTGAACAAGGGATTGGGTTTTACAGTGATGCCTGTAGCAGTTGAATAGCCAGCTGAGCTCATATGCGGTTAATTGCTATTTGGGTCAAAGCACCTCATTTGGTGCCGTGGAAACTACAGGTTTCAGCAATTTCTAGATGAATGATAGGACCCATCGGGGTAATTCAAGTAACTTAACCAAGCTAGAACAGAATCAAAAATAGCTATTCCCAATAATAAGTGAAAGTTACAAGCTCTTTGACACACTTCATACACATCAAAAGACTGGAAAGACGGTGAAGATGATCTGCTGATAGTGGATATGCTTATGTACAAAGATACAAGGTAGGGCCATGTGTACCAGTGATTATCGCTGTGACAAACACAGGGAGTGCACAAGGTCTTCTGATAGCAAGAAGCAAACTAAGGAATCAAGGAGAGCAATCACGCTTACAAGACAGAGCAATCCCTCTCCACCCAAAAATAATTGCTGCATGTCATACATGAAATTAAAGGCAGCTGTATTCTGCAAGAGAAACCAGCATTTTCTCTGAAAATGTTATTGCTCAAGTTATGTCGCATTGGGCTTGCTTTCTGCCTCCTTTCCAGAGCTTCTATCCTTGTCCTGGGTTTTGGTCACCATGATTTTCATGCACTTGTCCATGATATGATTGGAGATTTTGTAGAAAGATAAAGAAGTGCAGTGAATGTGTTTTGTTTTTTAAAGTCAACATGAAATTTGAGCCAAATAATATGATTTGTGACCTATGGACGCAGCATGCATTTTCTCATGTGCGAAATGCAAAGCGAAATATAGATTTCAATATTTTTGAGCACTCGCCCTTTACACGCCACATTAGTAATGAATATTTATCGCTCATCTTATTTTTACTATTATTTAAACTGATCCTTTTTTTATTCGTTCATGGGATGCAAGTGCTGCTGACAAGGCCAGCATTTATTGCCCATCCCTAATCACCCGTGAGAAATTGGTAATGAGCCGCCTTCTTGAACCGCAGCAGTCCATGTGGTTAAAGTACTCCCGCAGTGCTGTTCGGGAGGGAGTTCCAGGATTTTGACCCAGCGACGATGAAGGAACGGTGATATATTTCCAGGGCAGGACGGAGAGAGACTTGGGGGGGGGGAGCTTGCAGGTGATGGTGTTCCCATGCGTCTGCTGCCGTTGTCCTTCTCGGTAGTAGAGGTCGCAGGTTTGGGAGGTGCTGTCGAATAAGCCTTGGCGAGTTGCTGCAGTGCATCTTCTAAAAGGTACACACTGCAGCCACAGTGCGCGGTGGTGGAGGGAGTGAATGTTTAAGGTAGTGAACAGGATGCCGATCAAGCGGGCTGCTTTGTCCTTTATGGTGTCGAGCTTCTTTAGTGTTGTTGGAGCTGCACTCATCCAGCCAAGTGGAGAGTATTCCATCACACTCCTGACTTGTGCCTTGTAGATAGTGGAAAGACTTTGGGGAGTCAGGAGGTGAGTCCCTCGCTGCAGAATACCCAGCCTCTGACCTGCTCTTGCACCCACAGTATTTATGCGGCTGGTCCAGTTAAGTTTCAAGTGTCGTATTTTGTTATTTATGCATTCAAATGCATATAACGCAGTCTAACAGCAATTAGATAGTACAACAGGTTAGAATATAGTTCTAATCACTGCTTGAATGCAGATTTGAATCCACCCAGGCTAATATGATGAAAGCCTCTCCTCTTTGCTGGTAGTTAAATGTCCGAAGTAAGATTGAGCATACAAGGAGATTGCTCAACCTGCAATCAGTGTTTTGCCGTCTCACACATTGGCAATCTCACTCAGAGACAACAGCAACAGATGAGAAATGTAAAAATGTCACACTGATATCACAGGGTTTGCTCTTAGACTGGGGTTAAAGTGCTCTTTGGAAGCAGATTACAGGCAGATTTAGTTTGCATCTGGCAATGCTACAAATTGTCTGGAACAGTGATGTCAATACTAGGCAGTGAAAGTAAGAAAACATTATTTTACTCCACAACACTGACTTCCTTTGCTCAGATGAATTTGAGTTAATGTTTAAAAAAATCACAAAAAAATGACCAAAATGTTAAGAAATGAGATTACAAGTACACTAAAAAGTCACATGCATCATAAATTGTAAACCTTGGCAACACTGGTTGTAGTCTTAAAATTTTCCAGAGATTTCTGGCTCATAAAAGCTACGTTTACAGTATATGAAAATTGAAGCCAAATTTCTGTGGAAAGTTTATTGTGCATCTTATAAACCCAAATGAAATTACAGTGGCCGAATGGACCCCAGAGTGCACTGTACTAAGGAAAAGCAATTGCTCATATAATAAAGGTATTTACTGTTGTTAAAGACAACAATCCTGGCGTTATCACTTCCAGACCCGAAAGCTATATTAAGCATTATTTTAGCTGAGGATAGTAGATACCACTGAAGAAACTTGCAAGGATATCAAGATTAACACAAAAAGCTTTTACAGTTATATTAGAAGAAAAAATGTAGTCAAGGATAATTTAGACCGTTTAAAAACAGATGTGGGTAATATTGCATATGATAATAAGGAAATGGGAGACTTGTTGAATAAATATTTTATTTCAGGCCTCACAGTAGAGGAATAGGATAATATACCTGACATTCCTGGGAAAGTAATAATGAATCAGGGACTGGAACTCACGAAAGTTAACGTAAGCAAGAAAACTGTATTAGAAAAAACAATGGCACGAAAGACTGATAAGTCCCCAGGATCTGATGGTGTCCATCCCAGGGTTTTAAAGGAAGTAGGTAAGGAAACTGCAGATGCTTTGGCCATAATCTTTCAAAGCTCTCTCGATTCAGGAATTGTCCCTTTAGGTTGGAAAATTGCAAATATAACTCCATTATTTAAGAAAGAGAAAAAACAGGAAATTATAGATCTGTTAGTCTTACATCTGTTGTGAGTAAGTTATTTGAATGTATAATTAAGGACAGAGCGACTGAGCACTTAAAGAAATTTGAGATGGTTCGAGAGAGCCAAAATGGATTTGTAAAGGGTAGGTCATGTCTAATGTACCTAATTGGATTGTTTTTGAGGATGTAACTAAAGTAGCATACAGGGGAATGTCTATGGATTAAAAAAAAATTCATTCACGGGAAATAGGCATTGCTGGAAAGGCCAGCATTTAATGCCCATCCCTAATTGCCCTTGAGGTGGTGTTGGTGAGCCGCCTTCTTGAACTGCTGCAGTCCGTGTGAAAGTATTTCAACAATGCTATTAGGTAGGGAGTTCCAGGATTTTGATTCAGCAATGATGAAGGAATGGCAATATATTAACAAGTCAGGATGATGTGTGACTTGGAGGTGGTGGCTATAGTTTTCATGGACCTCCAAAAGGCATTGATAAGATTCCATATCAGAGACTGTTAGCTAAAATTAAAGCTCATGGAATTGAAGGCAAATTATTGATCTGGTTAGGAGATTGGTTAGGTGGTAGAAGACAAAGGGCAGGGATAATGGATGTTCTGGAATTGGAAGTGACTAGTGCAGATCCCAAAAGGATCTGTGCTGGGGACACAACTATTCATTATATTTATGAATGACTTAGATAAGATAATAGAGGGCCATATATCCAAGTTTGCCAATGAGACAAAGATTGGTAGCAAAATAGATGGGAGCATAAAATTGCAAAGAGACATTGATCGATTAAGTGAGTGGGCAAAAATGTGGCAGATGGATTTCAATGCAGATAAGTGTGAGGTGATCCATTTTGGACCACAAAGGATTGATCAGAGTATTATTTAAATGGTGACTAGCTAGGAACATTGGAGGTCCAAAGAGAATTGTGTCCATGTACACAGATCATGAAACTCTAGTGGTCAGGAACAAAAAATAATCAAAAAGGCAAATGGAATGTTAGTGTTGAGAGCTAAAGGGCTGGAGTATAAAGAGGAAGTTTTGCACCAGATAGACAAAGCACTGGTTAGACCACATCTTAAGCACTGTTTACAGTTCTAGGCCCTGCATTTTAGAAATGCTATATTGGCCTTGGAAGGAGTGCAGTTCAGATTCACCAGAATATTACTAAGGCTCCAAGGGTTAAATTATCAGGAGATCTCTCCCCTGGAATATATTTTGTTGATCTTTTTGGACTTTTAAAGGAATTGATAGAGACTTTTTCCCATGGAAATGGGGTGGGGGTGCGAAAGAGTCTAGGACAAGGAGACATAATTAAATTTAGAGCTAGGCCAGTCTGGAAAGAAGTTGGGAAACACTTCATGCAAAGAGTGTCAGAAGTGCAGAACACCCTCCCACAAATAGCAGCAGATGCTCGCTCATTTAATCATTTTAAATCTGAGATCGATAGATTTTTGCTAGACTAGGGTATTAAGGGATATGGACCCCGAACTTGGTGGAAGCTAAGTTCTGCCCAAAGGACCGCTGAGATACCGGACAGGACTTTGGGCGGGAGTTTCATGAAAAAGTCCTGGAAAGACAGCCTGGCAGCAAAAAAGCAACGTACGCCCCGAATCTGGGCGGCAGCTCCCAATCTCGGCGGCAAATGCAATCCTCGGCAAAGTACCGCCGAGGACTGAGTCGGGCCCAGGGAGGGAGGAATATATAAAATTTAAAATTTTCAAAAAAAAAAAAAAAGAAAACACTGGAAAACTTTCATGGCACCTATCCACCTAAATCACTGGAAAAAAAATAAAGACGTTTACGAACCTTTTTTTTTTGCAGGTCTTCTTAATTACCGTTGAGGTTCGACCTGCCTCCACGCGGCGGTTCTTCCCCCTGCTGCAGCGGACTCCCACCAGGACCAAACTGGCAGCTCGGTGGGCGAGAGGACACAGTCCCCAGCGGTCTTCCCTCCCCGCCGGCGGGAGGTCTCCACCAAACTCGATCGGAGGGGAGACCGCCCAGAAAACTCGCCGGGAGTCAGCAGCAGCGGCCGATAAGTCCACCAACTTCGGGGCCATGGAGTTACAGCTCAGAACAAGTCAGCTGGACTGCATGGGAACTTTGGAATTTTATTTATTAATGTCAAGAAAGGCAATGGCTCGCTCAAGATTAAAACTGAATTGGTATTCAGTTGTCAGTGAATGGAACTCAAGACAAGTAGTAATTTTGTCATACTGCTGCCTGAAATGAACAATTTTTACAGATCACATTGCTAACCAATATATCTCTCACATGCCATATTAAATTTGATACTCTGGATGAACCTATCCTTTTCCCAGAGCTCCCTGGATGCAATAATCGATTTTCTTTCCTTGTGACTCTCTTATTAGTACATTGCCAAGTCAAATGATGACTCACACACTATAGATTATTAATCACCGCAGGAATCCTTGTACAATATCAAAGCACGTCAAGAAAACCTTTTTGAAAATAGCGTATTTATGATTTGGACCACAAGTAACTAAATAAATAGGATACTCTTCAGTTATTCCTTGCATGTAGTACAGTAATGGGTTATTCATCATTCTCCATACTAAGTTTCACAAATGCTACCACCTATTTTGATCTATCGCTTAAGCTCCCTTGAATCTTTGATACTAAGCAGTTTTATTATTTTAAAACATGGTAGTGCTCTACTACACAAGTGCCCCAGCATTCCAGGCCATAGAATGGCAAGTTGATGCACACGATTCCATACTGCAACTTCTTCACCTTAGCTAAGGTTCCGCGAAATGACATTTTGAAAAAGCTAGCAGAGGGAGGGACAATCAAAAGTACAATCAAATTACATTGTTCTCGTACACCTCCAAATAGACAACTCAAGCATACCAATTGGCAAAGACTGGGAAACATCACCTGTCTGCTCTTGGCTATGGAATGGTTTGTGATTCACTGACCTAAGAGATATGCAAGTAGAGATGAAATAAAATGGGAACTGTGACACAGTTCCAATGCATGCAGACATAGGAAGAACAACACTAGTGTCTGAATTTCAGTTGAGAATAATTTGGAAAGCATAAAAAGTATCTGTAATATAATGTAGGATTAATTCCACAATTTCAGCAGGGAAGTAGTGCTAAAAGAGCACACAGGTCAGTAACAGGGCCAAAATATTGCAATCCCAATTTGTTGTTTCCAGAAAGTGGGGCACAACGTATAACACTGAATGATAGAACTCAAATCTTTGAGGACAGTTGCCCAGCAAGATCCTTCACCAACACAACATATTTAATCTACTTCAGGCAGAAATTCATCTTTGTAAAAAAAAAAATTGTATGCATTGTCTCACACCTAAATTTGTTTTCTCACCCCCTAACCTGCTAATCATGTGAGCTGGTGAGCAAAAGGAATTTCAGAATTGGTCATTCTCAAAGATTACGACATGTCAGAGCAATAGGTGTAATCTCAAAGTACTTATTTAACAAAACAAATTCTAGCATACTGAAGTTGAGATAGTTGCAAAAGCTGGGGGGTAGGTGGGAAATGACAACTGAATTAAAAGTACAAAGAATTGATGTGATCAGTGTTACTGCAATTTTCCTATCAAAAATGGGGAATATAGTTCCGAACTGATCATGAGCTATTTTGCTGAAAACATTCGCCTTTAACATTATGGATAATCTTACCAACAAAGTAAATCCCATATGCTGCCTTCTGTCATTTCCCCCACCCTCCAAGTGTTTTTAAATGTCTGAAAACGTTATTAATTGCCATTTCCTCCCTATTGCCACATCTTGCACAAGACTTTCATGCATATGTGCACCATTTTCTTGTCACATAAGTCAGATAGCAAGTGTACATCACCATCTAATTGTCAATGAAATCTAAGTCCCCGCAAAATTGCAGCAGCAGCTAATGTTAACAGTGACAGTTTATAATTTCACAGCAATTTTATCACTAAAGCATTCAGCTTGAATATTTCTCAACACTGCATCAAACTGTTACTGCCATTGTATGCTTATCATCACTTTTATGTTCATCGAATTGAGAGTGACAATCTAAGAATTTGGTGCATTAAGATGTAAATGATCAATAAAGAATTTATTTTAATTTCTTTTCAATAGTCCAATAGTTCAGGAAATGCACCATTACTTCATAAAATATTGTTTTGCATATTTGATATTTTTGTAATTTGCAAGTGATTATAATAGTACTACAATGTAATAGTCTAGAAAAACTGGATACATTGTCAATATAAAATGAAAATAAAACATAAAATAGTGTTACTATTCTGTTAATGGATGCCACTGGAAGAGGTAGTAACTTAACTACATCATGCTACATCTACAAAGTGTATTGAATTAACTGTTTTGTCAAATTTGACTTAAAAGTAAATTGCGTTTGACAAATGTAAGTTTTTTTTTAAATAAGTGAGAAACTGAACAGTAGATGCAGCTCATATAGATTTTTAGAAGACGTTTGATCAAGTGCTGCACAAGAGGCTTGTTACAAAAATTCAGGCGTATGGTACAAGAAGAATTCAGTAACATGGATAGAAATTTAGTTGATGGATGGAAATTTTGGCGTTTAGCAATGTGTACTGTAAAAGACTTCAGGAAAATACATAGTATTAGTGGAACGGGCAGATACAATTTAGTGTGGATATATTTGAGTCAATATATTTTGGAAGGAAAAACGAGGAATGGGAACATACACTCAATGGAAAGATACTGAAGGATATGGATGAAAAGAAGAAACGTAAGATTCAAATATATAATTCTTAAGTGCAAGTGCAGGTAGATAAAACCATACAAAAGACGAACACTATTTTGGTCTTTAAAAATATTGTCAGAGTACAAGAGTGACAAAGTAATGCGCCAGAATTTACGGTGTCTTTGATGGCACACACTATCGAAAGCCTTCTGAAATGCTCTGCAAGCTCTGGGTTCCCGCACGAGTGAAAACCCGGAATTTGTGATGTCAAGGTACATCTTGACAGATCATCCGAACAGACTAGAAAATCACTTTCGCTGGCGCAGAGTTGGGCTATTTGCCCAACTAATGCCCAGCAATTGCTCACGAATCTCTTACGGCTAGTAAAAGCAGGTGAAGGGCGGCTTTCACCAGCATAAGGGTGATTATAAATTGTAAATTAAAAATGTAAAAATTAAAAATGACGCACAAACATTTAAAATTAGTTTATGCAAATGTTTAAAATTATTTTTCAAAAAATTAACATGTTATTGTATTTCCTGTAATAAAGGGGCTTTTAATTGAATTTGAAAATCAGAACATTTATATTTATTAGAGTTGTCTAAATTGCTTAATTATTTGGGTATTCCATTAGAGTTCATTGGGGATTCTATTCAGAAATGGAATCTGCCTCTCTCATTCAAGGGCTTAGTCCACGTCATCCCAGGGTCGCTTCTGAACCGGTTGCATCCCTGGGATCCATGGGCCATTCTGCATGGAGGCCCAGAACCTGAACTATCTGCAGCTTTGGAGCCAGGGGGTAAGCTCATAAGGTGTTTCGCGGGTCGGCCGACCGCAAATTCAGGTCCAATTATAAATTGGTATAAAACATTGGCTAGGTCCGTTTGCTGTTTTGATCGCCCCATTATAGAAAGGGCTTTTAGGCCATAGAGAACGTACAGCATAGATTCGTGAGCATGATGCCCGATTAGGAAATTATAGTCATGAGGAAAGATGAGATACTGGAACTATTTCCACTGGAACGGAGAAGGGTTTTGATAGATGGAATAAGGCAAGACTATTTCCTCTGATTGGGGAGTCAGTGACGAGGAGTTATCCATTTAAAATTGTCACAATGCGAGTGATTAATAGAAACTTCTTTACATGGTGGGAGCGTGGGAAGCTTTGCCACAGGGAGCGATTGAGGCACAGACCAATGCATCTTCTAAAGGAAAATGTAATAAATATTTGAAGCAGAGGACAATAAGGTATTATGGGGAAAGAGCGAGCCAGTAGAAACATAGAAAATAGGTGCAGCAGTAGGCCATTCGGCCCTTCGAGCCTGCACCACCATTCAATAAGATCATGGCTGATCATCACCTCAGTACCCCGTTCCTGCTTTCTCTCCATACCCCTTGATCCCTTTAGATGTAAGGACCATATCTAACTCCCTTTTGAATATATCGAACTGGCATCAACAACTCTGTGCGGTAGAGAATTTCACAGGTTAACAACTCTCAGTGAAGACGTTTTTCCTCATCTCGGTCCTAAATGGCTTACCCCTTATCCTTAGACTGTGTCCCCTGGTTCTGAACTTCCCCAACATCGGGAACATTCTTCCTGCATCTAACCTGTCCAGTCCTGTCAGTATTTTATATGTTTCTATGAGATCCCCTCTCATTCTTCTAAAACTCCACTAAATACAGGCCCAATCGATCCAGTCTCTCCTCATATGTCAGTCCTGCCAAACCAGGACTCAGTCTGGTGAATTTTCGCTGCACTCCCTCAATAGCAAGAACGTCCTTCCTCAGATTAGGAGACCAAAACTGAACACAATATTCCAGGTGAGGCCTCACCAAGGTCCTGTACAACTGCAGTAAGACCTCCCTGCTCCTATACTCAAATCCCCTAACTATGAAGGCTAACATACCATTTGCCTTCTTCACCGCCTGCTGTACCTGCATGCCAAATTTCAATGACTGATGTAGCATGACACCCCTTTTCCTAATCTGCTGCCATTCAGATAATATTCTGCCTTCATGTTTTTGCCACCAAAGTGGATAACCTCACATTTATCCACATTCTACTGCATCTGCCATGCATTTGCTGACTCACCTAACCTGTCCAAGTCACCCTGCAGCCTCTTAGCACCGAATTGTGCTTATCAACATGTTACAGAATTTCAGGGAATGGTAGCATAGTGGTAATGTCGCTGGAGCAGTAATCCAGAGGCCTGGACAAATGATCCAGAGACATGAGTTCAAATCTCACCACGGCAGCCGGGGAAGTTAAATTCATTTAATTAAATAAAAAGCTAGTATCAGTAATTGTAACCATGAAACATCACGAATTGTCGTAAAAGAACATCTGGTTCACTAATGCCCTTTAGGGAAGGAAATCCGCCATCCTTACCGGTCTGACCTATATATGACTCCAGACTCACAGCAATGTGGTTGACTCTTAAGTGACCTAGCAAGCCACTCAGTTGTATACAACCACTACGAAAAAGAATAAGAATAAAAAAACTGGACGGATCGACCTCAGCTCTGATATGCTACCTAATTGCGCTAATCAACATGTTACATAATCCCATCTTCACACTGAGGACACCCTCCATCGTATTGTGTGGCACTATCACCGTACTAAATGGGATAGATTCAGAACAGATCTAGCAGCTCAATACTGGGCAGCCATGTGGGATTGGTTTTGAATTGCTGTTAAAAAAGAATCAGCTAGGACACGGTATACTAGAAATCCTGCTGTGCTGTAAACTTGCATGGTTCTATGACTTAGGCAGTCTAATATTGGACTCCTAAACAATAACATAAATCCTAGAATTAACAGTTTAAGCTTGAAACGTTAAAGGAAAACTTTTCTGGTATAATTTAAGTATGTAATCAGAGTCCTGATCTACACTTAAATTACTTCAAAATGTATTGAAATGATTCAAAGCAAATTCATTGTGACTGTCACTCAACAGTTCCACTCTGTAGAAAATTAGTAAAGAGAGCATGACTGTCTTTAATCATGTAATGAGTGCTGACTTTCCAATTAACCTGCATTAACTATTGATTAAAATCCACTACATTTATAAAAAAAAACAACAAACCGTCTCGTTTCCAAATAGGATATCAACGTAAGGGATAATTTTCATCAGGTCCTCTTTAAAAAACTGAGAGATGAATGGGGCAGATAGATTTAGGCCCAAGATCTTATTGCTTTCAGAGACATGAGTTGCCACTTTCAGAATGGATTCTGTTGACACTGTAATAAAGAATCCCTAGAAGAGAACAAAAGATGCACACTGTTACTGGCTGTTGGAGAATACATTTGAAACAAAACCTTTATGCAAGAAACTATAATGGTCCCAACAGAGAGACAGTTTATTAACGGTTTGTGTCCCAATAACTGCATTTCAATACTATTGGTCCGGATTTAGCTGTAATAATAACGACGAGGCCATCGTGCTTGCTGTTATTACAGGGTAAACCTAATAACTTCTGGCATCCGCAGCTGTGCAGGAAGTCCAGAAGTTGCTGTCAGAGATACCCTGCACCTGCACACGGAACCCTCTTACCGACCTTGCCGATAAACCTGGCACTGAAATTACTGTAATGGTGTGAAGTTGGAGTAAATTACCCACTAGTTCTGCACTAAAAATGGCTGAAAAGTTAGGGCAAGTGCATTCAGGAATAATTAAGTAATAAGTGATAATTACTGCTGAACAATCCCTATGGCCCTGAAAAATAATTTTACAAGTATGGAGTCTCATTCCCTCAGAAGAAAATTAGTTTTGGAGATTTTTTTAAGTAAATCATTTTTTAAAGTTTTTTCTGTCTGTCTCTTTTATCTCTCCCTTAATCCCATCAGTATTTCCTAATCTTTACTTTGCTTCCGTTCATGATTTAAATATAATTTATAATTCCTGTTTTTTACTTCTTGGTTTAGACTCTGCGTGACTCAGTGCAGATTCGTAAATCTGATTGGTTGAACAACCTCGCTGTTGCTTTACCTGCTCAGACGCCACAGATCCACTGTAGAGAGTTACCGACCTTGAAACAGTCGCCAGATTAGCAGAAATCTCTGCTGACAAGCCTGCAAAAAGTCTGTAGGCAACTGTACGTGAGGTGAAGGCCGCAGAGAGGAAAATCCGAGCCATTGTTTTATTATTAAGGCAAACAACATGCTAATACAAAAGCAATATGTTCAGGCAAATTTGAAGTAAAGTAACAAGTACTTTATATCCTTCATAGAAATTCTTAAACATTTTATTCACCAAAAATATAGTTAAGGGTCAATTCAGTGAATTATTTATCCTGATAATCAAAATCAGCAATTACTTAAATTTTAAAAAGCTGAAGGTAACAAGAATGCACTTTGCATATGCTCTTGAAAGATACACACTATGTTTACAATATTGCTACAACACAAGTGCACACTTCCACTCTAACTGTATATTACGCTGCAGTTGCACTGCAGGATTCGTTTGGATGGTACATGCATTGAGAGCTATGTGAACAGGCAGCACAAATGATGTTGCCTTCACCACACCAGATAATTTCTTCATTAACAACGAACAGACTGTTCTGTCAGTATACAGCAACTGTTGTGACGTTAGAGATGTGAGACACGTACTGAAGCCAAATCCTAATGGTTCCAGGTATCATGAACATTTTGCACTGTTGCAAATCCAAAACCAAATGCAGGATTGCGCAATGTGCAGTATATCTGATATCATCATCATCATCGGCAGTCCCTCAGAATCGAGGAAGTCAGTAAACAAACAAGGCAAGAAGATATTCAAGATTTCTTTTCAGCTTGGCTCCGTGGCAGAAGTCATGCCTCGGTGTCAGAAGGGTGTGGGTTTAAGCCCTACTCCAGGCTAGAGTACAACCTAGACCAATACGCAATGCAATACTGTGGAATTGCTGCATTGTTGCAAATGTCAACGTTCAGATGCATCGGTCAACACCACCTACCTGTTCAGGTCATCATAAAAAAATCCCATGACAATATTAAAAGAACATTTATCACTCAAACAACACCACCAAAAGAAAGTAACTGCTCGTTATTTATGGGACCTTTCTGTGTGCAAATTTACTGTTACGTTTGCCAACTTAACAATAGTGACTAGACGTCAAAAGTAATTCAATGGTTATGATGCTCTTTGGGATGTCCTGGGGATATGAGAAGTGCTATACAAATGCAAGTTTTTTCTTTTTTCCTATTCATGTGATATGATGATTTGTACAACCGTCTTTCCCAATTTCACTCAAAGGTTAAAACCCCTTAACTTCTTTTTGCTGTGCTATATGTCGACTGCAGCTGTGATTTATGTGCTCCCTCCCTTCTGCCACTGTGACCCTGGCCAACCAAAAGGTTTGAGAGAAATTGTGTGATTCTGCCTCTGATTTGCATCCCCAGCAATAGAGAATGCTAAACTTTCACTGGGTACCTCCCCACACAAAGCGGAAAACTGGTGATAATCTTTTTAGTGCAATTAATTTGAATTTAAAATAATTCTGTCCATTACAGCCTTTTAGCTGACTTTTCTGTATTGGATGTTTCATGAGTTGTACTAATTTTCAACAACAAAATGTTTTTGAGATATACTTCCTCAATTTCTACACACTTCCAAGATTACATCCTGGATCCTTGCCAGTTTGGGCTAGGTTGTCAATCTTATCCTAATGTGTATGTAAAACAGCACCTCTTCAGCTCTGTTGATACTAACATCCAGATTAAATTCAATCCAAATTAATTTCCCCACATTTTGCATAAAAACAATTTGTTCAAAAGTACTTGAAAAGCTAATTGAAACTGAAGAAAAATACCAACGCAGTAGCTTTGTTTTCAACAGCCACAAATGAATCCTGGGACAACAAAGGCAAGACTATAGTGCAACCATTAATTAACTGGATTCAGTACAGGCCAAAAGAGCCTTCCAAAAGGTTTATGTTTGGATTCACTCTGATTTAACGAATTCCCATATGCGAACTGAACTTCAAATAAAACTATTACATTGTTATTATGTAATATAAACGGCTGAAGTGGACAGCGCAATTCCCTTGCGTGTTCTGGAAAGACCCACAATCCTCACACATCCTTGGAAGTCAGAAGACCTTAAACACAAATAATGATGCACTGGTATATTTCCTCCAGCACCTCAATACAATCAATGTAAATTATTGCTATTCACCAATACAACAACTGTTTCTACAGTATGTGAAGTGGCATTTCCAGTATACGAATAAACCTCTCTCAACTTCAGCGGCAGTATTTCAAAATACTTGTAAATGGAACTTTAACATATGGCACAATCTGTGCAACCTGTTGTATACTTTCCTTTTAGAATGCACTAACTTTCAGTGTGGTGATGACCTCTGAAAAACAGAGGACTGCTGCCAACGGCCGGAAGCTGCGCAGATGCAATCTGCGCATTAATGTGGAAGCTCCAACAACCAGAGGCTGTACAGGAGCATTCTGTGCATTAATCTGGAAGCTAATATGATGATGCTTCTGCTTCACCACCTCCCCCCCACCCCGACCCAGAAACCGCAAGTCCCAAAAGCCTGCTCCATTCTCTGCATTTTTTCCTACAGTCCCGGAGACCGGCTCCGTTCCTGCCATTTTTCCCCCAGGGCCCTTGAGCCCCGAAGATCTGCTCCGTTCCCAGATTTTCCCCCCCGCAGCCCACGAGTCGCAAAGTGAACAACCAAACTTCGTTGGCAGCAGTTATTGCCTTTATTTAAAATTACAGGACATTTCCATGTTAGCAATGGGGGAGCTGTGGGAGTTCCATTTCAAGTCAGAGGAGATAGAGATCCAAAATCTCAATAGTATAAGGATTGAAGTTAAATCATCAGGTCTAAAAGATGCTAGCCATTGACTGGATTTGAGAGAGGCATGAAGAGGTGCTCTTTCAAAACTGATTGACAGTGTCCCAATGAAGGCCATGGCGGAAATCAAAGGACAGTGATTTAATCACTGCAAGGCAAAAGAAATTAAGGGTGCTCGTACTGAAGGAATGCTAGTGCTATGATTGCATGACATTAGCAATGGAGTCATATATGCAAACAGAGCAGGAGTCAGAGAGCAGAGAAGGAACAATGGCAGCTAGGAGTGTGTCACAAAATTTGCAGATGACACAAAGAATAGTGGGAAAGCAGGTTGTCTCGAGGAAACAGGGAGGCTGCAAAGAGATTTAGATAGGTTAAGCGAATGGGCTAAGGTTTGGCAGATGGAATACAATGTCGAAAAGTGTGAGGTCATCCACCTTGGGGGAAAAAAAAACAGTAAAAGGGAATATTATTTGAATGGGGAGAAATTACAACATGCTGAGGTGCAGAGGGACCTGGGGGTCCTTGTGCATGAATCCCAAAAAGTTAGTTTGCAGGTGCAGCAGATAATCAGGAAGGCGAATGGAATGTTAGCCTTCATTGCGAGAGGAATGGAGTACAAAAGCAGGGAGGTCCTTCTGCAACTGTATAGGGTATTGGTGAGGCCGCACCTGGAGTACTGCGTGCAGTTTTGGTCACCTTACTTAAGGAAGGATATACTGGCTTTGGAGTGGGTACAGAGACGATTCACTAGGCTGAGTCCGGAGATGAAGGGGTTACCTTATGATGATCGATTGAGTAGACTGGGTCTTTACTCGTTGGAGTTCAGAAGGATGATGGGTGATCTTATAGAAACATTTAAAATAATGAAAGGGATAGACAAGATAGAGGCAGAAAGGTTGTTTCCACTGGTCGGGGAGACTAGAACTAGGGGGCACAGCCTCAAAATACAGGGGAGCCAATTTAAAACCGAGTTGAGAAGGAATTTCTTCTCCCAGAGGGTTGTGAATCTGTGGAATTCTCTGCCCAAGGAAGCAGTTGAGGCTAGCTCATTGAATGTATTCAAATCACAGATAGATAGATTTTTAACCAATAAGGGAATTAAGGGTTAGGGGGGCAGGCGGGTAAGTGGAGCCGAGTCCACGGCCAGATTAGCCATGATCTTGTTGAATGGCGGAGCAGGCTCGAGGGGCTAGATGGCCTACTCCTGTTCCTAATTCTTATGTTCTTATGTTATGAGTGGAAGAAACGGTACTTTCTGGGCAAGGGGAACAGGCTTGAGACAGAAAATGCAGAAAAGGAAACAGATAAAAAAAATGCAGAAAGGCAGAAAATACATTGCTAACTCACAGGAGATATTTTGGTCTGGTTTGGATTACAGCTCTTTTAAATTAATGCTACTGTGGTGGCAGAAATTGTGATATGCATAGTTTCTGTTCCCCTCTGACTAACATGAATGCTTCACAGTCATAAAGGAAATGATGTAGCTGGTGACACATGAACAGAGTTCCAAAACAATCCAGTACAAATAATCCATCAACATATACAATGGGGAATACTGAAATATCTAGTTTATTCCTGCATGAAGACGACCTTCACAGTTCACTCATAGAACAAACTGAGTAATTCACCATTCCCAAGAGTGTATCATCTATATGCCAATGCTGAAAGTCCATTTCCCCAGTTTGCCTTGTTGAGATCTTGTTCACACAGATGTAGTTCAAGTGATACTGTCAACCTACTTATAATACACAACTGATTGCTATCAGGAATCTCTTACAGCAGCCTAGAGTTAACCAGCTCCGAGATTTGCTGATATGATGTAACACATCATTTTGTACCTAAATTTAACCTCTCCCAAGGTACAGAAAAAAACACACCATTTATTTGGTTTGCATTTTAGGTCTCTGATACATCTCTGTATGCAGTTAAATAATTGTATTTCATTAACATGAAAAATGGGAGAAATTTTCCCCATTATCCTTAGCACCCGATTTTATGACAAATTTATATTTTCAACACTGCAAACAAAGTCAGCTGATCAAAGCCTTACTTATCAGTACCATTTACATTCTACAAATTTGAATATGAAAACGGTTTCAACCTGCACAACTGAGTTTTGTTTTATTGCTCACCACGTTTTCCAATACAGCAAATTCAACATGGAACTAAAAATACTAAAGATCCCTTACTGAAGTTGTTTCAACAAATGGATTCTCACTTATTATATGGCACTTGCATAAGATATCTCTGTAGCTCTGCTATACCACCATAATTGTTTTCATCCCTGTAGCATACTTAGGGTACATGTGTCTACAACAATATTAAAACCATTTTGATGAATATTGTATTTACAATAGTTTGAGGATTCATTATGACTAATCTTATATTTATGCAACTGACTGGAAGATTAGCATAATAGAACAGCTCAACCAACAAATTTCTGTCATTTACACAGCAGTCGTCAGTTCTTAAATCAATGGTTAAAAATAATCTACCAGGAAGTCATCATGAATAATTATAAATTTATAACAGATCATCTGAAACCCCTTTTTAATCTATCTTATTGCTGACAAATTTGTTCTGTGGCTGTTAGCGTGACTAACGGCAATCTCTTTTTCTCTGCATGACATACCTGACAATTTAATCATTGGTTTTCCAATTTATTCTTCTGCCTGTCATTTTCATAGTATTTTCATTTTAAAATACTGCCACATTTATTCACTCAGGTTATTCCGCTGATGTGAAATGTAGCTTTTTTCTTTGGTCAATCAATTATACCCAATTCCAAATAGGAAGCTCATCACAAACTAATTATTCTAAGGATTAAACACTCCACAAATCAAATGTTCTGTAAGTAAGATAGATTATTATCTAGCAACAAAACTAAAACCACAATGTGTAGACCAGTATCCGCTTAAAAAAAGGTTGGGTTATATTGTGCTCACAAACAAAATGAGCCCTGGAGCAATTAGGATGGATTCATTTTGATGACACTGCCATCGTGCCACAATGTACAAAGCTGCGCTTCCCATTCACTACAATATAAACAGAATTCTTCAACTTTACATGCTGACTGTTGTAACTATTTTGCCATCCAGATTCTTTACAATCTAAAAACAGACACAGTTGTAACCATCTTTTTGTAAAAGAGGTCTGCTTTCTATTCATTTCAAGTTTCCACATATTTGAGGAAGCTATGAAATCACAAATATCTGAAAAGGCTCAGTCCAGGCAGTATAACTGACAAGAACTTACAAGTTATCTCCGAACAGGTATATTGATAACCCTTCTTTTTCCAGAGGTTTCAGTGCCAAGATGTCTCTCTCCTCACCAGAGGATTGTTCGACTACTATCATAACAGTCATGTCTTGACAGTAATGTCAGAGTCTACCAAGCTCTCTTTCAAATTGGTTTAGAAATAGTTTATCCCCTTTTCCACTTCCTGCCCAGAGTGAATACTTAGGCTTCAATCTGGTCTTTATGCATTTTGTAAGGTGCTGCATCCGTAGCTTGACACTATCATCCCCAATAACTTCTGGAATGTAGTTTCCTGAAAATTCTTTAATAGCAGAACATGACCAGCAAAAATTACAATCAGGGATGGTGATGGGAGAGAAAAAAATTAGTGACTAGGAGGACCTTCTTGCAGTTTATACACATTTAACTTTTCATAAAGCCAATACTTGGCTTTCACATTCACAACTATTCCAATACTTTCCTGGCTGGCCTCCGATATTGCACCCCCTAAACTTCAGCTCATTCAAAACTCTGCTGACCATATCCTATCCTACACCAGTCCACTCACCCATCACTCCTATCCCTTGCTGACTTATTTGGCTCCCCTTCCCCAATTGCTTCAAATTTAAACTTCTCGTCTTGTTTAAATCCCTTCAATGCCTCACCCCTCTTTATCTCCATCACTCCAGCCCTAAAACCTTCCCAAAATTCTATTACTCTAATTCTGGTCTCTTGTGCATTTCCATCCCTTTGCTCCACTGGCGGCCATGCCTTCAGCCACCTAGACCTCTCGGTCTCTCTACCTCTTTCTGCTCCTTTAAGACTCTCCCAAAAATCCACTTCTTTGACCAAGCTTTTGGTGACTGTTCGTAATATCTCCTTCGTTGGCTCGGGGTCCATTTTTTTCATAACCCCACTGTAAAGTGTCTGTAATGTTTTTCTCTGTTAAAGGTGCCACATAAATGCAAGTTGTTGTTATTGGTCACCAGAAAAAATGCAACCTCACTACAGAAAATGGATGAAGATTACAGTAATTGCCAAAAATTACAGCAAAATATTAGATGTAAGCATTTCAGAAAAAATTTTATGAAATGGAATCTGCACAACTCGGTGTGAAAGAGGTAGATTTATGAAGCTGACAGATCTGTAAATGTGGCACTTTATCTCATACTCCTTCCAATAAAATAACATTTCCTACCATAATGCATTCAGAACTGTAATAAATGATCTTAAACCATAAAGAACAAACTGTACTGAAACATTCAGAACAGTCTGAAAGCCATAAAACCATGCATTTTTTTTTTAATACCACCAAAATAGCAACCGCATGCTACAAGAAACTTGAAACCCATTTGACTGCCAGCAGCCCTCACTACTTGCTAAAAGACCATTCACCTTCTGCCAACCACTGGTCTGCAATGATTCCTTTGTTTTCTCCATTCTATGCATAGTTCTAAATGTTAACTGCAATTAAATATTTTTCTAGCTGGTTTACACTTCAACATTATTTTTCTGATGGCATATGCAACTTCAAATCACTATTCTGTTCTACGCTACCAGTTTTATACAGAGAACACGATATGTTAGCAAATAACTAGAACTCTAAACTTCAGTTATTTTGGGCATGACAGTATCCCAAAATAGATCTGACATCTTACATAACCGAATGAGCATAGATTCCTCCCACACTAAAGACTCAATTGGCAAAACACTTCACTAAAACATGCCTTGCTAGTTGCTTAAGTTCAATTGTTGAGAAACTTGCATGGAAGTCCTACTCACCCCAGCAAGAATTACTGATAGGCCTAGAATCAAGCCAAGGCCTTGCTTGCTCATCCTGTGTTCCTTAAACAAATGTATTCAGGCTGCTTCTTTCAGAAATCACACATAAAAAAGACAAAGGGGAAGAAAGAAGGAAGTGAAAAGAATCTGATGTAAGAGTCATAGAAAAGATTTGATTATAAACCAAAACAGGTTATTTTAACCCTGTATAATTAATTGGCAAGATCACATTTAGTACATCATGTACAGGTATGAGCACCCTATCATCAAAAGAACACTGATATGTTGAAGAAGAGCAACAGATTTAATTCTTCGGCAGATGAATCCAAATTGCAGAAATTCAAAACTGAAGATCGTTTTCAAAATCAGATATGATACAGGTCTTAAAAAAAAGACAGAAATGGATACATGATGTATCCAAATTACTTTGATTGTAAAACTAGAGAACATTTAGTTATAAACTAAATGGTACAATCCTACAGGGGGTGCACAAACAAGACAGTCCTAGGGATATGTGTGCACAAATCGTTGAAGGTGGCAGCGCAGTTTGAGAAAGCAGTTAAAAAGGCTTTCGGGCCCCTGGGCTTCAGAGGAATAGAGTACAAAAGTTTGGGAATTGTGAGGAATCTGGATAAACCACTGGTTCGGTCCCAACTGGAGTATTGTGTCCAATTCTGGGCACCACACTTTAGGAAGGATGTGAAGGTCTTAGAGAAGGTGCAGAACAGATTTATGAGAATGATTCCAGGAATGAGGGACTTCAGTTATGTTGATAGACTGGAGAAGCTGGGGTTATTCTCCTTGGAGCAGAGAAGGAGATTTGATAGAGGTGTTCAAAATCATGAGCGGTCTGGACAGAGTAGATAGAGAGAAAGTGTTCCCATTGGCAGAAGGTAACAGATAGTAAGAATTTCTACAAGTACATAAAAAGGAAAAGACTGGCTAAAGTAAATGTTGGTTCCCTAGAGGATGAGCCTGGGGAATTAATTTATGGAGAACAGGGAAATGGCAGAAACATTGAACAAATATTTTGTATCGGTCTTCTCGGTAGAAGACACTAAAAACATCCCAATAGTGGATAATCAAGAGGAGGGAGGAACAATACAATCATTAATGAGGTAGTACTCGGTAAAAGAATGGGACTAAAGGCGGACAAGTCCTCTGGACCTGATGGCTTACATCAGAGAGTCTTAAAAGTAGTGGCTGCAGTGACAGTGGATGCATTGGTTATAATCTAATTTTAAAAAAAACCTGGATTCTGGGGCGGTCCAAGCGGATTGGAAAACCGTAAATGTAATACCACTATTTAAAAAAGGAGACAGACAAAAAGCAGGAAACTATAGACCAGTTAGCCTAACATCTGTCGTTGGGAAAATGCTGGAGTCCATTATTAAGGACATAAGTAGCATGACATTTGGAAAAACATAATTCAATCACGCAGAGTCAGTATGGTTTTATGAAAAGGAAATCATGTTTGACAAATGTTCTGGAGTTCTGAGGATGTAATGAGCAGGGTGGATAAGGGGGAACCAGTGGATGTGGTGTATTTGGATTTCCAGAAGGCATTCGATAAGGTGCCACATAAAAGGTTACTGCACAAGATAAAAATTCACGGGATTGGGGGTAATATATTAGCATGGATAGAGGATTGGCTAACTAACAGAAAACAGAGAGTCGGGATAAATGGGTCATTTTCCAGTTGGCATTTACAATATATATTAATGACTTGGATGAAGGGACCGAGTATAATGTAACCAAGTTTGCTGATGATACAAAGATGGTTGGGAAAGCAAATTGTGAAGAGGACACAAAAAATCTGCAAAGGAATATAGACAGCTTAAGTGAGTGGGCAAAAATTTGGCAGATGGCGTATAATGTGGGAAAATGTGAGGTTATCCACTTTGGCAAAAAAAAATAGAAAAGCAAATTATAATTTAAATAAAGAAAAATTGCAAAGTGCCGCAGTACAGAGGGATCTGGGGGTCCTTGTGCATGAAACACAAAAAATGCAGGTACAGCAAGTAATCAGGAAGGCAAATGCAATGTTGGCCTTTATTGCAAGGGGGATGGAGTATAAAAGTAGAGAAGTCCTGTTACAACTGTACAGGGTATTGGTGTGGCCACACCTGGAGCACTGCGTACAGTTTTGGTCTCCGTATTTAAGGAAGGATATACTTGCATTGGAGGCTGTTCAGAGAAGACTCACTAGGTTGATTCTGGAGATGAGGGGGTTGAGTTATGAAGATAGGTTGAGCAGGTTGGGCCGAGACGCATTGGAGTTCAGAAGAATGAGGTGTGATTTTATTGAAACATAAGATAATGAGGGGGCTCGACAAGGTGGATGCAGAGAGGATATTTCCACTGATAGGCGAAACTAAAACTAGGGGACATCGTCTTAGAATAAGGGGTCACCCATTTAAAACTGAGATGAGAAATTTCTTCTCTCAGAGGGTTGTAAATCTATGGAATTCTCTGCCCCAGAGAACTGTGGAGACTGGGTCATTGAATATATTTAAGGCGGAGATAGACAGATATTTGAGCGATAAAGGAATAAAGGGTTATGGGGAGCGGGCAGGGAAGTGGAGCTGAGTCCATGATCAGGTCAGCCACGATCTTATTAAATGGCGGAGCAGGCTCGAGGGGCCAGGTGGCCTACTCCTGCTCCTATTTCTTAAGTTCTAAGGGTCGGGAACCAGAGGACACAGATTTAAGGTGATTGGCAAAAGAAGCAAAGGTGATGGAAGAAAAAACTTTTTTTTTTTTTTTAAACGCAACGCGTGGTTGAGTTCTGAAATGCACTGCCTGAAAATGTAGTGGAGGCAGATTCAATTCTTATATTTCAAAAGGGAGTTGGATAAGTATCTGAAGGAAGACAAATTGCAGGGCTACGGGGAAAGGGCGGGTGAGTGGGATTAGCTGAGAGTCAGTACGGGCCCAACGGCCTTCGTCTGTGCTGTAACCATTCTATGATTCTATCAGTACAAAATTATCAAGCCCAGCAGCAAGTATGCGCACACGCAGACACACATATAGTAGTGAACATGCAGAACAGACTCCAAACAAAAGCTCATGCTTATGTTGATTAATCCCTTTAAAACATGTTGCACAAATATCTGTTCATAAGTTTTAAAGGGATAAGATCACAAGATAAATACAGATGCGGAAGGCCATTCAGCCCATATAATTCATTCGTCTCAAAGGCCCTTTAGTCTCCCCACTGTGGCATCCAATTGGTTCTTAAAGAATTCAAAGCTTTTAACCTGAACTACTCTACCAAAAGTCCATTCCATGTATAGCTTCTGCCTGATGCTGCCCAGGCAATCGAACCGTATGATTCCTTGGATCACCTTCATTGGGTGGGAATCAGTAGTATTAAAGAGAAAATAAAACTCCATGAACCTGAGGAGAGCGATAAGGGAAAAGCAGGGAGAACATTGCCAGTGTGAAATGGGGTAATGAAGATTATTCCAGGCGAAACCGGGAGCAGAAATGTGGCAGCCTGAAAGTGCTGGGGATGGGGGGGATGGGGTTGCGGAGAAGAGCACCAATGTGACTGAGTGGCTCCATTTTAGCAACAGAGTACCAAAGCATATTCAGAATAGCCCTCAATTTCACTGCAAGAAGTGAAGGAAGATCCTTGCAATTTTTGCCCCAACTGTACGCAATTTGTTAAGTGCACTGTGTGCAAGTCACCTGTAGTTGTGTAGCTTTAAGGTTAGGTTAATACTCAGGAATTTTGCTCGATTATCCTTGGGGACAAGGAGAAATTTCACCAAGCTTTATATTTTTGGAGGTTGGAACTCAGTAGTCACAATGGCAATGCTGAACTGAATGCTCTTTTCTCATGTGATACTTATATTTTTATTAAACTAAGGAAAATGTGAGTTTGTATCAAAGTGATAAAAACTGTAGGCAGAAACAAAATAATAGCTACTTAGATTTTAGGTTGGTAGCCAGATTATTTTCCAAAAGAAAACAAAAACTAGTCACGCTGAGAAGATTTTACAACTTTTATCCAAGTTTCTTGTGAAATTCTAAGACTAATGTCGAATGAAGTTCTGTTGTTATAGCTAGCTGTTTATTACTTATTTTTTCAACGTTTGTGCTCATCAATGTAAGGGATTAGTGGAGCAAGAAATCAACTTCCATTTCAAGCACTCAGTGTCAGTATAATGAACCCAAGGATCTTCAAAGATAAACTGATTGACTACCTGCTTAAGCAGCGATGTTTCAGTTGTGAAAGCCATATTCATCTATAAGACAATTGTGAGCTGTAGTACTGAAAATAAAATGGTCTCATTTTAAACAGACCATTTAAAAAAAATGAAATAAACTGCTGTTGTCATGGTGGTTTAAATCAAGAAACCAAGGGATGGTTTTCTTTGGTTGCATTTAAGTACATACAAGCCTGATGGAAAATTTATATTGAATATTCTGCATAATGCAAGCATGTAACACTGACATTTTGGCTTTGTCAGGCTGTAGAAAAAAATCAGTTCCAAAGGCATTTGGATGTTTTAGCCAAACGGGGCTCATTTTCAGAAGAGCTAGCCAGCAAATTAACACAGCAAAACTTTTCGATAAAATTACACCATTTGTAATTCATATTTTATATTTCTGGCAATCAATTTGACTACCAATCATCAAACTTCAAGAGATCGTGTTCTGAAAGATTCTGAGAGCTTGGTAAGTGTATACAATCTCTGCCAAAACCATTCCAAACCTCCTCTTCTCCAACTTTTAAGCATGGCCTGAAATTGTACATACTTTATAATCACTGTGTCAAAACCAAATGTGAGTTTCTGTTATTTTTCTGTGACATTGCCCAAGGCTGCTGATGCTGTGCAATCCACATGGTTTATATTGCACAGGAAATTTGCATTGTCAGGACAACTCATTGGCACTCATTTTAAAATTCTGGTTCACACTTTGTTTCTAACTACTTCAACTTTTTGAATGACAAAGAAAGGTATGCAAGTGTAAAACAAAACTGTTGGCCTGCGCAGGCAGACTGAGCTGTTTAGCCATTAGCAGTGCAGCTTTTATTAGCTGTTAAGGACTGGATTGCAAAGGTGAGCCTTTGGGGAGTGAAGTTACTAAACCCTTGCATCTCCTGTCACAAATTTTTCTGTAACCTCAGAAACCGATACAAATGTTTGAAGATAACCTCCTTGATTAGAACACCCAAACTCACAATCAGTATTGCTCCTAATCAAGAGAACAATTTCATATCCATGTTCCCTACAAAGTTGGGATTCACATTATGGATGTTGAAGTGCAAATATTAGTTAAGAGTGGAATTCAAACTCAAATCTCAGCACTCCAATGTTCTTGTATTGCTAATCCAGGTTCACATTAGTTTAGTATATTTTAAATTCATGTGTATGGAGGGAGACAAGAAATTGGTGTTAGATAATTAAAACAAGATTTATTTTGAAGGCTTGCTCAAGTCGATAGGATAGCTACTAAATTCCACTGCCTGCTACCCTCCTTGGCTACCAACACAACAATCTTATCCTCAAGTGTGCAGCATTACCGAGGATGTACAACTGTGGCGACACTTAATGAATAAACGTATGCTTCCACCAATACAATATATTCAAAATGTATATCCAAAATGTACTCAAATATATAAAGTAAAAATCAAAATAGTAAGAAAGTAAGCACTGTAACATTGATGGAATTTTCAGTTAAACTAAGAGCAGGATGTTGAACAAAAGAATATCTGCTTCAAAGTGCTTGGTAGTTTTCAAATTAACCACAAAATCTCATTCATTAAAAGGAATGTCCATCGTATAAACAACCAGGGGCATGGATAAGAATTTTTCCGATCCCTTCCCTTTGAATCCCAATTGTTATATTCTACCATTCTGCCTAACTGGCTCCATTCACACAGGGCAGTGGAATATTTGGAATAGAGCCCTTGGAATACTATTTGCAGGTGAGGTGCTTCTGTGAGACAGGACAGATTGGCATGCTGTGATGCCACAAAGCACTCCACCTTGTGGCCTATTTAAGAATTATCCAAGTTCACTCAAGAAGAGATGAGTGGTGAGGAGATTTCCAGCTGGTGGCCTTCTGGGTTATCAATCCAACTTGCCTGAAAAGACTACAGCAATTCCAATTGGCTAAAATGTTACAAATTCTGAGGAGCAGCACTGTTCATATATTTTCAAATAATTCATAATACAATCATGTCCACGGAATTCCCATTGCACCTTATTTTAAAAACACATTTGATTGGATTGCTTGTAACAGATTCTCCAATTATAAAAGAATAAAAGCCCGGAATTTGTGGTAATAATAACGGTGAGGCTACCAGTGATCATCGTTATTATGAGGTAAATCGGACAGCGACTTCTGACGTCTGCACATGCTCAGTTCAATGTGGAAATCCGGAGGTTGCTGCCAGGGATACCCTGATTCTCCACCGAGTGCGCTGTTGCAATCCTCGCTGCTAAGACTTGGCACTGAAATGACTGCAATGGCATGAGCGTGCTGTACTTTCCACTAATGCCCCACTAAAGATGACTGAAAATGTTAGGGCTGGTGTATTCAGGAATAAGTGAGTTTTAACGATGTGATAAGTGATAATTACTGCTGAATCTCTCTGGCGCTGAAAAATTAACTTTACAAGTGTGGAGTCTCATTTCCGCAGAAGAAAATTAATGTTGGAAATTTAAAAAAAATTAAAATCATACTTTTTTTACGTTTCTATCTGCATATTTTATCTCTCTCCCTCAACTCCATCTGTATTTCCCAATCTTCATTTCACTTTCTGTACATAATTTAAATCTAATTTATATTTCCTGCTTTATAATTCCTGGTTTGGACTCTGCGTATCAGTAAGGATTCTTCAATCTTGTTGTTAAAGAGCCTTGCTGTTTATTTCCTTGCTCACAGACTGCACAAATGCCCTTTAGAGGGCCCCGCGCTACAACAGACACCAGATTAGAGGAAGTTCCGCTCAAAGGCCGATCAAAACTTTAAGGGCAGCTGTCAGCGAGGTGAATGGCGAGTGTCGTTCCTTCGCCGCTGACCACATTCAAGCCAATATAATTTGGAGTTATATGAAGTTTTGTCTCTGAACTATATACTACCACAGACAATGAAATTGGAAAAATTCCTTGAGATTCAAAACAGGCGATTGGCTTCATAGCAGGGGATTAGCAATGCCAAGCTAATTCCACACAGTAATTTGGTCTTGATTTAAATATGAAAATGTACAATAAGCATACCAGCACACATGAACAGGGAAAGCGCTTGGTGCAAGTAATCTTTGCCAACAACATGGCTATAGACACTTGTTCCACAATTTGTACACATTGACTTAACATCATGGCACCAGGTAGGTAAAGGGGATGAGGGAATAGAATTCCTACAATGTGTACAAGACTCCCTTCCAACACGTGAATTGGCTAAGATAGATTGGCGAATGATACTTAAGGGGTTGACTGTGGATGGGCAATGGCAGACATTTAGAGACCGCATGGATGAATTACAACAATTGTACATTCCTGTCTGGCGTAAAAATAAAAAAGGGAAGGTGGCTCAACCGTGGCTATCAAGGGAAATCAGGGATAGTATTAAAGCCAAGGAAGTGGCATACAAATTGGCCAGAAATAGCAGCGAACCTGGGGACTGGGAGAAATTTAGAACTCAGCAGAGGAGGACAAAGGGTTTGATTAGGGCAGGGAAAATGGAGTACGAGAAGAAGCTTGCAGGGAACATTAAGGCGGATTGCAAAAGTTTCCATAGGTATGTAAAGAGAAAAAGGTTAGTAAAGACAAACGTAGGTCCCCTGCAGTCAGAATCAGGGGAAGTTATAACGGGGAACAAAGAAATGGCAGACCAATTGAACAAGTACTTTGGTTCAGTATTCACTAAGGAGGACACAAACAACCTTCCGGATATAAAAGGGGTCAGAGGGTCTAGTAAGGAGGAGGAACTGAGGGAAATCTTTATTAGTCGGGAAATTGTGTTGGGGAAATTGATGGGATTGAAGGCCGATAAATCCCCAGGGCCTGATGGACTGAATCCCAGAGTACTTAAGGAGGTGGCCTTGGAAATAGCGGATGCATTGACAGTCATTTTCCAACATTCCATTGACTCTGGATCAGTTCCTATGGAGTGGAGGGTAGCCAATGTAACCCCACTTTTTAAAAAAGGAGGGAAGAGAGAAAGCAGGGAATTATAGACCGGTCAGCCTGACCTCAGTAGTGGGTAAAATGATGGAATCAATTAATAAGGATGTCATAGCAGCGCATTTGGAAAATGGTGACATGATAGGTCCAAGTCAGCATGGATTTGTGAAAGGGAGATCATGGTTGACGAATCTTCTGGAATTTTTTGAGGATGTTTCCAGTAAAGTGGACAAAGGAGAACCAGTTGATGTGGTATATTTGGACTTTCAGAAGGCTTTCGACAAGGTCCCACACAGGAGATTAATGTGCAAAGTTAAAGCACATGGGATTGGAGGTAGTGTGCTGACGTGGATTGAGAACTGGTTGTCAGACAGGAAGCAAAGAGTAGGAGTAAATGGGTACTTTTCAGAATGGCAGGCAGTGACTAGTGGGGTACCGCAAGGTTCTGTGCTGGAGCCCCAGCTGTTTACATTGTACATTAATGATTTAGACGAGGGGATTAAATGTAGTATCTCCAAATTTGCGGATGACACGAAGTTGGGTGGCAGTGTGAGCTGCGAGGAGGATGCTATGAGGCTGCAGAGTGACTTGGATAGGTTAGGTGAGTGGGCAAATGCGTGGCAGATGAAGTATAATGTGGATAAATATGAGGTTATCCACTTTGGTCGTAAAAACAGAGAGACAGACTATTATCTGAATGGTGACAGATTAGGAAAAGGAGAGGTGCAACGAGACCTGGGTGTCATGGTACATCAGTCATTGAAGGTTAGCATGCAGGTACAGCAGGCGGTTAAGAAAGCAAATGGCATGTTGGCCTTCATAGCGAGGGGATTTGAGTACAGGGGCAGGGAGGTGTTGCTACAGTTGTATAGGACCTTGGTGAGGCCACACCTGGAGTATTGTGTACAGTTTTGGTCTCCTAACTTGAGGAAGGACGTTCTTGCTATGGAGGGAGTGCAGCGAAGATTCACCAGACTGATTCCCGGGATGGTGGGACTGACCTATCAAGAAAGACTGGATCAACTGGGCTTGTATTCACTGGAGTTCAGAAGAGTGAGAGGGGATCTCATAGAAACGTTTCAAATTCTGACGGGTTTGGACAGGTTGGATGCAGGAAGAATGTTCCCAATGTTGGGGAAGTCCAGAACCAGGGGTCACAGTCTAAGGATAAGGGGTAAGCCATTTAGGACCGAGATGAGGAGAAACTTCTTCACCCAGAGAGTGGTGAACCTGTGGAATTCTCTACCACAGAAAGTAGTTGAGGCCAATTCACTAAATATATTCAAAAGGGAGTTAGATGAAGTCCTTACTACTCGGGGGATCAAGGGGTATGGTGAGAAAGCAGGAAGAGGGTACTGGAGTTTCATGTTCAGCCATGAACTCATTGAATGGTGGTGCAGGCTAGAAGGGCTGAATGGCCTGCTCCTGCACCTATTTTCTATGTTTTCTAACACAATATATAAAAAGCCCAACAAGGCACGATTCGCTATTGGATCTAGTAATAGGAATGAACCAGAGCAGATAAGAGAAGTAAAAATAGGGGAATCTCTAGGCAATACTTACCATAATATTATACACTTTAAAATGATAATTGAGAAGGACATAAGTATGACAAAAACCAGGGTAATAGATTGGAGAAAAGCTGATTTTGAGGGGCTGAGAATAGAACTTGGAAAAATAAAATGGGCAACAATATTGGCAAATAATAATGTAGAACAGCAATGGGAAGCATTTAAAACGGTGTTCAACAGAGTGCAGAAACAATATATTCTGCTAAAAGGAAAGAATAAACTAATTACTAATGAGATTATATGGATGAATAAAGCCATAAAGGAACAATTGAGGGGAAGGAAAGAGGCATACATTAAGTACTTAGACAGCAGGGGAGTGCATGATAAAGGAGAATACGAAAAGATTGGGAAACAAGTAAAAAAAAAACAATTAGGAAGGCAAAAAGGAACTCTGAAATTAAATTATCAAGGAACATAAAAAATAGTAAAATATTTTACAGGCACATCAATAAAAAAAAAGGTTGGGATGGGAATAAGGCCATTAAGTTGTAGACAGAATAATACCACAGGTTAACGATCGAGAGATGGCAGAAATATTAAATAATTATTTTGTTTCAGTATTTACCAGGGAGATAGAGCAGGTAGACATGACATTGGATGATGAGTTTAGTAATGAGATAAGTGCATTTAAAATCAAAAAGGGGATAAATTAAATAAATGAATCAAATTCAAAGAGGATAAAACCCTGGTCCGGATGGATTGCATCCACACATTTTAAAAGAATCTAGGGAAGAGATAGTAGAGGCATTGCTACACATATTTAATAATTTGTTCGAAAAAGGTGTCGTGCCAGAGGACTGGTGGATAGCTAACATAATACCTATATATAAGAAAGAAGATAGTACATTTGCCAGGGAATTATAGACCAGTCAGCTTATCAGTGATAGGGAAAACTAATTCAATCCCTACTGAAGGAGAAAATAGATCATCTAGAAACCAAAAATATGATAATGAATAGTCAGCATGGATTTCAAAACGAAAAGTCTTGCTTGACCAACCTCATTGATTTTTTTTTGAAGAGGTAACAGACAGATTAGACAATGATAATCTAGTAAAGGTAATTTATCTAGATTTTCAAAATGCCTTCGATAAGGTATATAAAAGACTGATGAACAAGGTCAGAGAATGCAGAGTCAAGGGACAAGTAGCAGAATGGATAGCTAGCTGGCTTCAAGACAGAAGGAAGAGAGTAGAAAGAATAGGGAGGTCACTTATTGCTTGGAGGGTGCGAGTCGAGGTGGGGTAGAGAAACAAAGGGATCTCGGAGTACAAATACACATCACTAAAGGTTGCAACATGGTTTAGAAAGGCCATAAACAAAGCATTAGGGTTTATTTCTAGGAGGAATATAATTAAAAAGTTGGGAAGTTATGCTAAACCTGTCTCAAACCTTGGTTATACCACACTTGGGAGTACTGCGTACAGTTCTGATCACCATATTATAAAAAGGATATAGAGTCACTGGAGAGGGTGCAGAGAAGATTTACAAGGATAATAGCAGAAATGCGAGGATATACATATTAGGAACTAATGAACAGGCTGTCTCTTTCTTCTCTTGAAAAAAGGGCTGAGGGGTGACCTAATAAAGATCTTTAAAATTCTGAAAGGTTTTGAGAGTGGATAGAGAATGTTTCCACTTGTGGGGAAGAGCATAACTAGAGGCCATCAATATAAGATAGTCATCAGGAAATCCAATAAGGAATTCAGAAGAAACTTCCTTTACACAGAGTAGTGAGAATGTGGAACTCGCTACCACAGGGAGTGGTTGAAGCGAATGGGATTGATGCATTTAAGGGGAGGCTAGACAAGCATATGAGAGAGAAGGGTATCGGGTAGTATGCCGATAGACTTAGATGAGGAAAGATGGGAGGAGGTTCAAGTGGAGCATAAATGCCGGCAGGGACTGTTTGGGCCGAATGGCCTGTTTCTGTGTCATATATCCTGTGTAATTCCATGCAGGGAATAAGTGGATCACTGGCTTAATGGGACTGGGAACCTGCTGACTGCGTGTTTGTCTTGTGCATTTGTTTTGTAAAGAAAAATAAAATCTTTTGATATATACATATGCACAACACGCCAAGTAAGTAGAACACGTTACTGAGCATGTGCTGTGTAATTTCTCACTGAATGTTCATCATACTTTAAAAAAATATACAGGTATATGGCTTGATAATTTTTTTTGCAACAGATTTTATTCTAAGCAAGACAATCCAAACAACTTCTACAGTGCAACACAACAAAGGGTCAAGAGATGTGCTGAGAGGTAGCTTTAGACACACCGCTGTTCAACCAAGTTGTTTTGGGCAGGTTTCATCATTCCATGAAAGCCAGTAAACACTAAGTTAACTGCAACCATCATGAAAAATGTAACATGACCATTCTTCTTCATATAAAAATAAGTTAGAAATGATTTGTTTCTGTGAAAACACATGGTAAATTAGTTTATAAAAGAAAAGTTTTCCTGAGAGTCAGTGGTATATGAAGCATTCAGCAGGTACTGACCCATACACAGCAAAAAAATGCAGTTAAATCCTTGGTTGGTGCTAAACCGAAAACCAGCAATCTGCGCGGCCCCCGACCTGCGAGCACCATCGGAGCAGGCCGGGGAGCGGAAGGAGCAGCATGGCGGCATACTACTCCAGGGAGCAGAACGTGCTGGAGCAGGAGAGCAACGGCAGTGAAAAGGGACATCATCAAGGTCCAGGTCAATGATCGGAGCGTGGCAGGTACTGAAGGAGCGGCGAGGTCGGGGCGAAGGAGCGGCGAGAGATTGTAGAGGGATGTGATTGGGGCCCAGAAGAGGCGTGAGTTCGGGTCCCAGAAGAGGCGAGGGCCCAGGGGCAGCACGGGCCAGCCCACACTGCGATGTGTGTGTGCACTAGGTCTGTGCAGCAGAGCTGGTCTCCAGTCATCCTGGTTAATCATTACTACTGGACCAAGACCTAGCTCTGTCAATCCCGTGTGGTGGCTGGTGTGTAACGGTCGCCACACGTTAAAAAAATCCAAGCAGTCTTCTTCCACCCTTCAAGATTTAGTTTGGACCTGGAATATTTGGTCCATCATTGAAACACCTGTGAACTTTTTGACGTGGAAGCAAGTCATACTCGATTCGAGGGACTGCCTATGATGACGGGGGTGCTAAATTAGTTGGTCTCAGTTGAGCTAACAGTAGGGGAGATATAATTGGCCACAACACTGCTGGGAATGGGAGGGTGAGAATCAGACAAAATATTAACTTGACTGTTCCCAATTCAAAAGTGTGTGCAATGACAGGGTTGTGCTTCGCTGTAATGTGTCCTCCAGTCAAGTAATCTGCTAACATTCACAGGGTAAACTCACACATGAAGAGCCACTTAGAACACATGGGAGGGATGCCAACAATCATGGAACTGCCCCAGAGCAAGAATTTGCATCTTCAGGAAAAAAAGTGCAGTGAATCCATGCAGCATTATGTATTTTCAGCACATTTATAATCGTGGTCAGCTTGAGTTCCTTTTATTGGGTACAAGCTGTTCAATAAAATATTAGATTAAACTGAAACCTATAATTGCACTCTATGTTCAATTATATTTGTCTGTTTTGAGTTTGTTATCAAATTGTAAATGTGTACAAGGGTCACACGATTACTCATTGCAATTATTAATTAGTGAAAGGTGCCCATACTCCAAAAAATTCAACTTTTAGATTATTAATTGCAACATTTCAACTTGGTTAAATAACTGAATATTATTAAGGTTATTAAATACCAATTGATTACTGTAAAATCTTCTGCACTAGTTGTCTAATATCAATGTCTCGGATGAGCTGCAATTCCATCCAGCTAAACAATTGGAGCAAAGCCATTTGTACACAAATTGCGTACCCTTACGACCAACTCCAACCCACTTACCCAGTCAGCTTGTCAGGCGAAACCAAACTGTTTGAAAATTTTGACGTCCTACTTAACCCACATCACAAAGACTTCCACACCTATAATGTAACATTCCAAGTGTAATTGCACAAAATGTACATAATGAGTAAGTATTCAGCTTTTGAGTCCACAATTTCTTATCGGCAAGTGTTTGACTTCAACCATTGCAAAGAGGCAGTGAACAGAGCTTTACATTTCCTCCTCCCTCTCTATGAGGAAGTATCACCAGGAGACTCATTTAAGACACCATACAACAACTGGTGATAAAATGATATAGGCAAGAGACAGAGAGCAGGCAATGGAGGGAAAGATAGGCAACCATTTAAAAAAAAAATGCATAACTAACCTGCTTAAAGACTTTAATTGCCTAGGATATGAAAAGCTTTCCAAGAGATTAACATATTCAGACCAATAAACTTCATTACGCAAAAAGAACCTAGGCCTGCTGCCAAGAATAGACAGTTTCAACCTTTCTCAATCAGCTGCAACTTACCAAAATATCTATGTGAAAATCTAGGAATTGCTTGGACACGAGAAGTATCAATTAACAAACCAGTGATTTGAATATTCATTAAGATAATGATTTATTCAGTCAGCTTTGCAAAACAAAAAAGTTTGTTTTCTCATTACATAGCAATTTGTCAAATTTCATTTTTAAGTATCTTTGTCGACCAAGATTTGCATTTAGATATCTCTTGGGACAAAATGACTCCCAGATGTATTTTTAAAATTAAATATCACCGTCTTACTGTAAATACGAGTTTGACACTGAGACCTGGTTTAAAGCAGTGAGAGCCAGCAGTTCTGGATTGCACTGCCAGCCATGCGTCACTTTCAATCAGGAAGAGGAGGATGGGACAATGACAGAAAGGAGCACTGCATATGCAATACTGGTGGCATTTTTGACTGTTCAAGAGTCTCTTTGCCACCATGAAAAGTTACCAGAGTATGCAGGAATTTCTCAAGCTTTGAAATTTAAGAAAAGCTTCACATTATAGAAACATAGAAAATAGGTGCAGGAGTAGGCCATTCGACACTTCGAGCCTGCACCACCATTCAATAAAATCATGGCTGATCAGCACCTCAGTACCCCTTTCCTGCCTTCTCTCCATATCCCTTTAGCCATAAGGACCATATCCAACTCCCTCTTGAATATATCTAACAAACTGGCATCAACAACTCTCTGCGGAAGAGAAGTCCACATGTTAACAACTCTGAGTGAAGAAGTTTCTCCTCATCTCGGTCCTAAATGGCTTACCCCTTATCCTGAGACTGTGTCCCCTGGTTCTGGACTTCCCCAACATCGGGAACATTCTTCCTGCATCTAACCTGTCCAGTCCCGTCATAATTTTATATGTTTCTATGAGATCCTCTCTCATTCTTCTCAACTCCGGTGAATACAGGCCCAGTCGATCTAGTCTCTTCCCATATGTCAGTCCTGCCATCCCGTGCATCAGTCTGGTGAACATTTGCTGCATTCCCTCAATCGCAAGAATGTCCTTCCTCAGATTAGGAGACCAAAACTGAACACAATATTCCAGATGAGGCCTCACCAAGGCCCTGTACAGCTGCAGCAAGACCTCCCTGCTACTATACTCAAATCCCCTAGCTATGAAGGCCAACATGCCATTTGCCTTCTTCACCGTCTGCTGTACCTCCATGCCAACCTTCAATGACTGATGTACCATGACACCCATGTCTCGTTACACCTCCGCTTTTCCTAATGCCGCCATTCAGGTAATATTCTGACTTCGTGTTTTTGCCACCAAAGTGGATAATCTCATATTTATCCACATTATACTGCATCTGCCATGCATTTTGCCCACTCACCTAACCTGCCCAAGTCACCCTTCAGCCTCTTCGCATCCTCCTCACAACTCACACCGCCACCCAGCTTAGTGTCATCTGTAAACTTGGAGATATTACTCTCAATTCCTTCAGCTAAATCAATGATGTATATTGTAAACAGCTGGGGTCCCAGCACTGAGCCCTGCGGCACCCCACTAGTCACTGTCTGCCATTCTGAAAAGGACCCGTTTATCCCGACTCTCTGCTTCCTGTCTGCCAACCAGTTCTCTATCCACGTCAATACATTACCCCCAATACCATGTGCTTTAATTTTGCACACCAATCTCTTGTGTGGTATCTTGTCAAAAGCCTTTTGAAAGCCCAAATACATGACATCCACTGGTTCTCCCCTGTCCACTCTACTAGATACATCCTCAAAATAGTCTAGAAGATTTGTCAAGCATGATTTCCCTTTCATAAATCCATGCTGACTTGGGCCGATCCTGTCACTGCTTTCCAAATGCGCTGCTATTTCATCCTTAATAATTGATTCCAACATTTTCCCCATTACTGTGGCAGGCTAACCGGTCTATAATTTTCCGTTTTCTCTCTCCTTCCTTTTCTAAAATGTGGTGTTGCATTAGCTACCCTCCAGTCTATAGGAACTGATCCAGAGTCGATAGACTGCTGGAAAATGATCACCAATGCATCCACTATTTCTAGGGCCACTTCCGAAAGTACTCTGGGATGCAGACTATCCAGCTCTGGGGATTTATCGGCCTTCAATTTCCCCAACACAATTTCCTGGCCAATAAGGATTTCCTTCAGTTCCTCTTTCTCGCTAGACCCTCGGTCCCCGAGTATTTCCGGAACGTTATTTGTGACTTCCTTAGTGAAGACAGAACCAAAGTATTTGTTCAATTGGTCTGCATTTCTTTGTTCCCAGTTATAAATTCACCTGATTCTGACTGCAAGGGACCTATATGTTTGTCGTCACGAATCTTTTTCTCTTCACATATCTATAGAAGCTTATGCAGTCAGTTTTTAAGTTCCCGGCAAACTTCTTCTCATACTCTATTTTCCCCCTCTGAATTAAACCCTTCGTCCTCCTCTGCTGAATTCTAAATTTCTCCCAGTCCTCAGTTTTGCTGCCTTTTTCTGGCCAATTTATATGCCTCTTCCGAACACTATCCCTAATTTCCCTTGTTAGCCACAGTTGAGCCACCTTCCCCGTTTTATTTTTACTCCAGACAGGGATGTACAATTGTTGAAGTTCATCCATGTGATCTTTAAATGTTTGCCATTGCCCATCCACCGTCAACCCTTTAAGTATCATTCGCCAGCCTATTCTAGCCAATTCATGTCTCATACCATCGAAGTTACCTTTCCTTAAGTTCAGGACCCTAGTCTCTGAATTAACTGTGTCACTCTCCAGCTTAATAAAGAATTCTACCATATTATGGTTACTCTTTCCCAAGGGGCCTCACACAACAAGATTGCTAATTAGCCCTTTCTCGTTACACATCACCCAGTCTAGGATGGCCAGCCCTCGAGTTGGTTCCTCGACATATTGGTCGAGAAAAACATCCCTAATACACTCCAGGAAATCCTCCTCCACCAGTTTGGTTAACCCAATCTATATGTAGATTAAAGTTGCCCATGATAACTGCTGTACCTTTATTGCACATATCCATAATTTCTTGTTTGATGCTGTCCCCAACCTCACTACTACTGTTTGGTGGTCTGTACACAATCCCACTAGCATTTTCTGCCCTTTGGTATTCCGCAGCTCTACCCATACAGATTCCACATCATCCAAGCTAATGTCCTTGCTTACTATTGCGTTAATTTCTTCTTTAACCAGCAACGCTAGCCCACCTCCTTTTCCTTTCTGTCTATCCTTCCTGAATGTTGAATATCCCTGGATGTTGAGTTCCCAGCCTTGGCCACCCTGGAGCCATGTCTCCGTAATGCCAATTATATCATATTCGTTAATAATTGCCTGCGCAGTTAATTCGTCCACCTTATTACGAATACTCCTCGCATTGAGTCACAGAGCATTCAGGCTTGTCTTTTTAACACACTTTGTCCCTTTAGACCTTTGCTGTAATGTGGCTCTTTTTGATTTTTGTCTTGGGTTTCTCTGCCCTCCACTTTTACTTTTCTTCTTTATATCTTTTGCTTCTGCCCCCATTTTACTTCCCTGTCTCCCTGCATAGGTTCCTGTCTCCCTGCATAGGTTCCTATCCCCCTGCCATATTAGTTTAACCCCGCCCCAACGGCACTAGCAAACACTCCCATCACTGAAATTAATACTACAACCAGTGTGAAACAGAATTGGTGTGAGACCACCCAACAGCCAAACTCAAGACATCAATATGACTGAACATTTTATATCACCCTACAACTGTTCTTGCAAACTGCCACCTCGTCTCCAAACTTCCTTTCCCCTCTCCAAAGTCCTTGAAATGTTGTCACTTCCCAACCCATGCTCATCTTTTCCACAATTCCATGTTTGAATCTCTCCAATCAGCTATGATACTTCAAAAGTAATTCATTGTATGTGAAGCCCTTGAGACTTTGATATAATGTACATATTATTTATTAATAATCAAGTTACATTCAGTACTGACAATGCAAAATGCGTGCAACAGGTGGAGTTATTGTTGGATTGTCAGAACAATGAGCATACTTGGTGACGCCCTTACCATAAATCATATCAATTTTCTAACAGGCTGAATCAAATGATTGCCTCCCCCTTCTTCTGTACATACAAAAGATAAAAATAAATATGTAGATGCACATACCTGATACTAACAGAAAAATACATTATTTGACATTTCATTTGCATAATTTATTCAACTGGAGTCTGAAGCAACTTTTCCATTCCACTCAAGTCACCAGAATTACCTGTAAATAGTCTACTTCATTATTTGTCACAAGGCCACTGTAAGTTCCTATCCACAGTGGCAGTGTGACATTTCACAAGAACAGGAAAAATGAACAAGTAAGGGCTTGGGGGTGGATAGTGTAAAAGCACTGCATGGTGTGATGGCAAGCAGGAGATCTCAGGTGGTAGGTCCATGTTTGATTGATGATCTGTGCCGAGTTAATGATCTTAATTGGGGACGCAATGGGTACTACATTTAACTGCAGCATCCCTTGGCTCGGGGCAGGGAGAAGGGGGAAGTCAGCCAAAGTTCATGGTTTTCTTTCTAGCTCTATATGCTAATTAAGAATGAATCCAAAGCAACCTTTATTCAATAACTCAAAACATTTACTTGTATGTATGAATTTATTAAAGACACCCTATTTCGCAACATGTTGGGAAAACTGACTGGAAAGATTATACATGCATGTTGATTTTCTGTAATACTGATGCAATACTCCTTGTAACATCCAAATTTTGTGGAAATTTTCAAGCTTATGAGAGAATTTGGAAAATATGGAGCAATTCAGGCAAATCACAGCTATGCAAAACAGTAATACCATGGCATATATTCCTTTTATGGTTGACTACATGTGCTTCATATGCACAGATATTAAATACTCAGTTGCTTGTGCTAACTGCTGGTATATTGCATGATTTTATGTACATTTATTTCCATTCTTTATAGGAACATAATAAGGCCTGCTGGATTTTTTTCTATCTACAGGCATTTTTCTTTCATATGTGCACTAATGAAACATTTCCTTTGCAACAATACTGTTGCTAATGAAGATATAAATACTAAGCAATTAAAACAATTATTACAGAAATTGTTGCTTTGAAATTCTATCACTATTCTGTGTACATCAAATCCACTTATATTCCTTTTACTGAACTCTTAAGCAGTAATTAGAGATAGACAATAAATGTCGCCCACAGCCAAGAACAAAAAAATGTTTTACATATTAAAAAGAAACTGCTGCAGTTCCAGATTAAACTTGCATTGCTGCAAACGTTTAGAATGATAACAATACTATCAAAGAATACTACATGTACTTTAAATTAAATTATATATAAAGTTTGGGAACTTGATGGCAAAATGAGTTCAGAATATTGTCTTTTAACCTGAATCTACCCATGAGAAAGATATTTATGTCTCTCTGTGCTGGTGGTTAAGGATCTCAAGTAACACGGATTTGAGTAATCATGGCCCAATTTGAAAAGGGTACAATTTCACACATAGAATTCCTATAATATTTCACCCTTGTTTCACACAATAGTGGCTGGTGTGGGAGAAAGAAATGTCACTCACGTCCAGTAGGGGATCCTCTTCGGAGATTGGAGCAGAAGGAGCTGACTGTAATGGAACTGACCTGAGGATTCTAACACCAAGGACTTGAGCACAATATTCACCAAAACTTTTAAAACATCTGGTGACATGTCAATCTGAAAAGTGTCAATTCTGGAGTGAAGCCTGTCAGCACAATTAACCCAATAGAAGACAGTGCTGAGTGAGTAGAAAGCTTTTTTCCTTAATTTCCTGTATGGACTAGTGCGAAAAAGGCAGGTGGGTGACCATTCCCAGATCAGTGTCTATCCTGTTCGGTCAGCAGTCTTGCAACAGAGATCCAGTGAGAACTTCTGTTCCAAATGTCCTCTTCCACTTGAGTCTCTGCCATGCAGCTCAAATAGGCAACTAAGTGAAATGGGTGATCAAACCTGCCATGGTAATATATGCGGGTCTTTAATATTCAGCGTACTATCCTATAACTTTCTTGCATGTTTCAGAAATATATACTTGTGCAGCATGGTACACTGGGCTTACATCTGTCACTCCGATTTGAGCCAAATTATTGTGGGAAGGTGTTGAAAGCAGAGAATCAGTTACTCTTGGCCAAATTTCCACAACTCCTTACAGCCAATTCAGAGTGGCAGTCAGAGATTTGAAAGCAGTGGTTTATGAAGATCAGAGAATGGAAGCGAACAGGAGGTGGATAGAAAATTATTTTAAAAATGGTTATGAAGCACAATTGTTGAAATAGATTTAGAAATAGTTTTAACAGCAGTAATTTGCATACTTCAACATAATTCTCTGCTCCAGATATATTTTTGAATACACACTTATTCACAACTGGAGGAAGAAACCTGATTTTGCAAGACTCCAAAAACTGGCATGCAAGCAATTTTTTTAAGGTTAAAAAGGACAACTAAAACTATAATGCTTTAAGTGTCTTGATGGATGAATTATATCCTGCACTCACTGAAATCTCTACCAAGGTATATCATGTGACTCTGCTCCTGTCATTCAGTGATGGCTTAATTAGCTGGATGAATTGTGCTGTGGCTTGCACATTGCTTTTTAGAAGTTTATGCACTTCTTTGTCTATTGAAAAGATCATCACGGATGCTGGCCCAATATTGAAAGCTGGAATAATTTTGTTTAATTTTCTATTAAAGAATTATATATTCATTTTAAGTATGTTCATTTTCCTGTGTGAATTAAAGACACAGTAACCCTTCAAGACTGCTTCACATAAAATAATTATTGGTTTAAATATGGTTGAATATATTTCAAAACACATTTTCGTTGTACATAAAAAATCAAACATGACAATCAAATTCTATAATTTTTAGGGCAATGTACTTTTCAGCAGGAAATTAAAATGCTTATCTCAGTCATTAAAAGGAAATATAGCCTGCCAATCAATAATCTATGAGCGAAAAGTTATGTTAACAGCCAATGTTTATCTAGAAAAGCATGCACAATTTGGGAAAGGGGCATTTCAATTTTTCTATTTGAGATTTTCTTATGCTCATGAAAGTGAGGAATGGAAGTTATTGGTGGTAAATCAAAACTTTCCCCCCAACTTTTGTTACCTAGGATCAGCATCAAGCACTTCCAGGTCAGATAAAGTGAGGATAAAAGCCTTACCCTATCCCCCACGTCCCTGCAACCTCCTCCCCCCCACCATCCGACAATGTGCTTCAACAACAATTTAAGAAAAATCTCTATTTTACTAATCGTAATTTTGCATTTTCGACTCCAGCTATCCATACCACTGACTTAAGCGAGATTGTCAATTTAGTGCTACATTAGCAGTAGTTTTATTTTTGCTGTGGCCCTGTACCCAGTGTTCACACTTATTTCAAACAGGATCTTTATAGCAAATAGATTTGCATCCATTTGTCCAGGTTTGTATTTGAGCTCCAACAGTGAAACGATAGTGTGCTAACCCAATGGCCCGGGACATTTTTTTTTAAAAAGAGGGTCTTTAGATATACATCTAGAGCCTCAAATCCATCTTGGAGGTGGGACACATGTAAAAAAAAATTGTCTTCTGTTTTTCAGCCAGCTGAGGCTTAAACTGTAAAGACTGATATACAAACTTCTGGTGTTTCAAAATATTACAACTGTATGGGACAGGCTGGATGGACCAATAGGTCCTTTCCTGTCTGTCATTTTTCACACTAACATAAAGTAGAACTTCCCATCAGCAGTCTGAACACACAATCAAATCTTGATGAGACAACACAATCATGGATACCAGTGACCAAGTCAAATTCCACTTTTATTATGTGGGTTCTGGGTTTTTCAGGATTTTTACCAGTGTTTTTTGACTCTCATTCTGTAATTCCATTCATTTTCAGTTGGGGTTCTCATTCTGTGCTTCTGTCTACTTACAATTAGGGCCATTGGTTTATAGTGGCTTTAATACATGGAAGTACAGGATTTTCCCTGGTGTTTTATGAATTAAATGCCAAATTTCCAGCAATATTTCTATGAAAATTGGAATTCCATTGATTTACTCATCAGCAATATTCTAAGAGTTTAATAAAATCTTTATTGTTGAAGTCAACTTGGACTGTAGTTTCAAATGATGCAAATCCAACAGGTTCATGCACAATTTGTACCTCATGATGAGATGGTATCACCCAACTGACCTCATCCCCTCAGGTAGGCATTTTTGGGATGCGCTGAGACAGTGGTTGGTGTTATCCAATAGCTTCTCAAACATTGGTCCTTTTCTTGCACCAATGGCCTTTGCTGCCATAATATAAACTTATAGAAGTTTGGTTAGTCACAGTGCCCAGCATCCGGTATAACAAAGAGAGCTACTGCAATTCAGACTTTTCCATTCACTATAAGGGAATTTGGAGTTGCATTCTACACGTTAGTGAGGCTAACATCAGTTGCATCTTTTGGTTTCCAGCATACCTTCCTGTTCACTATACAGAAACTGGCATATTTTAAAACTTATGGGGCAATCAGTCCCCTGGAAATGCTGCATTAGCCAAAAATCCTTGTTTTTTGGGGGAGAAAACAATAGGAACACTTTATACCTTCTGGTACATCTCTACAGCTCTGAAGCAAATAAGTCCTACATGAGTGTGAAGTTTCCAGTTCATGCACCTGCTCAACTTGTAACACATCTGAATTCAACAACCCAGTTAGTTCCACTCAAACATGGAATGAGACTCCAAAATAAGTTGCCTTTTCCCCCACGCTGCTCGGCCCAATTGAGGCTCAGGATATTCCAAGTCTCTGCTGCCAATTATGCATCCTTTCCTTGTCGCCTTCATCTGTGTAGCATTCCTGAATGACAATAAAGCAAAATTCTTGGAATCACAGCTGCTAATGATTCTATCACAGCATAGTTCCTTACAAGAACCTGCTGGTTCTTAAATAATGAAAAAGAATTATTTCTCTATTGTCTTTCATACTATCCAATATCATTAGCCAGGTTATTCACCACCGATATGAAAACTGTACCATGTTATCGTATGGGATGTCAGATGTCATGAAAATTGTTTGGAAACACGTGCAAATGAAGGATGATGATGCCAGAAAACAGCCAAAGCAGAGAGACAAATTAATAAAAAGCAAATGCTTTGGCATCGATTTTATCCCATCAAATGTCTTGCAGTGAACTGCACTAAGAAGTAGAACAATATATGTAAGAATTTGGAACATAATAGGTTAATTCAGAGTGGCAGAACAGAAAATGCATCTGTCAGCCAGTATCAAATTACAAGGCTTACTCCTGGATGGTTAGAAAAAAGAGCCCGCAGCTCTGCACAGATTACGTGCGTACATGGTGGTGGGGGAGGAAGACATTCTGACAGAAGATGAATCACAACCTAACCTCCCATAAAATTCAATTGTAAAATTGGCCATTTTAATGAATATATTGTACTTATGATATCAATAATGCAAACTGTTCCTGAAAACATGCAATTCTGTCCCCTTTTTATTACTAGCTTTTTCATTAATTGCTCCAGACTACAGTTCCCTGGCAACAGCTTGCCACTGCACTTTTGGCTCCAGTTCAACATTTTTTCCTTGAAAAACGGCATCGCTGCTGTCCGTGCTATTGCTAGATTGGCTAAGTAAGTGCTCTAATAATGCAGTTTCCACAATCACATGATATTGGAGCAGGCTCCAAGAGTGTAGCTGCCAAGCAGCATAAATCATTTGCCTAAAGCAGTTTATTCTGTAAGCAGATCTGAAGACTAAAAACCAAGGTGGCTGCGTTCATTCACTGATATGGCAAAACATTAACAATTCTGGAGGTAACAATATTTATCCCAGCACAATCGCGAATCCAAAATGTATATCTTCACACGATTTCATACTAGACAGAAAATAAATAATTCCAGGAGCATTAAAATGGTTGTTGTAGTGTGCATGACAAGTTTCAGCTGAAGAGGAAAATGATCTACATTAATGCTTTATTAGCACACTCAAATGTTTTTTATCTTCCAATATATTAAGTCCCCTTCATCCCAAATTGTGTTAAAACAGAAGCAGCAAATAACCCGATTATCTGTGTGCCTAGATGGTTACAGACTGAAGTACATTAAATAAGGGTTGCCAATGTATGTACAACATTCTGATTTTTTGATATATATTTGACAGTTTTGAAATGCCAATCTTTTTTCTCTCTTGACACCAGGATCGATTAAGGTTGTCCAAAACACAGCAGTGAGCATTAACAGGCTCCAGGCAGTGGAAAACATTAACACTGTGGTCTTCTAGCTGAAAGAAACTGCAACATTATTTTCAATGGACTCACTAACTGTATAATCAATTGTCACACTTAACACCAGCTGCTCTATTCTCAATGATCAAGTAGGTCTGCTGCAGTGAAGGAACACAAGAGCACACAATCAAATAGACCAGCTTCAGAACTATAACCACTCACACTTTGTATTTGCCAGATGTGTCAGAGACTCTATCTTTAGATCATGCTAAGATACATTCATGACACTTGAGGTTATATATAATTCTCCATGACTGCACTTTACATTATTGTGCCATAGTAGCTTCACACAGCCTGACATCATTTGACAGTACCATGCAAAAACAGGACTTGAAGCAGATGTTACCAAGATACACAATGATAAGATAATTAGCAGAAGATGCCTGGAAAGGAGAGCACAGGACGGCAAGCTTCCACGGTATTTTCATGTCAAAATTATTGCCATGGAGAAGCAAATAACTGAAAAATAGCAGGTTAAGTGTTGTCTATTTCTTTCAATCGAAATTCAGCTTTTTTTTCTAAATTCTTGGCATTAACTGATGAGATAGCTAGTTTCAGCAATGAACAAATGCCTGCATTCCCAAGTGATCATTCAGTTGCTTTGACAGTTTAGGGTTAGTGAATGTTGGCATAATTTCCATCTCCCAGTTTGACTGGGTTGCTCCAATGAGCCTCTGGAACTTTTAAAGCAGAACAAGGACTGGTTTAAAGCTAGCCAGATCTAAAACAAATGGAGGCAGTGAAATAGATCGTTGATCTAAAGGAAAATAAAAGTTCAAATATATAAACTGAATAGGCATGTGAAGCACGAACATTTTTGCCTATCATCCTCCATAAGCTTCACTGCTAACTCATCTAATTTCTTCACATCACTGGCGCAATCAATCTTAAGGGCATATTCAAGATTTCACGCAATGGTAACTTTGATTAAAACCCTTTCAATTACTTAGTAACTAAAATATTTTTCTTCCAACTGACTAGAAATCTCAGTTTGTGGTAAGAGGAAAGGATGCAGGATTCCTTCCTTTTCACTTTTCTGATTTTTGAGAGGTAGGGAGGAGCATGGAGGAATTTGAAAATAAGGATGAGAATTTTGAAATCGAGGCGTTGCTTAACTGGAACCATTCCCTAGCTATAAGTTTACTCTTGGTGACTGGCAAATTGCAACCAACCAGTAAGAAATATACAAGAATGGCCAATGATTTTCTCCCCCTCCCTCCACTTGGCACCTCACCAAGAACACGGACAAGACTGTCAGATAGCTGTATGGGGAAATTTCTGCCACCCTGCACAAGAATTTTTTCATTTATAATCGACTGGTTTGAGAAGTCAGAATTCTAGTTTATTGCACATACTTAAGGTGATCCAAAACTCGGCTGCCCGTGCCTTAACTCGCAGCAAGTCCCGCCCACCCATCACTCATGCTCGTTTCCGGTTAAGCAACGTCTCGATTTCAAAATTCTCATCCTTATTTTCAAATCCCTCCATGCTCCTGCCTACCTCTGTAATCTCCTCCAGCCCCACAATCCCCCCCCGCCCCCCCCGGGATTTCTGCCGCCTCTAATTATGTCCTCTTGAGCATCCCTGATTATAATCGCTCAATCATTGGTGGCCGTGCCTTCTGTCGCCTCGGCCCCAAGCTCTGGAACTCCCTGCCTAAACCTCTCCCCCTCTCTACCACTCTTTCCTCCTTCAAGACGCTCCTAAAACCTACCTCTTTGACCAAGCTTTTGGTCACCTGTGCTAATTTCGACTTATACAGCTCGGAATCAAATAGTTTTATCTCATAATACTCCTGTGAAGTGCCTTGGGACATTTCACTACATAAAGAAGCTAGATAAATACAAGTTGTTGTTGTGGTTATTCTTGTGGCAAGCTAGAGTCAAAGAGTGGGAGAGTGCTTCAGCAGCGAGAACAAGGAGATTCAAAAGTAGATTATATATGATTCTGATCATCTAACTGTTTGAAGTACATGTAATAAGTCTCATAACAATCATGGAAGAAGAGAATTGACATGCTATTATAAAAAATTGTTCCCAGTACTCAAACAATGGTCTCATATACACGCGCACGTGCTAGAATTCATCCAACAGCTTCTGACCAAATTATTGAGTAAATACAATATCTGCTGCTTTCCCACAACATAGGCAGTTCTTTTTCAAATAAAACCATCCTAAATGAGGGGCAGAAGTGATGGATCTGTATGTGTGAAGGGCATTTTTCAAAAAACAGACATTAACATAACAGGTTGCCCATTACCCTTCCGGTCTTCCACACATTTGTATGCAATTAATGGTCTGCCAAAGATGCACCCGGGGCATATTGGCCATTAAGAATATTAATAGAACAGATATCGTCCTTTCTAAGCAGTTCAGTCAAGATAATTGTGGGCAAGATTCCTCATCAAGAACAACTTATTCTTACCCCTTCGATGCTATGTGAAGACAATAATGGTTAGCATGCTCACTGATACAAATGGGTTTATAATTGGGCAGCAATATTTCTTGAAAAGATGAATTACTTTCCTGAAAATAAGTCGATAAAAGCCCCAAAGAGCTTTAAGCACGATAAAAGGTTTTAGGTAACTGAGATGGTTGAGTGCATCCTACTCTGACCAGATGCTCTGAGGTATGTAGTGACTTGAATGGGTTTCCTAACTGTCCATGCATGTACTTGAGAGTACAGTGACAGAAAATTGATCAATGTCAATTTGAAGAACAGCACAGAGAAGAGTCAGACAGGTGACTGTATAATTCTTGACAAAACATGACCTTCTGGTCAAGGAAGACCAAAAAGATGGCAGCTAAACAGTTAGTAGGTTACATTCAGCCACAGAGAGATGTAGGTGAATACTGCAAATACTATGACAGGCAGTTAAATTAATATTAACTGCTGACAAGTTGAACAGCATGGTTAATTTTTCACTGGAAAATTAAGTCAGACAATCCATTCAGGAAATTCTGCCTTGTGTGGCAGTATATAGACAGATTTTCAAAATTGATCTCTGAACAGTCAAATGTTACTGGTTACTAGTTGTTCAAGGCTATCTAGAAAACCAATGCTATCAGCAGGAGAGGGAGGGGGACTTCCTGGCAAACATATTTTACTCAGGCTACTTGTCTGAATAAAGTAGTATTGGGATGTACTGCCTGAAGCAAACAGGATGAGCTTCACTGAACTCATGGTTATTCTCACGAGAGACATTAACAAAGTCCCGAGAGGTTGTCAAGAAATGAGGATAATATCCTGAAAAACACAGAGACAATTGTCCTTGCACTGCAGAATTTCAAAAAGAGCATCTTTGATCCATCATGATGTAAACCCAAAAGACAGGCAGCCCAGATGATCTGGAACACATACTTCCCAGCAGCCAACTCAACAAGTGAGCAAGATTTGCATGGGAAGTGGAGCAACCTCATTGACAATAAGCTGATTCACTTTCTGTTTCTCCTGATGTCACTCTTTCAGTACAAGAGCACTGTAGCAATTGGTAGAGTATTTCAGAACTGACCTCAGCAACAAGAATGGGCTGAAAACTACAGGATCTTGCGCACAGAGGTGACGTCGCTAGAAGTCACTGAATATCAAACCTCATGAACAAGGCTAGACCTGAGAAACAGTGTTCAATATTGGCAAAAACTGAAACAATTGAAAACCTATTCTGCCTAATGATAACTCAGACAAGGAAACTAGCAAGATGTCCAACAAACCCTCCTTTTTTATTGTGATGCAGACCCATTACAATCCTCTGATGGACAGTCACTTCCAAAGCTCAAAAGTCAATTGACCCGTATTGACAATTCACCATCACCATGGGAATCTGTCAATAACCCATCCGTGATCACTTTCTCTTCTTTATCTACATGCTGCTCTTCAGCAAGATCATCCAGAAACATGGCCAGCAACTCTACCTCTCCATCACCTGCCTTGACCCTGTCCACTGCTTCTGTGTGCTTCTCCACTGTCCAATCTTGAATGAGCCACAATTTCCTCATTAAAACATTGGGAAGACCAATGACATCATATTGGGGCAGCCACAAAATCCGTACCCTTGCCACCAAGTCAATCCCGAAACACAATCTCAGAAAGATTCAGCCTGGTCTCAACATCGACATCCTATTCAACCCTGATCTAAAATTCCAACCCCACATCCTCTCCACCACAAAGAATGCCTACTTCCACTTCAAGTCCAACTGTACTGACCTATGTTGGCTTTCAGCCAGCAATTCAAATTTAAAATGTTCATCCTTGTGTTTAAACCTTCCCTGGCTCGCCTTTCTGTGTGTCTGTAACTTACTCCAGCAGCACAACCCCCTCCCCCAGCTCCATTTCTTTGACTTTAGCCTCTCAGACAGCGTCTCATCCCTATCATTGGCAGCCACCACTTCAGCTCCAGAGTGCAACTTGTTGCTGTTCACAATGGGGGTACTTGTGCATGAAACACAAAAGGATAGTATGCAGGTACAGCAAGTGATCAGGAAGGCCAATGGTATCTTGGCCTTTATTGCAAAAGGGATGGAGTATAAAAGTAAGGAAGTCTTGCTACAGCTATATAAGGTATTGGTGAGACCACACCTGGAATACTGCGTGCAGTTTTGGTTTCCAAATTTACAAAATGATATACTTGCTTTGGAGACAGTTCAGAGAGGGTTCACCAGGTTGATTCCAGGGATGAGGGGGTTGACTTATGACGAAAGGTTGAGTAGGTTGGGCCTCTACTCATTGGAATACAGAAGAATGAGGGGTGATCTTATCGAAACGTATAAGATTATGAGGGGGCTTGACAAGGTGGATGCAGGGAGGATGTTTCCACTGATAGGGGAGACTAGAACTAGAGGGCATGATCTTAGAATAAGGGGCCACCCGTTTAAAACATAGATGAGGAGAAATTTCTTCTCTCAGAGGGTTGTAAATCTGTGGAATTTGCTGCCTCAGAGAGCTGTGGAAGCTGGGACATTGAATAAATTTAAGACAGAAATAGACAGTTTGTTAAACGATAAGGGATTATGGGGAACGGGCAGAGAAGTGGGGCGGAGTCCATGATCAGATCAGCCATGATCTTATTGAATGGCGCAGCAGGATCGAGGAGCCGCATGGCCTACTCCTGCTCCTATTTCTTCTGTTCTTATAAGCCACCTTTAACTGCCTTCTAAAACAAAATTCCTGGATAAATTTTGTTTATGCACTTTCCATGTGTTGATGGGCAAGCAGCCAGTGTCTCGATTTGCAAAAAATATCTGGCTGATGTGCAGTAATTATGAAACCAACTACCATTGTTATACCTACAGTCCCAAATAGGTAAATAACATTTTTCAGCTGTTCATGTATTTCCCTCCATAACAGTCACCATATTCCAAAAGTATTTCATTGCACAAAATATTTTGAGGCCTTTTATCATGAAATTATGCTATATAAATGCAAGCATTTTTTAGTTGCATTTCCAAATGGCACACAAGAGAACTTTCCATGGAAAATAAACACACGTAAAAGAAACGTTCATTTCATTAAAAGGCACACGGCAATCATGGAGCTTTACATAACTAGCTTTAATGTGCCTAAGTGTGAAAGCAGAATTGTAACACATTAATTTTTATAGTATATTTTGGAAGAGTTTCCTAAGATGCAATTATACAAGGTTTTTGGATCTGTTCAGATTGCAATTATTGTGAAAAATATAACTAAAGCTGATTAGCATGTTTGCTAGCCTATTTGATTCTCCAAATAGCATAGTATGTCTTGGATACAAATGGGGGAACGGTTCACAAGCTTCAGGATGATACAAAGATTTGTGCAAGTGTTAGGATTGTGGATATGAATATACAGCTGCAAGTGGATCCTGATGCGATGGACAATGGATGTTTCGCAAATGGTATTTATCTTAGATAAATGTAGTGTCACGCAAGTGGGCAGCACCAAGTGTACTTACACCCTACAGTGTACAGAACTGAAGTCTGTTGAGAAAGAAAGATCTGAGTGTTACAGGACATAATTCTCTTAAGGTTAACAAACAATGGCATGGTGACAGCCAAAGCAAATAGGGTATTAGGTTGCATTGCAAGGATAATTTAATATATAACAAAACACACCATTTTTTCCTTGTGCAAGGCTTTGGTTCGCCCCCACTTAAAATACTATGTCCATTTCTGGTTCCCTCTCATGGTGGGCGATATAGAGGCTTTGGAAAAGGTATAAAAAGGGCAACAAAACAAGAATGATAGCAATTTTAAGAGACCTTACTTACCCAGATAGGCTGTGTCTTTTTACTCTCGCGATGCATAGACTCTGTGGCGATTTGATAGAGGTATTTAACGTAATGAAGGGACAAGATGGTGTTCACATTGACAGATCAAATCAATTAAATAGGCTAAAGAGGTCTGGGGTCATGCATATAAGTTACGCCAGGGCAGAACGAAGTTAGATGTGACTGGAGGTTCTTCGACTGATGGAACAAGTTGCCGGTTTATGCGGTGTGTGCTAATTTGCTGCATAACTTCAAGAGAGAGCTGGAGCAGTTCCAAGTTGTGGCAGATATCACAGCACACAAAAGGTAAGTGGAATCCCAAGTAATATAAATCATGGTCAATATGATCTTCTGGACTAGATTTGATCGCATGAGAGTCGGAGAGGAGAGTTTGTCCTGCTTGGCTTTTAAAATCTGTTTTTTTGCCTCTACCAGGGGATTACATGGCTGGTGGATGTTGTGAAATATGATGCTTAAGAGGCATCACGACTGTGTGGGCAGGCTCGACGGACCAGTCGGTCTTTTCTTGTCTATCATTTTGTACATTCATATGCAACTACTAAGGTATTAAGAAACCTTAGATAAACAGCTATGTTCCTTATTTAGCTGTTGTAATCACTGACTGAAGTTGTGGAGCACTTGTACTTTCCAGTGCTTGTTGTTAGTTAACAGTGAAATCCAGATACATGGGATAAAAATAGGTCAAGTGAAGTGTGCCATTTTAATTAAAGAATGTCCATCTTTTGAGATAGAAATTTCTGATGACAATTGATGCATGAAAAACATACTTACTGCAATATAATACACTTTGGCCTTTTCCACCAACTGCCAATTTTCCTTCTGGTCCAAATGCTTTTCCTTTTTGTAACAATTTGCAGCTGCTAGGTTAGCGACAAGAGACCTAAAATAGCCAAGTGGAGTTAGTTAGCTAATTGCTTGTCATATCTTAAATAGAACCAAATCAGGAAACCAACAACTTTTCAAAACATGTTATCCCTTCTACAAAACATGGGCTTGCAATATCCAGTAACATAAGCAGCATTTTATTTAACAGACATGCAATAGTACTGTTTACTGACTTGCAGTGATCTTTAATTCAGCCCCAAGATGTAAGTAACAGCTTATAAAGCCATTTGGACTGATGTAATGAGGATACTCAGTGGCAGAATGGTTCCTCCAAAAGTGCATGGAATTCCCACAGAAAAGGAGGAAACCAATATGGCACCATGGATTAATTCATAGGGCACTTGGGATATCTTCCAATTTTCATATGGACCGTCTGACTCTGAGGATACTAGTTTTGTTATACGTGGAAATGTTCTCATGGATATTGAGCAATTGGCTGTGATCTAGAAATAATGTACCTGATTCATTAAGTATCTTCAGTAAATTTTAAATTTACTCCCTCCTTCCTGAGTGTAATAACTCAGGCTATGAAATGGTTCCAGTGATACAAGCAGTCTCTAGTACTTTGTACAGTGCCAAGCCAATGAGTGACACCAGATTATGTTGATTATGTGGAGCAACAGCACTTTCCCATGTATATGCACTTTCTACCATGGTCGCAGACAGTGATTGGGACCAGGAATCTTGATTGATTTTGCCCGTAATACTCCCAGGACAATAAAGCCAATTGCTGCTGCTCTGGCTGCGATCAGCTAACTCAGCACAGACCCGGGATGGAATCTGGAGTCTTTATCATCAGGATGACACTGTGTACACCCGATTGTGCGTTTAGTCACTGAACCATCAGAGAAGCTTCAAATAATTCTTTTCATTTTGCTAATGAGTTCAACAATTTTCCCAAATGTTCGTTTTTCTCAGAATCCACACTTACTACTGTGCAAGTGTTATGGATTAATTGCAAGCTTTCTTAAAAAGCATTTTGTTAAGATGCTAAGAATGCTGAAACCTAATTATATGTAGCACGCAGTAATTTTACAAACATTTGTTAAAAATCTTCAATATTTACCTCAGAAAAGGTAACTTACAGATAGCTTAAATACTTTCTGGTACTTACAAATCGATTTAATGTGGTACTCCAATTACTCAACAAAAAGAACACTGACCAGCAGAGTTAGGTCAACATTTTAAGCTGTGTTTACAGACAAAACTATTTCCACTACAATGTGGGAGGAAAAAAAAAGATAAGATTAACATTGTAATCCTTTAATTTGCCACTGTGTGTTAGTTACTTTCTCTTGCATTGTACTCTTAATAGGAAGAAAAGCCAGGAAGATGGCAACTGGCAAATTTCTTATTCTTGCTATCTCTCAAAGGAAACACCTATCCAGCCACCCTCTCTCCACCCCCCACTTCCCCTCCTCCCCTCCCCCCCACCGCCCCCCCGGCCCACCCCCTCCGCCAACTACCCCTTTGAGCTTCTACACAATAAATCATCACTACTCCAAGGTATTTTCAGCCCCCTGAATGGGTTGATTACGAGAGGGCACAGATTTAAGATGATTGGCAAAATAACGAGCGGGAACATGAGGAAAAGTTTTTTTACACAATGAGTGGGTAGGATTTGGAATGCATTGCCCGATATGGTGGTGGAAGCAAATTCAATAGTAGCTTTCAAAAGGGAATTGGATAAATACTTGAGAGAAAGTGGCCCTCTTCTGTGCTGTATTTTTCTATTACTCTATGTACGGGGAATTGAGGCATAACCATCAGAGTGAGGAATTGGAAAATGTTTGAAAGTGGGTTATTCCAAAGGTCATTACTGGGTCCACTTTTGATCTCTAATTTAGGAGTTCAGACAGGTTAGGGGAATGGGCAGACAGAGAAGCTAAGATGAGATTTTTTTTTTTGCAAATGTTTTTAAAACAATGAGTGGATTTGATTTGAGTGTACAGGAAAGGACTATTTCCTCTGGTTGAAAAGTCAATGATATAGGGGTTATCAATTTAAAAAGGTTACTATCAGAGTACAGAGAGGAGTTCAGAGAAATTTCTTTACAGTGTAGATTTTTGGACCATGGAATGTTATGTCACGGGGAGTGGTTGAGGCAAAGGAGTGGAGGGGAGGATGAACAGCCAGTTATCGTGGTGCATATAGGTACCAACGATATAGGTAAAAAAAACGGGTGAGGTCCTACAAGCTGAATTTAGGGAGCTAAATTAAAAAGTAGGTCCTCAAAGGTAGTAATCTCAGGATTGCTACCAGTGCCATGTGCTAGTCAGAGTAGGAATTGCAGGATAGCTAAGATGAATACGTGGTTTGAGGAATGGTGCAAGAGGAAGGGATTCAAATTCTTGCGACAATGGAACCGGTTCTGGGGGAGGTGGGACCAGTACAAACTGGACAGTCTGCACCTGGGCAGGACCGGAATCAATGTTCTAGGGGGAGTGTTTACTATTGCTGTTGGGGAGGGGTTAAACTAATAAGGCAGGGGGATGGGAACCTATGCAGGGAGACAGAGGGAAGTAGAATGGGGGCAGAAGCAGAAGATAGAAAGGGGAAAAGTAAAAGTGGAGGGCAGAGAAACCCAAGGCAAAACTCAAAAAGGGCCACACTACAGCAAAATTCGAAAGGGGCAAAGTGTGTTAAAAAGACAAGCCTCTGTGACTCAATGCGAGGAGTATTCGTAATAAGGTGGATGAATTAACTGCGCAGGCAGCTATTAACGAATATGATATAATTGGCATTATGGAGACATGGCTCCAGGGTGACCAAGGCTGGGAACTCAACATCCAGGGGTATTCAACATTCAGGAAGGATAGACAGAAAGGAAAAGGAGGGAGGGGGTAGCGTTGCTGGTTAAAGAGGAAATTAACGCAATAGTAAGGAAGGACATTGGTTTGGATGATGTGGAATCTGCATGGGTAGAGCTGCAGAATACCAAAGGGCAGAAAAGGCTAGTGGGAATTGTGTACAGACTACCAAACAGTAGTAGTGAGGTTGGGGACAACATCAAACAAGAAATTAGGGATGCATGCAATAAGGGGACAGCAGTTATCATGGGTGACTTTAATCTACATATTGATTGGGCTAACCAAACTGGTAGCAGTACGGTGGAGGAGGATTTCCTGGAGTGTATTTGGGATGGTTTTCTAGACCAATGTCGAGGAACCAACTAGAGGGCTGGCCATCCTCGACTGGGTGATGTGTAATGAGAAAGGACTAATTAGCAATCTTGTCGTGCGAGGCCCCTTGGGGAAGAGTGACCCTAATATGGTAGAATTCTTTATTAAGATGTAGAGTGACACAGTTAATTCAGAGACTAGGGTCTTGAACTGAGGGAAAGGTGACTTCGATGGTAAGAGACGTGAATTGGCTAGAATAGACTGGTGAAGATACTTAAAGGGTTGACAGTGGATAGGCAATGACAATCATTTAAAGATCACATGGACGAACTTCAACAATTGTACATCCCTGTCTGGAGTAAAAATAAAACGCGGAAGGTGTCTCAACCGTGGCTAACAAGGGAAATTAAGAATAGTGTTAAATCCAAGGATGAGGCATATAAATTGGCCAAAAAAAGCAGCTAACCTGAGGACCGGGAGAAATTTAGAATTCAGCAGAAGAGGACAAAGAGTTTAATTAGGAGGGGAAAGTAAGAGTATGAGAGGAAGCTTGCTGGGAACATAAAAACTGACTGCAAAAGCTTCTATAGATATGTGCAGAGAAAAAGATTAGTGAAGACAAACGTCGGTCCCTTGCAGTCAAAATCAGGTGAATTTATAATGGGGAACAAAGAAATGGCAGACCAATTGAACAAATGCTTTGGTTCTGACTTCACGAAGGAAGAAACAAATAACCTTTCGGAAATACTAGGGGACCTAGGGTCTAGCGAGAAGGAGGAGCTGAAGGAAATCCTTATTAGTCAGGAAATTGTGTTAGGGAAATTGATGGGATTGAAGGCCGATAAATCCCCAGGGCCCAATAGTCTGCATCCCAGGGTACTTAAGGAAGTGGTCCTAGAAATAGTGGATGCATTGGTGATCATTTTCCAGCAGTCTATCGACTCTGGATCAGTTCCTATGGACTGGAGGGTAGTTAATGTAACACCACTTTTTAAGAAAGGAGGGAGAAAGAAAACGGGTAATTATAGACCGGTTAGCCTGACATCAGCTGTGGGGAAAATGTTGGAATCAATTATTAAAGATGAAATAGCAGCGCATTTGGAAAGCAGTAACAGGATCGGTCCAAGTCAGCATAGATTTATGAAAGGGAAATCATGCATGACAAATCTTCCAGAATTTTTTGACGATGTAACTAGTAGAGTGGACAGGGGAGAACCAGTGGATGTGATTTATTTGGACTTTCAAAAGGCTTTTGACAAGGTCCCATACAAGAGATTGGTGTGAAAAATTAAAGCACATATGTATTGGGGGTAATGTATTGACGTGGATAGAGAACTGGTTGGCAGGCAGGAAGCAGAAAGTCGGGATAAACAGGTCCTTTTCAGAATGGCAGGCAGTGACTAGTGGGGTGCCGCAGGGCTCAGTGCTGGGACCCCAGCTATTTACAATATACATCAATGATTTAGATGAAGGAATTGAGTGTAATATCTCCAAGTTTGCAGACGACTCTAAGCTGGGTGGCGGTGTGAGCTGTGAGGAGGATGCCAAGAGGCTGCTGGTTGTCATGGTACATCAGTTATTGAAAGTTGGCATGTAGGTACAGCAGGCGGTGAAGGCGGCAAATGGCATGTTGGCCTTCATAGCTAGGGGATTTGAGTATAAGAGCAGATCTTACTGCAGTTGTACAGGGCCTTGGTGAGGCCTCACCTGGAATATTGTGTTCAGTTTTGGTCTCCTAATCTGAGGAAGGATGTACTTGCTATTGAGGGAGTGCAGCAAAGGTTCACCAGACTGATTCCCGGGATGGCAGGACTGACATATGAGGAGAGACTGGATCGACTGGGCCTGTATTCATTGGAGTTTAGAAGGATGAGAGGGGATCTCATAGAAACATATAAAATTCTGACGGGACTGGACAGGTTAGATGCGAGAAGAATGTTCCCGATGTTGGTGAAGTCCAGAACCAGGGGACATAGTCTAAGGATAAGGGGTAAGCCATTTAGGACCGAGATCTTTAATTAAGAGTTGTTAACCTGTGGAATTCTCTACTGCAGAAAGTTGTTGATGCCAGTTCGTTGTATATATTCAAGAGGGAGTTAGATATGTCTTACGGCTAAAGCAATCAAGGGGTATGGAGAGAAAGCAGAAAAGGGGTACTGAGGTGGTGATCAGCCATGATCTTATTGAATGGTGCTGCAGGCTCGATGGGCCGAATGGCTTACTCCTGCACCTGTTTTCTACATTTCTATGTTTCAAAGATCACTGTATCTGTTAAAGAGAAAATTGGATAAATATATGAAGCAGAGTAAAGAGACAGACAGGGCTATGAGGAGATAGAGGGCCAGAATTAGTTTTGGATTGCTCGAACAAAGAGTCAGAACAAACACAATGGCCTGAATTGCCTCCTTGTGTGCAGGGCTACGAGGAAAGGGTGGGTGAGTGGGACTAATTGAACTGCTCTTGCAGAGGGCTGTAATGGAGTTGATGGGCCGAATGGCCTCCTTCTGTGCTGTAACCATTCTCTGATTCCATACAATCAGAGATTAGCAATGGGAAGTATATAACCAAGAGATAGCAAGGTATCAATCAAGTACATTTCAGCAAGGATTGATCAGATTGTATCGAAAGACTGGAGTTCTTTAATTGAGGAAGGTTATTAAATCAAATTTGAAAGAAAAAAAATCCTTTTCATGGCAGATAATGAAAATGAAAGCTAGCACAAATAGAAAAGAAAGTTCTGACTATTATGCCAAGAACTGCAGGGTGAGAAATGTAACTTCCCATTCAGAAAAAAGGGCATGGATAAGCGAGGAAATGATAGCACAATGAGTCTTCTACTACAGTCTGCAACAAGGGATAAAGTTACAAGCCATGCAGAGAAACACAAGCTAATCGATGAAGTCAGCACGGATTTCTAAAGTGCTGGCTGTACTTGACTAATCATAGAATTCTTTGAAGAAATAACAGATAACAGATGAAGGAAATGTTGTGGATGTGGTTTATATGGATTTAATAACATTCCACACAAGAGACTTCCAGCAAAGACAATCAATTAATTAAAGGGAATATGCCCACAAGTACAGAGAAGTAGTTGGTAGGTAGAAAGCAAAGTGTAACGGGGAGTTTCTCAGACTGGAAATATGTTGCGTGTGTTGTTTCAGGGTCTGTGTTGGGGCTGCTGTTATTACTACATACTTAAGGATCTGGACTTAGAAATTGCTGGAACAATATCAAAATTTGCTGATGACACCTAATTAGGAAGTAAAGCAAACTGTGATGAGGTTATGAAAGACTGCAGGAGGACAAAATAAACTTAACAGAATGGACAGAAAGATGGCAGATGCATTTTAACGTAGAGAAAGTGATACATTTTGGAAGCAAAAATAGGGAAAAGATCTAAGATTTGAAATGGAGTAGAGGAGCAGAAAGACGTGTGGACACATGAGTAATTAAAGGATGCAGAAGTAGATAAGGCTATGAAAAGTCAACCGCAATCCTTGATACTGTGTCTGGAAGCACACAAAAGCAAGGACGCAGATGGAGTATTGTGCATGGCTTTAAACATCCTATTTTAGGAAGGATATAAAAGCAATGGAAAAATTGCAGCATGGATCAACTAGGATGTTACCAGAAATGAGAGATATAAAGACAGACTTCAGCAGCTTGGGCTTTTTTCCCCCTAGAGCAGAGAAGGCTGAGGTGTGACATTATAAATCAAGGTTTTCAAGAGTAACGATTGGATTAATAGTAATAGATTGCTTTCTTTGGTCAGTGTAATAGTGTGATAGGAAGCAATGGGCACACAAAAGATGGAAGAGGAAGTTAGAAAAAACTTATTTGCACAGGTAATTAGAATGCATCATTTTATGACACAAACCATTGTTGAAGCAGAACCATAAATATTTAAAAAAGAGAGAATTTGATAGTTGCTAAGAGGAATGTTAAAGGATATAGGGAGCAAGTAGGAGGGTGGAATTAAGACTGGGTGAGGAAAAAAAACCACTGGCATAGACTATCAGTTTGTTTGGCTTGTTTCTGTGTCATACGATTAAAAAAATGATTAAGAAAGGGAAGATAGTCTATGAAAGTAAACAAGCGCAAAATATAAAAACAAATAACAAGAGTTTATATAGGCATATAAAAAGGAAAAAAATGGCTAAAGTAAATGTTGGTCCCTGAGAGGACGAGACCAGGGAATTAATAATGGGGAACATGAAGATGGCAGAAACTCTGAACAAATATTTTGTATCAGTCTTTACGCTAAAGGACACTAACAATATTCTGACAGTGGATAGTCAAGGGGCTATAGTGGGGTAGGAACTTAACACAATCACAATCGCGAAGGAGGTGGTACTCAGTAAGATAATGGGACGAAAGACAGATAAATCCCCTGGACCTGATGGCTTGCATCCTAGGGTCTTAAGAAAAGTAGTGGCAGGGATTGTGGATGCATTGGTTGTAATTTACCAAAATTCCCTGGATTCTGGGGAGGTCCCAGCAGATTGGAAAACTGCAAAGGTAACACCCCTATTTAAAAAAGGAGGGAGACCAAAAGCATGAAACTAGAGACCTGTTAGCCTAACATGTGTGGTTGGGAAAATGTTGGAGTCCATTATTAAAGAAGCAGTAGTAGCAGGACATTTGGAAAAGCAAAATTCAGTCAGGCAGAGTCAGCATGGATTTGTGAAGGGGAAGTCATGTTTGACAAATGTGCTGGAGTTCTTTGAGGATGTAATGAACAGGGTGGATAAAGGGGAACCACTGGATGTGGTGTATTTGGACTTCCAGAAGGCATTTTGACAAGGTGCCACATAAAAGGTTACTGCACAAGATAAAAGTTCACAGGGTTGGGGGTAATATATTAGCATGGATAGAGAACAGAGAGTCAGGATAAATGGTTCATTCTCTGGTTGGCAACTAGTAATTAGTGGGGTGCCACAGGGATCAGTGCTGGGACCCCAACTATTTACAATCTATATTAACGACTTGGAAGAAGGGACTGAGTGTAACGTAGCCAAATTTGCTGACGATACAAAGATGGGAGGAAAAGCAATGTGTGAGGAGGACACAAAAAATCTGCAAAAGGACATAGACAGGCTATGTGAGTGGGCTAAAATTTGGCAGATGGAGTATAATGTTGGAAAGTGTGAAGTCATGCACTTTGGCAGAAAAAAATCAAAGAGCAAAAATTATTTAAACGGAGAAAGATTGCAGAGTGCTGCAGTGCAGCAGGACCTGGGGGTACTTGTGCATGAAACACAAAAGGATAGTGTGCAGGTACAGCAAGTGATCAGGAAGGCCAATGGTATCTTGGCCTTTATTGCAAAGGGGATGGAGTATAAAAGCAAGGAAGTCTTACTACAGCTATATAAAGTATTGGTGAGGCCACACCTGGAATACTGTTGTGCAGTTTTGGTTTCCATATTTACGAAAGGATATACTTGCTTTGGAAGCAGTTCAGAGAAGGTTCACTAGGTTGATTCCGGGGAGGAGGGGGTTGACTTATGAGGAAAGGTCGAGTAGGTTGGGCCTCTACTCATTGGAATTCAGAAGAATGAGAGGTGATCTTATTGAAACGTATAAGATTATGACGGGGCTTGACAAGGTGGATGCAGAGAGGATGTTTCCACCGATGGGGAGACTAGAACTAGAGGGGACGATCTTAGAATAAGGCGCTACCCATTTAAAACAGAGATGAGGAGAAATTTCTTCTGAGGGTTGTAAATCTTGGGAATTCGCTGCCTCAGAGAGCTGTGGAAGCTGGGACATTGAATAAATTTAAAACATAAATAGACAGTTTCTTAAACGATAAGGGGCTATGGGGAGCGGGCGGGGAAGTGGAGTTGAGTCCATGATCAGATCAGCCATGATCTTATTGAATGGTGGCGCAGGCTCGAGGGGCCGTATGGCCTACTCCTGTTCCTATTTCTTATGTTCTTATATTCTATGATGAGTAAAGAGCTTCAAATATTAGCCTTTACTTCGCATTTTCTTTCATAGTCACATTGAAATGAACAAACTACATAGAATAGAATGATGCAGCATAGTAGGAGGAAATTAGGCCCACTGTGCCGGCTCTTTGAAAGAGCTACACTGGAATCAAACTTACATTTATATAGCGCCTTTCATGACTACCAGATGTCTCAAAGCATTTTTCAGCCAATGAAGTACTTGTTTTTAAGAAGTGTCCCTGTTGTAATGTGGGAAACGCGGTAGCCAATTTGTGCACAGCAAACTCCCACAAACAGCAATATGGTAATGACCAGATAATGTTTTTGTTATGTTGATTGAGGGATAAATATTGTCCAGGATACCAGGGATAACTCCCCTGCTCTTCTTCAAAATTGTGCCATGGGATCTTTTATATCCACTTGAGAGCGGAGGGGGCCTCGGTTTAATGTCTCATCTGAAAGACAGTATAGCACTCCCTCAGCAATGCACTGGAGTGTCAGCCTAGATTGCTGTGCTCAAATCCTTGGATTGGGTCTCGAACCCACAACCTTCTGACCCAGAGGCCGAAAGTGCAACCCACTGAGCCATAGCTGGCTCATTATTTACTGAATAAAAACCAGTATTCTAACCTTAAACTATGTTTCCTGAAAGGAGTCGCTGACCTGTTGTCACCGGTGATGCAGGCAGCACAAGTGCCCGTTGGCTGTTCACTTTGCTCATAATAATGAGCATCAACATGGGCTTCTTCAGCTTTCTTCTTCAAGATTTCACCAAATTTATCTCTTCCAATGCACCCAAAGAATGTTGCTACCTTATGAGGCTGCTGAATCATCCACTGCAATTAAAAAAAAAGCAAAATTTGTCTGGAAATTCTGTTTCAAAATACAACAGCTGATTCAAAACGCCGCCTCCTCAAAGTCCATGCCCATCCTTCCTGCAACTCCGATTGTATCTCTCCAATCAGGTTTCCATCCCTTCCACAATACCAATGCGGCCCTAAACAACGTTACAAATTACATCATCGGTGATTGTGACAGTGGTGCATTATTCTTTCACGCCCTCTCTGCAGTTTTAGTGGTTGACCACACCATGCTTTTCCAACATCTTTCTTCCATTGTCCTCATGGTTCCACTCTTACCTATTTAATTCCAGCTGTGGCTTCTCTTTCCAACCCTGCACTAGTGCCTTCGGAGACCCCCAATGTTCTATCCTTGGCACCTTCCTTCCTCTCATCTACATGCTGTCCCTTCACGATATCATCCAAAGATACAAGGTCAGCTTTCACGTGCACGCTGAGGACACCCAGCTCTGCCTCTCCAGAATCCTCTCTCGAACCCTTCACTATCGCTGTTGTTAGACTACTAGCCAATAGTTCGATAGTGGGAAGACAACAGCCATTATTTCCAGCGACCCCCCCCCCACAAAACCTGCACCTTTGCCACAGATTCCATTCCCCTCCCGGCCACCTTCTCAAGTTGAACCAGACTGCTATGAAACCTATTCAACCGAGCTGAGTTTCCGACCCTGCACATTCTCCATCACAAAGACTGCATACTTCCACCTCTGTAGCATCGCCCGCTACCGCCCTTATCTCAGTCCATTTGCCACTTAAACATTCATCCATACCGTTGTCAATTTTAAACTCAACTATTCTAATGCTCTCACATTTTAACCCCTCCATAAACTTTAGCTCATCCAAAACACTGTTGCCCACACTAGATTGCACTCACTCATCACCCCCAGCTTCGCACAGGATCCTGGTCCTGAAACAGCTAAAATTTAAAATTCTTATGCTTGTGTTCAAATTCCATCATAGCCTTGCTCCTCCCTATCTCTGTCACCTCCTCTCAACTTACCCCCACCACCCTGGCCAATTCTCTTCGACTCTAACCTCTTGTGCAACCACCCTCTCTTCGCTCAAACATTGGCACCATTCCTTCAGCCGTCTAGGCATATGCTCTGGAATTCCTTCCCCAATGCCCTTTGCCTTTCACTTCCTCGCCTTCTTTACAATACTCCTTATAACCCACCTCTTCGACCAATCTTTTAAGCAGCCTTCCTAATGTCCCCTTCGTGGTTTGGCATTCATTTTTCCTTAAGTTTGTGAAGTGCCTTTTTTTTCTACATTGTAGGTGATAAAAAACGCAAATAGTTGTTGATGACAGTAAAATGCATTGGCTGACAAAGGGATCAGGGTTAGTAACTGTCCTTTTTGCAAGCAGTGGGCTTGGTCCTTCCTTTACCATGAAAACCAATACATTACTTAAAGTATCTTGGTAACTTTTACACTCACTCCTCCAAAATCCTGATTTTATCAGTGAAGACTATTAAATCCTGAAACTGCTCTAAATCTTTTTTTAAGTTGAACTATTAACAACCTAACAGGCTATATTTTCAATGCTTGATACTTTGAGTTCAGGACCTGTGTGCTTGTTTGAAATGAGTACAGCAAATCTTCCAAACAAGCTGTAATTAAATATGCAAAGAGAACCTACAGCCTGAATCGGTTTTGGAAATCTTTCCCAAGGTTATGTTGACCAATAGAAGTACCTAGCAAAGCAAATGCAGAGATAGAAAAATTATTGGCAACTGTGTGACCTTACTCACAGGTAGTCTTCCTACTGGTGCAGGCTGGCTGCTGGTGTCCTTGCAACAAATGACTGTATGCTGGCTCAGAGCCTGCAGAGCAGTTGTCCACAGTCTTTGCCAAGTAGGTACACTATGACCTGCAGATACAGATCATGGCACTGACAGATGCACAGTACAACTCTGGATCAGCTGATCTCCCTGGCAAGCCTTCTTTTGTCTTGTACCACTTCAATCACAAAATACTGTTCTTGCGTCACTTTAGGAACAACACGCATCATTAATTTTAACTTGGCTTGTCAACCAACACGGAACTCTATAGTTTGTAGTTGGATAGCTTGCAGTGAAAGTTGGTTCTGCAAGAGCCCCCTTTCATTTCACATCTCTTTTTTGCCTTGCCTGTTCTTCCACACTCTTGTAAATTCTACTGTTGGCTTTCTGGCAACTTTACAGACAATATTAAGTTATTTTGTTTCCATATAAGCATTCCCTTTCTGTTTGAATACCAAAAAAACAAAATTAAAAAACAGCAAAGGAAAAAATAAAAATCAGACATGAAAATCTTTGCTCCTTTGCAAACTCCTATTTGCTTACTTCACCAATTGTACCCTGGCTTCAAATCATCATTATCATATCAATATGAAGCTTTTACACTTTGAGACTTCCCAGCCCTTGCACACACATTCCATGCCAGAAGGACCAAGCCCACTGCCGTGAAAATATTTGTTTGCAAGAATCTCACCAAATACTTGAGGATATGCAGTCATTTGGCTTCACTTTAACAATCCCTTCATGTTCTAATACGAAGCAAAAAAATAGGAAAACAAAAACCATCTCGAAAAAGCCCCGGGGGAGAAAACGAATTTAAAAAAAAAAGACCAAAATAAATTCTGAACCTTTAAGAACCCCTTTGAGCATGGAGCTTAGTACCCACTTCACAGATGGGAAATTGCACCCAACACCATTAACATACATTATCATAGTAAAATGAAGCATTTGTACTTTTGAGATTTCCGAGCTGTTGCAGACACAATCCAGTGGTAATAAAGTGTAATTATGGCAGGACAGAGGTAGTCATAAAAGTAGGTCCTCAATTTAAACACATTTTTTGAAAGCCTGGCATTGAATATATTTCAGTTGCCGAAGAGTCTGGGACTCAAATTGTTATTCCATAGTGGGAGGATGAAGTTACTAAAGTGATGTTTCTTTTACATTATAAACTGAGATAAGGCTTCGATCTAACTATTTGAAATATAAGTATTTATCTTTTCAATTGAAAAGAACATGGAGGGATTTGGTACAAATACAGTAACTTATGGAATACCATGGCACAACTTCTTACAGTGTCCCTTGTTTCAGGATGCCCACATAGGTGAGAACCTCAAAAAGACCAAATGTCAGTCTGAGCAATAGTCTCTAAAGCAACTGACTCAATCGCATCAGACTCAATCAATCACGTTGTGTCGCATAGTCAAACATTTTTGTATAAAGTATAAATGAGCTTCTTTTCCCAAATTCTGGTGCATCCTTCCCTCATCACCTAGCCTCTGACAATTTTATTTGCTTCACTGCCTTTTTGAAAGGCCTTGTCACAACTGATAGATTAGTTTTGAAGTGAAGTCACTTGTTACATTGATAAACATAGCAGCCAACTTACAGACAGGATCCCAAAAATGAGATGAGATGAGTTAAATTGTTTTTAGGGGTGTCTGTTGAGAGAGAAATGTTGGCGAAGACACCAGAAGAACACTCCACTCTTTTTCAGAGTGCTTTCTTTTCAGTTCACCTGAAGCACAGGAATAGGCTAACATCTTGTCTGAAAAAGGCCACTTCTGACAATGAAGCACTCCCTTAGTACTGCACTGAAATGTCTGCCAAAATTATGTGCTCAAGTCCTAAAGTGAGATTTGAAGCCACAACCCACCAACTTAACCAAGCCGTGCCTGTTTTTGGAAATTGAACCAGCAACATTTTTCTTGACTGGACAAGGGATCAAGAAAGGAAATGCAATTTACAAGGATAACCAGACAAACCACATCTTTGGAAATCAGATTTATGGACACGTCTGCAACAAAATCCACGTCCATCTGACAGACCTTTTCACAAGACCATCAAGACTAGAGGAGTGACTTTTTTTTAAAAAAGTGATACGTCATTTCTTAACCATAAACGTAGCTGACATTTGACACCAAAGACTTAAACGCATTGCAGATTTTTGGAAAATTTGTTACAAAAGGAGATTTTTTAAGTTGCAAGATAGATTTAGAGCTTTGCACTTTATCATTGAGTTTTGTGTTTATAAATCCATCAACAAAATTAAAATAGATAATACAGACTCTCGCAAAAGATCTTCAATGATTTTTGTTAACCGGAATGATGGAAATCAAAAACACAAACAGATTTTTATTTTTCAAGAAGCTGGGGAAAAGGATAAGCTGTTTACAAATACAACATCTGGATGACATCTACCATCACTGCAATTTCATGCACAGTTGGTAATGGGGCAGATATGTACTCCTTTCCATAAGGGTTGCACATATGGCTGATACTGCTGCTCTAAGAAGTTAATTCCAGATTATGATACACAACTGTTTCAGTTTGCATGGTATCTTGGATAGATCTGTGCTGATGGCTGTCTGCCATCTATGCCTCCTGTTCCATGAGTGCAACATATTATCTATGGATTCATACTAGATCACACACTCAGTACAGGGCACTAAAGTCAGATTCAGTTACACGGCAGTCAATGGCAACTAACTTCCAAATGTACTGCCTAAGTTTTCGAGAATAGATGTGCAAATCTAGAGAGCTCGACTCTTTTTAAGAAAATCATTTATCAGTAAAAATAAAACGGCATATGTATTTATGCACATATTTTTTTGCACATGCGCCATGATTGCACAAACATTTTGAGATTATATATTTCGTAAGTGGTATAATGATGAATTAAACTAACCAGTATTATAGCATTATTACTGGAAATATAACTTCATGAACTTCTCTGATGTTGTACAAATACAACTGTTGTCCCAAGAGCAATGATTACATAGAATATACAGCATAGAAATAGACCAATCGACCCAACTGGTCTGTAGCTTTAGAATCTGTTTTGTTACTTGTGGTGCTCAGGTATATAAATGACTTTGCCAGACATTGTGAATGCATTCATAGACAAACACTCCTTTAATTCAGCAACCTTTCCGTGCAAGAGCGACTTTATTTAGCTGCTTGATCTTTCGTTCCTATAGCCCAAGTTTCCCACAACAGCTGTATTGTATATGCAGGCACCTTGTTAATGACTCCGCGGGGCAGGGGTATGGTACTTAAGCTGTGAAGACTGTAGTCCTTTATTGCAGCTCCTCGAGAGAGGACACTAAGAGGTGAGCTCCCTTTTATATTGGGTTACCTGCAGTGTACAGGTGACCCTTAGGTCTCCAGCAGCAGCACCCTCTGGTGTACAGGTAAGGTGTGTAAGGGTGAAGGTACATTCAGTGTTAGAGTACATCATAACATATCATAACATTGAAGGCATGCATACATAACAAGCTGGATGAAAGTAAAACTCCTAAATTCAATTCAACCATCAGCAAGGAAGACCGAGCCCTAAAAATTGGGTATCGCCCCATTTGGGGTCGGTAACATCCGGGAGGGGTAAATTTTGTGGCAGGTGCGCAAGTCCTGCCCCGCTCGCTAAATTTGGGTTACCACCCTCGGAAGGAAGTGGAGCACGAAAGTACTACATGGGTGGCAGCAAGATCTGAAGCGCTAAATCAAGCGCGCAACTTCCTTCCTGGGGCGGGAACAGGGCGCACGGCTCGGCAGCGCTACGCACTGGGCCGCGTAGCGCTGTCGTGTATGAGGGTCTCTTCCCCGAATTGAAGGGCCCAAGTTGCATACTCTGCATAAAAGGAACCCGCCTACCTGGACCATCGGGGAGCGGGAGTGCTGAGCGATCACGGCACAGACCCTGCGACCAGAGTGGGAAGCAAAACATCAGATTTTATTCAGCAGCAGCCGGCCACCTCCCCATTAAATTTTGCCCCAGTAGTGGCCGGCCACCTGAATCTGTTGCTGCTATTGCCCGGCGCAGCTTCAGGGGGTGAAACACAATTTAGGGTCTGATGCGCTAATGGGGTGATGCACATGGCGATGACGTCATGATCTCAGTGCTCAGGAGTTACATAGAAAATAGGTGCAGGAGTAGGCCATTCGGCCCTTCGAGCCTGCACCACTATTCAGTAAGATCATGGCTGATCGTTCACCTCAGTACCTTTCCTGCTTTCTCTCCATACCCCTTGATTCCTTGAGCCGTAAAGGCCATATCTAACTCCCTCTTGAATATATCTAACGAACTGGCATCAACAACTCTCTGCGGTAGAGAATTCCACAGGTTAGCAACTCTCTGAGTGCAGAAGTTTCTCCTCATCTCGGTCCTAAATGGCTTACCCGTTATCCTTAGACTGTGACCCCTGGTTCTGGACTTCCCCAACATCGGGAACATTCTTCCTGCATCTAACCTGTCCAGTCCTGTCAGAATTTTAAGATGTTTCCGTGAGATCCCCTCTCATTCTTCTGAACTCCAGTGAATACAGGCCCAGTCGATCCAGTCTCTCCTCATATGTCAGTCCTGCCATCCCAGGAATCAGTCTGGTGAACCTGCACTGCACTCCCTCAACAGCAAGAATGTCCTTCCTCAGATTAGGAGACAAAAGCTGAACACAATATTCCAGGTGAGGCCTCACCAAGGCCCTGTACAACTGCAGTAAGACCTCCCTGCTCCTATACTCAAATCCCCTAGCTATGAAGGCCATCATGCCATTTGCCTTCTTCACCACCTGCTGCACCTGCATGCCAATCTTCAATGACTAATGTAGCATGACACCAAGGTCTCTTTGCACCTCCCCTTTTCCTAATCTGCTGCCATTCAGATAATATTCTGCCTTCATGTTTTTGCCACCAAAGTGGATAACCTCACATTTATCCACATTATACTGCATCTGCCATGCATTTGCCAAGTCACCCTGCAACCTCTTAGCATCCTCCTCACAGCTCACACCGCCAGCCAGCTTAGTGTCATCTGCAAACTTGGAGATATTACTCTCAATTCCTTCATCTAAATCATTGATGTATATTGTAAATAGCTGGGGTCCCAGCACTGAGCCCTGCGGCACCCCACTAGTCACTGCCTGCCATTCTGAAAAGGACCCGTTTATCCCGACTCTCTGCTTCCTGTCTGCCAACCAGTTCTCTATCCACGTCAGTACATTACCCCCAATACCATGTGCTTTAATTTTTAGTTAGCGGTGCCGCGCCCGGTTGTAAAATCATTTGCACCCCGTTAGCAGCCACCCACCCTTCCCTATTTTTGACTGGGTCTTAGCACCTGGACACTAAAGTGCTGCATGGGTACAGCAAGATCTGGGAGCATTGTAAGAGCACCCCTGCTGCCATTACAGCTGTGATGAGATCACATCCTTTACGTTAGAAAGGAAGAAAATTGGTAAGAAATACATACCTAAGTATAATTTAAAAAAAAAGAGAACTCAATTATGTAATTCCTATAAGGCACACCAGCTCATAAATGTTTTACTGTAAATGTGACACTCAATTAATATACATGTATGCTAATCAATCACAGAAAAGATACCCCCAACAATGTAACAATCCCTCAAGATACACTAAAGCATCAGCCTAGATTTCTCAAGCACTGATGCAGTACTTGATCCCACAGCTTTCTGACTCAGAGGAGGGAGTGGTACCAAATGAGTGAAGCTGAGCATTGTTGAAGGAATTCATGGAAATAACAATGGGCTTGAACATCCCAACTTCCAACAAAAGAGGATGCAGGCAGGTTTGGCAGATTATTTAAATAATCAGCATTTAAAGTCAGCAACTTCAACACTTTATCCAAAAACTAGAATTCCATTTGCTGTTTATTTTCAAAATTTATTCAAAGCTCAAAAAATGGTTTCTCAACTTCTATTTTTCCATTTGAAAAGAACCTTGCAATTGTAAAATTCTACTTTGCATGATTCAGTCATTAATGGAGAAGATGCCGACAGAAGAACTGCAATTAAATTGCAATGTAGTAGACAGAGCCACGAAGTCTTCGACCAGAAATAAAACTTTCCACATTATTAAGTAACAGAGGCATCTATTAGAAAGTTTCTGCTTCACTCAGCAATAACAATTTGCATTGATATTGCACCTTCAGTGTAGAAAAATATAGCAAGGCACTTTCGCAGAGGTGCAATCAGACAAAACTGGATGCTGAAAGAGGAAGATATTGGATGAAGTGACCAAAAGATTGGTCAAAAGAGTTGGGATTTAAGAAGGGCCTTAAAGGCGAGTCAAGTGGAGAGGCATATTAGTTTAGAGAGGGAATTCCAAAGCGCCAGACATAGATGGATAAAAGCATCGCCGAAGAAAGATGGCGGGGAAATGCACAAAAGGCCAGAGTCAGAAAAATGCAAAGTTGGGAGGGGAGGGGGTCTTGCAGGGCTGTTAAGCGGGTATGGAGATAGTAATGGGCGAGGCCTTGAAGGGATTGCAACACTAAGATGAGAATTTTAAATTGGAGTCATTGGGGTGATGGGTGAACAGGTCTTGGGACGAGATAAGCTAAAGGCAGCAGAACGTTGGATGAACTGAAATTTATGGAGAGTGGATGATGAGGCCGGCCGCGATAGCATTAGATTAGTTGAGTCTGGAAGTAACAAAGGCATGAATGAGGGTTTCAGCAGCAGACGGTCTCAGGCAGGCCATGTTGCGGTGGTGCACATCGGCAATCCTTGGAATATAGAATATATGGGATGGGTATCTCAGCTCAGGGTCTAACAGAATGTTGATAGTGCAAACATTGAAAATAGGTGCAGGAGAGCAGGCCATTCGGCCCTTCGAGCCTGCACCATCATTCGATAAGATCATGGCTGATCATCACCTCAGTACCCCTTTCCTGCTTTCTCTCCATACCCCTTGATCCCTTTAGCCGTAAGGGCCATACCTAGCTCCTTCTTGAATATATACAATGAACTGACATCAACAAATCTCTGCGGCAAGGAATTAAACAGGTTAACAACTCTCTGAGTGAAGAAGTTTCTCCTCATCTCAGTCCTAAATGGCCTACCCATTATACTAAGACTGTGTCCCCTGGTTCTGGACTTCCCCAATAGCGGGAACATTCTACCCGCATCTAACCTGTCCCGTCCCGTCAGAATCTTATATGTTTCTATGAGATCCCCTCTCATCCTTCTAAACTCCAGTGTATAAAGGCCCAGTTGATCCAGTCTCTCCTCATATATCAGTCCAGCCATCCCGGGAATCAGTCTGGTGAACCTTCGCTGCACTCCCTCAATAGCAAGAATGTCCTTCCTTAGATTAGGAGACCAAAACTGAACACAATATTCCAGGTGAGGCCTCACCAAGGCCCTGTACACCTGCAGTAAGACCTCCCTGCTCCTATACTCAAATCCCTGTGAAGGCTAACATACCATTTGCCTTCTTCACCGCCTGCCGTACCTGTATGTGCACTTTCAATGACTGATGAACCATGGCACCCAGGTCTCGTTGCACCTCCCCTTTTCCTAATCTGCCGCCATTCAGATAATATTCTGTCTTCGCGCTTTTGCCCACAAAGTGGATAACCTCACATTTATCCACATTATACTGCATCTGCCATTCATTTGTCCACTCACCTAACCTGTCCAAGTCACCCTGCAGCCTCTTAGCGTCCCCCTAACAGCTCACACCGCCACCTAGTTTAGTGTCATCTGCAAACTTGGAGATAATACACTCAATTTCTTCATCTAAATCATTGATGTAAATTGTAAAGAGCTGGGGTCCCAGCACTGAGCCCTGCGGCATTCCACGAGTCACTGCTTGCCATTCTGAAAAGGTCCCGTTTATCCCGACTCTCTGCTTCCTGTCTGCCAACCAGTTCTCTATCCACGGCAGTACATTACCCCCAATACCATGTGCTTTGACTTTGCACACCAATCTCTTGTGTGGGATCTTGTCAAAAGCCTTTTGAAAGTCCAAATACACCACATCCACTGTTTCTCCTTTGTCCACTTTACTCGTTACATGCTCAAAAAATTCCAGAAGGCTTGTCAAGCATGATTTCTCCTTCATAAATCCATGCTGACTTGGACTGATCCTGTCACAGCTTTCCAAATGCGCTGCTATTTCATCCTTAATAATTGATTCCAACATTATCCCCACTACTGATGTCAGGCTCACCGGTCCACAATTACCCGCTTTCTCTCTCCCTCCCTTTAAAAAGTGGCGTTACATTAGCTACCCTACAGTCTATAGGAACTGATCCAAAATTGATAGACTGTTGGAAAATGATCCACTATTTCTTGGGCCACTTCTTTAAGTACTCTGGGATGCAGACTGTCAGGCCCTGGGGATTTATCAGCCTTCAATCCCATCAATTTCCCAAACACAATTTCCCATCTAATAAGGATATCCTTCGGTTCTTCCTTCTTACTAGACCCTCGGTCCCCGAGTACTTCCGGAAGGTTATTTGTGTCTTCTTCGTGAAGTCAGACCGAAGTATTTGTTCAATTGGTCCGCCATTTCTTTGTTCCCCTTTATAAATTCACCTGAATCCGTCTGCAAGGGACCTACGTTTGTCTTCACTAATCTTTTTCTCTTCACATATCTATAGAAGCTTTTGCAGTCAGTTTTTATGTTCCCGGCAAACTTCTTCTCATACTCTATTTTCCCCCTCTTAATTAAACCCTTTGTCCTCCTCTGCTGAATTTTACATTTCTCCCAGTCCTCAGGTTTGCTGCTTTTTCTGGCCAATTTATATGCCTCTTCCTTGGATTTAACACTATCCCTAATTTCCCTTGTTAGCCACGGTTGAGCCACGTTCCCAGTTTTATTTTTACCCCAGACAGAGATGTACAATTTTAGTTCATCCATGTGATCTTTAAATGTCTGCCATTGCTTATCCACCGTCAACCCTTTAAGTATCATTCGCCAGTCTATCCTAGCTAATTCACGTCTCATACCATTGAAGTTACCTTTCTTTAAGTTCAGGACTCTAGTCTCTGAATTAACTGTGTCACTCTCCACCTTAATGAAGAATTCTACCATATTATGGTCACTCTTCCCCAAGGCGCCTTGCACGACACAACTGCTAATTAATCCTCTCTAATTACACAAGACCCAGTCGAGGATGGCCTGCTCTCTCGTTGGTTCCTTGACATACTGGTCGAGAAAACCATCCCTTTTACACTCCAGGAAATCCTCCTCCAATCTGTATGCAGATTAAAGTCACCCATGATAACTGCTGTACCTTTATTGCACGCATGCCTAATTTCCTGTTTGATGCCATCCCCAACCTCACTACTACTGTTTGGTGGTCTGTACACAACTCCCACTAACATTTTCTGTCCTTTAGTGTTTCGCAGCTCTACCCATATCGATTCCACATCATCCAAGCTAATGTCTTTCCTTACTATTGCGTTAATCTCCTCTTTAACTAGCTCCTTTTCCTTTCTGTCCTTCTTTCCTGAATATTGAATACCCTTGGATGTTGAGTTCCCAGCCTTGGTCACCCTGGAGCCATGACTCCATAATCCCAATTACATATCTGTGAACAGCTATCTGCGGAGTTAATTCATCCACCTTATTATGAATGCTCTTCGCATTGAGACTCAGAGCCTTCAGGCTTGTTTTTCTTTTTAGCACTCTTTGTCCTTTTAGAATTATGTTGTAATGTGGCCCTGTTTGATTGTTGCCCTTCACTCTTACTTTTCTACTTCCTACCTTTTGCTTCTGCCCCCTTTTTACTTCCCTCTGCCTCCCTGGATAGATTCCCATCCCCCTGCCATATTAGTTTAAACCCTCCCCAACAGCACAAGCAAACACTCTGCCAAGCACATCGGTTCCGGTCCTGCCCAGGTGCAGTCCATCCAATTTGTACTGGTCCCAGCTCCCCCAGAACCGTTTCCAATGTCCCAGGAATTTGAATCCCTCCCCCTTGCACCAAGCCACGTATTCATCTGAACTATCCTGCTATTCCTACTCTGACCAGCACGTGCCACTGGTAGCAATCTGGTTCAGCCTGAGACAATAGGTGGGGTGGTGTACTGACACTGGGGAGGGCCAAAGACGATGGCTTCAGTCTTCCCCATGTTCATCTGGAGGAAACGTGTTCATCCAAGACTCCGCTACAGAAATACATTGTTAAAAAAAATTCAAGGTAATGCCTAGCAACAGAAGTTATGAAAAGCAAGCAGAATGTAAACTAAATTCTCTCAAATATATGAAGTCACCCCCCAAAAATTTATAAGTCCAGCTTTGAACCCAAGTCTGTCATTTCTGTACATTTCGTAACTTAAACTATTCATCAGCAGGCTAAGTAAATCATGAATGATGTTGGATCTGGAGACTAAATTATGCATCTTTTTCATGTAAACGTTACAGAAAGGTCATTTCAAAATGTCAATTGTTTCTACTTGTAAGCTTACACCATAATTTTCTGATGGCCAAAATGATTTAAGCCGAGAAAATGTTTATCCAAGAGTGGTTTGTTTTATTTTATTAGTCTGACCAACTAAATTATGTCAAACTTTAATATTTTTCTTATTGGATTCAAACCCCGAACTGGCTTGGGACCACTTCTGCTTACCACGTCTTTTGAATAAATAAATAGAATTTTTAATCAACTACACTATGTTAAGATGCATGCCAGTACTGAAATGTCATCGTGAAGTCAATCGTAGTTACCCAGTATCTGAGACCATGCCAAGAACACGTGTTACTCTAAGTATTTTATAAGCAATCGAAGGGAAAAGATCCAGTTTTGAAGAATAAAAAAAATAAGACCTTTATTTTTATTTAAAAGTACACTTTGTCCTCAAGAATTCGAAATACATCAGACATACCCTGATCTGAGTGCAACAAAGAAGTTACATCCTGTTGAAATGATTTCTTTGATCAGTAGAAGCAAGATGGAATTGATGTTGTATCATTCCCATACAACATCAATTCATTGTAAATGCCATGATTCAAATACATTCCAATAAATTCTCTGCAGGTATGAATTTAGATTTAAAAAATTTTAAACTTCACTTATCATAATCAATTAGACATCAAGAGATAAAACAAAAACAAAGTTTGCCATGCCCCCATTGCACCACTATTTCTTTTATGAGAAATACTTTGTGCCAAAATGCATTCATTTTTACAAGTTTACATGTCATCAGTACTTCTTCTACAAGTGTTAGCTGGGTTCAGTCGGGGAGTTGTGTGTTTAAACCCCAATGCAGGACTTGAGCATATAATCTATGCTGATATTAAATTGAATCACCGTCTACCTGTTCAAATAGTACAGTGGAATTTTTACCTGAAGAGCAAGATATTGTATGCTGGCCAACATTTATCCCTCAATCAATAAAAATAGACTAATCCATTGGCTGTGAAGTGCTTTCAGACATCCCGGGGACATGAAAGGCACCATATAAATGCAAGTTCTTGCATGATTCATTTATTCTCTCTTTAATGCCATTTTCAAGGTCATCTTTTACATAAGTAGGTTATTACCCCAAAATTGGAAATTGATCAGCAATAACTGCCATTACATAATAGACAAGGAATCTGGTCGACATTTACGATTCCAAAAATGGGCTACATTTCAATCCTGCCATAATATTTTAGCATATCCCATACTAATTTTAAGTATTACGAAAGTGGACTTTTGTAGTAATTTGAGAAAATTCTAAGTGAACATATGATATATAATTTGCATTTTTTAATGAGTCTGATCTTTCATCACATTAACACTGTAGATCATCTCGATTTATGAAGCACCTTATTTTTCTGATAACCCTTAAAGAGATTCAAATACAATGCATTACTCTTAAGTGACTTGTCCATTGCTGGACAAAAGAGCGAGCAAGCCTTACAAACACCTGATAGTGGGTGCATTTCACCTCAATCAACATGTTCAAGCAACAAGTTTAATGTGACCTAAGCATTTACAGGACTCCTGAGCCATCCAGGATGACACTACTGTGACTCTATTGTACCACTCAATTGCTTCAAGTTCAAGGTAATTGTTTCAGTTGACAGTGTCCATCTTTCCACCTACTGCTGTTACCTGCTGAGCTTCAGGACTGTACTTTCAGTACGCTGCTGGCTTCTCAGCTTTGCTTAAAAATAAAAAAGGGAAGGTGGCTCAACCGTGGCTATCAAGGGAAATCAGGGATAGTATTAAAGCCAAGGAAGTGGCATACAAATTGGCCAGAAATAGCAGCGAACCCGGGGGACTGGGAGAAATTTAGAACTCAGCAGAGGAGGACAAAGGGTTTGATTAGGGCACGGAAAATAGAGTACGAGAAGAAGCTTGCAGGGAACATTAAGACGGATTGCAAAAGTTTCTATAGATATGTAAAGAGAAAAAGTTTCTACAGATATGTAAAGAGAAGAAGGTTAGTAAAGACAAACGTAGGTCCCCTGCAGTCAAAATCAGGGGAAGTCATAACGGGGAACAAAGAAATCGCAGACCAATTGAACAAGTACTTTGGTTCGGTATTCACTAAGGAGGACACAAACAACCTTCCGGATATAAAAGGGGTCAGAGGGTCTAGTAAGGAGGAGGAACTGAGGGAAATCTTTATTAGTCGGGAAATTGTGTTGGGGAAATTGATGGGACTGAAGGCCGATAAATCCCCAGGGCCTGATGGACTGCATCCCAGAGTACTTAAGGAGGTGGCCTTGGAAATAGCGGATGCATTGACAGTCATTTTCCAACATTCCATTGACTCTGGATCAGATCTTATCGAGTGGAGGGTAGCCAATGTAACCCCACTTTTTAAAAAAGGAGGGAGAGAGAAAACAGGGAATTATAGACCGGTCAGCCTGACATCAGTAGTGGGTAAAATGATGGAATCAATTATTAAGGATGTCATAGCAGCGCATTTGGAAAGAGGTGACCTGATAGATCCAAGTCAGCATGGATTTGTGAAAGGGAAATCATGCTGGACAAATCTCTGGAATTTTTTGAGGATGTTTCCAGTAGAGTGGACAAGGGAGAACCAGTTGATGTGGTATATTTGGACTTTCAGAAGGCTTTCGACAAGGTCCCACACAGGAGATTAATGTGCAAAGTTAAAGCACATGGGATTGGGGGTAGTGTGCTGACGTGGATTGAGAACTGGTTATCAGACAGGAAGCAAAGAGTAGGAGTAAATGGGTACTTTTCAGAATGGCAGGCAGTGACTAGTGGGGTACCGCAAGGTTCTGTGCTGGGGCCCCAGCTGTTTACACTGTACATTAATGATTTAGACGAGGGGATTAAATGTAGTATCTCCAAATTTGCGGATGACACTAAGTTGGGTGGCAGTGTGAGCTGCGAGGAGGATGCTATGAGGCTGCAGAGTGACTTGGATAGGTTAGGTGAGTGGGCAAATGCATGGCAGATGAAGTATAATGTGGATAAATGTGAGGTTATCCACTTTGGTGGTAAAAACAGAGAGACAGACTATTATCTGAATGGTGACAGATTAGGAAAAGGGGAGGTGCAACGCGACCTGGTACATCAGTCATTGAAGGTTGGCATGCAGGTACAGCAGGCGGTTAAGAAAGCAAATGGCATGTTGGCCTTCATAGCGAGGGGATTTGAGTACAGGGGCAGGGGGGTGTTGCTACAGTTGTACAGGGCCTTGGTAAGGCCACACCTGGAGTATTGTGGACAGTTTTGGTCTCCTAACCTGAGGAAGGCCATTCTTGCTATTGAGGGAGTGCAGCGAAGGTTCACCAGGCTGATTCCCGGGATGGCGGGACTGACATATCAAGAAAGACTGGATCAACTGGGCTTGTATTCACTGGAGTTTAGAAGAATGAGAGGGGACCGCATAGAAACGTTTAAAATTCTGATGGGTTTAGACAGGTTAGATGCAGGAAAAATGTTCCCAATGTTGAGGAAGTCCAGAACCAGGGGTCACAGTCTAAGGATAAGGGGTAAGCCATTTAGGACCGAGATGAGGAGAAACTTCTTCACCCAGAGAGACTGGTGAACCTGTGGAATTCTCTACCACAGAATGTTGTTGAGGCCAATTCACTAAATATATTCAAAAGAGAGTTAGATGAAGTCCTTACTACGAGGGGGATCAAGGGGTATGGCGAGAAAGCGGGAAGGGGGTACTGATGTTGCATGTTCAGCCATGAACTCATTGAATGGCGGTGCAGGCTCGAAGGGCCGAATGGCCTACCCTTGCACCTATTTTCTATGTTTCTATGTTTGCTGCTGTTAGGTTCTGAACAGAAATCTTCTCCTGTGCCAAACTCCATTTCTCCACTAGCTTGTGGGCTTTACTGTGACTTCCAGATTTCTACTGAGTTGGACTGCCCCTATTCCAAAATCTGGTCTGCTTCCATGACTCCATTTTCTGCTCCGACACTGGGAATTTTCGAAAATGAGCTGATTTTGCTCTGTTTCTGCTTGTTCCACTTTGGATCAGAGAAAGACAAATTGGAATATTTTCTTCATGGTGGGAGATTAGGAACTGTGGAGGAGCAAAGGGATTTCAATGTCCATGTACACAAATCACTAAAAGTTAGTGGACACGTACAACAAGTAATCAAATAGGTTGATGGAATTTTGGACTTTATCTCAAGAGGTTGGAATTTCAAAGTTAGGATGTGATGCTTCAGTTGTACTGAACCGTGGTCAGGCCCCATTTGGAATACAGCAGGGCAGTGAATCTGAAGACGGCTATATTGGGCTTGAGTTGAATGGTCTACTCCTGCTTTCCTACTCCTGAGTTTCTAAATTTTGTACTTTATGGGCAACCTGACATAGGGCCCGAGTTTCGGCCTCAGTTGCTCCTGATTTTTTTGAGCAACTGGTGTAGAACGGAGTATCTTAGAAATTCAAATTCTCAGCATTTAGTTTGCTCCAGTTGTAGTCAGTTCACTTTGGAACAGAATTTTTTTTACAAAAGGGGGTGTGTCCGGCCACTTACGCCTGTTTTCAAAGTTTCAGCAGTGAAAACTTACTCCAAACTAACTTAGAATGGAGTAAGTGAAGATTTTTGTGCGCTCGAAAAAACCTTGTCGAGACTTTAGAAAATCAGGCGTAGGTTATAAATCAGGCGTAGGGAATGGGGGGGGGGGGTTTAAAGGGGAGTTTACAAACATTAAACACTTCAGTTTTACAAATAAAGAGATAACATCAACAATAAATGATAAAAACATCAAGAAGTCAACCAATAAATCAATCAAAAAAAATTAATAAGAAATAATTTTTTTTTTAAATCAATAAATAAAACATTTTCTACTTACTGACTGCAGCACCGGGAGCCCTCCAACAGCGTGCTGGGATGCCCCCCTCAGTGTATCTCTGTCAGTGTCTCTATCGCTCTGTCTGTGTGTGTCTCTCACTCTCTGTCTGTCAGTGTCTGTGTTTCTGACAGCGAGGGGAGGGGGAGGAGGGGGGGTAGAGGGAGGGGAGGGAGGGAGGCAGAGGGGGAGGAGGAGAAGGGGAAGCGGGCAGGAGGAGGAGAAGGGGAAGGGGGAGGAGGAGGAGAAGGGGAAGGGGGAGGAGGAGGAGAAGTGGGGGAGGAGGAGAAGGGGAATGGGGGGGGAGGAGGAGAAGGGGGAGGAGGAGAAGGGGGAGGAGGAGAAGGGGGAGGAGGAGAAGGGGAAGTGGGGAGGAGAAGGAGAAGGGGATGGGGGGGAGAGGAGGGGAAAGAGATGGGGGGGAGAAGGAGAAGGGTGGGGAAAGGAGAAGGGTGGGGAAAGGAGAAGGGTGGGGAAAGGAGAAGGGTGGGGAAAGGAGAAGGGTGGGGAAAGGAGAAGGGTGGGGAAAGGAGAAGGGTGGGGAAAGGAGAAGGGTGGGGAAAGGAGAAGGGTGGGGAAAGGAGAAGGGTGGGGAAAGGAGAAGGGTGGGGAAAGGAGAAGGGTGGGGAAAGGAGAAGGGTGGGGAAAGGAGAAGGGTGGGGAAAGGAGAAGGGTGGGGAAAGGAGAAGGGTGGGGAAAGGAGAAGGGTGGGGAAAGGAGAAGGGTGGGGAAAGGAGAAGGGTGGGGAAAGGAGAAGGGTGGGGAAAGGAGAAGGGTGGGGAAAGGAGAAGGGTGGGGAAAGGAGAAGGGTGGGGAAAGGAGAAGGGTGGGGAAAGGAGAAGGGTGGGGAAAGGAGAAGGGTGGGGAAAGGAGAAGGGTGGGGAAAGGAGAAGGGTGGGGAAAGGAGAAGGGTGGGGAAAGGAGAAGGGTGGGGAAAGGAGAAGGGTGGGGAAAGGAGAAGGGTGGGGAAAGGAGAAGGGTGGGGAAAGGAGAAGGGTGGGGAAAGGAGAAGGGTGGGGAAAGGAGAAGGGTGGGGAAAGGAGAAGGGTGGGGAAAGGAGAAGGGTGGGGAAAGGAGAAGGGTGGGGAAAGGAGAAGGGTGGGGAAAGGAGAAGGGTGGGGAAAGGAGAAGGGTGGGGAAAGGAGAAGGGTGGGGAAAGGAGAAGGGTGGGGAAAGGAGAAGGGTGGGGAAAGGAGAAGGGTGGGGAAAGGAGAAGGGTGGGGAAAGGAGAAGGGTGGGGAAAGGAGAAGGGTGGGGAAAGGAGAAGGGTGGGGAAAGGAGAAGGGTGGGGAAAGGAGAAGGGTGGGGAAAGGAGAAGGGTGGGGAAAGGAGAAGGGTGGGGAAAGGAGAAGGGTGGGGAAAGGAGAAGGGTGGGGAAAGGAGAAGGGTGGGGAAAGGAGAAGGGTGGGGAAAGGAGAAGGGTGGGGAAAGGAGAAGGGTGGGGAAAGGAGAAGGGTGGGGAAAGGAGAAGGGTGGGGAAAGGAGAAGGGTGGGGAAAGGAGAAGGGTGGGGAAAGGAGAAGGGTGGGGAAAGGAGAAGGGTGGGGAAAGGAGAAGGGTGGGGAAGGAGAAGGGTGGGGAAAGGAGAAGGGTGGGGAAAGGAGAAGGGTGGGGAAAGGAGAAGGGTGGGGAAAGGAGAAGGGTGGGGAAAGGAGAAGGGTGGGGAAAGGAGAAGGGTGGGGAAAGGAGAAGGGTGGGGAAAGGAGAAGGGTGGGGAAAGGAGAAGGGTGGGGAAAGGAGAAGGGTGGGGAAAGGAGAAGGGTGGGGAAAGGAGAAGGGTGGGGAAAGGAGAAGGGTGGGGAAAGGAGAAGGGTGGGGAAAGGAGAAGGGTGGGGAAGGAGAAGGGTGGGGAAAGGAGAAGGGTGGGGAAAGGAGAAGGGTGGGGAAAGGAGAAGGGTGGGGAAAGGAGAAGGGTGGGGAAAGGAGAAGGGTGGGGAAAGGAGAAGGGTGGGGAAAGGAGAAGGGTGGGGAAAGGAGAAGGGTGGGAAAGGAGAAGGGTGGGGAAAGGAGAAGGGTGGGGAAAGGAGAAGGGTGGGGAAAGGAGAAGGGTGGGGGAAAGGAGAAGGGTGGGGAAAGGAGAAGGGTGGGGAAAGGAGAAGGGTGGGGAAAGGAGAAGGGTGGGGAAAGGAGAAGGGTGGGGAAAGGAGAAGGGTGGGGAAAGGAGAAGGGTGGGGAAAGGAGAAGGGGAAGAAGATGGGGGGGAAGGGAGAAGGAGGGGGATAAAGGAGAAGGGGGGGAGACAGGAGAAGGGGGGGAGACAGGAGAAGGGGGGGAAAAGAGAGAGGGGGGAAAAAGGAGAAGGGGGGGAAAAAGGAGAAGGGGGGGAAAGGGAGAAGGGGGGGGGGAAGGAGAAGGGGGGGGGGGGGGAAAGGAGAAGGGGGGGGGGGGGAAGGCTGTATGGGCAGGGCCCGCCCCAGCACCAGATTTACAGGTAGGTGGCGTTGGGTCGGGTCGGGGTAGGAGCATGGGTCGGGTCAGGGGGGCGGAGGAGGGAGGTCGGGTGGGGGGGGGGGGGGGCGGAGGGTGGAGAGAGGGAAGGAGCGCGGGTCGGTTCGGGTCGGGTCTGGGGTGGGCGGGGAGAAGAGGGAGGTCGGGTCTGTGCGTGGCGGGGGTGGGGGGGGAGATGGGTTCAGTTCGGATCGGGGGGGGGGGGGGGAAGGTCGGGTCGGGTCCAGCCCGGGGGGTCCGGTCCGGGGGCGGGGAGGGGGAGTCGGGTCGGGAGGAAGCAGGAGCTGGGCGTGGGAGGCAGCCTTATACACGCAGCTCCAGTGAGGCCATTCGGCCAGGGCTAGGGGCTGCGTGCTTCAGGCCCCTCCCACACAGTTTTGGGTGCCTGGAGCTACTGCACGTGCACGCCCACTGTAGCGCGCATGTGCAGAGGTCCCAGCACTATTTGCAGTGCAGGGACCTAGCTCCGCCCCCTACAGCTTGTGCTGCGCCGCGCCCGACTCGAGGACCAGCAGGGAGCCGGAGAATCTGTATGTTTTTTTTAGGCGCACTTTGTGGCGTGAAAAACGGGCGTCCAGGTCGGGGCTGCGCCGTTCTAGGCGCGGCCCGAAACTTGGGCGCATAAACTTGACATTTGTTTTTGTACGCATCGATTCACTCTGCCAGTCACAAAAATCACTACAGGGTCAAAAATTTTGAATGTTGATGGGTTAAAGGCACTGTAGCTATACCTTGGTTTACAAAGTAATATTTGATATAGTGACAAACTTGAAAGGTTCATTGTTATTTTTGCTACTCCACCTGACCTAAAGAAAAGCGGAACCAGCCAGCTTAGGGCTTTGGTGAACAATTTTTTTTAAATGAGGAAATATTGTCATCTATCTATATTTAAAAAAGCAGAGTGCTCATTTAAATAACATTTACTTAACACCTGTGGCATTGGAAGCAAGACATGTTAAAAACTTTTCTAAAATTGTCTAATGTTTTTGATCTGTGCACAATATTTCTTTAAGAACACAATGTTCAAACACAATGTTCAAACATTGTGTTGCTCCTGGCTCGGATCTTTCAAATGTTCTTAATGTCGACAGATTGTAATGACAATCACATTGAATATTACATTTCTGTTTTATAAAGTATAAACATAATATGGCTCCTTCAAAGAACATCTTTTAATTACATAGTAAAATTTTCCAATGCAATATATCAGGCAAATATATTGGAATGAAACAGACTGCTCATGCTCTTGGCTGGAGATTTTGATATGTTCCATGCTTCAGCCTGCGCAACATCCTATGAACCAATATGGCTGTTCTGCATGCTGACCTGCATAGCTAATGATCAAAACAATTCAGTACAAGTCACAGGAAGTCCAGCCAAAACTTTACAGGCCACACCTTGACTACTGTGCTCATGGAGCTACTGATGCCCCAGACACAGTACACAGAATAGCCATAAGACATTTTTCTTATAGCATTACATTTTCCTTCATTCACAAATCTTACACACAAAAACACTAAAGGACAAAATTGACTTGACCATGAAGCTCATTCCCACTTTAAAACTAAAATTACCTCAGAGAGGAAAAATACCTCTTAATGTGCTGTTGAACTACAGCACATGTTTTACACTCATATTAGTCTATTTGTCTAACCAGTAATAATTCTGCTATTAATTCATTAAATACCTTTGATATGACAGTTATTGTACCTGCATTTGGAACTATTGGCTCATTTTGTACTGATTTATTGAAAATTATACATTATTTTGGTGGAAGGATCAGAGGGGATTTGAGGGGAAGCTTCTTCACGAGGGTTGTGGGGGTCTGAAACTCACTGTCTGGAAGGGTGGTGAATGCAGAAAACCTCACTACATTTAAAAGGTGCTTGGATGGGCATTTGCAGTGCCGTAACCTGCAGGGTTACGGACCTGGAGCTGGTAAGTAGGATTAGACTGGATAACCTCTTGTTGTCTGGCGCAGATACGATGGTAAGTACTGCAGGGAATTGAATACGGCTAGAGTGATCTCCTGGACTAGTTTTGATCGCCTGGATGGGTCGGAAAGGAATTTTCCCAGATTTTTTTCCCCAATTGGCCTGGGTTTTCACATTTTTTTTGCCTCTCCCAGGAGATCACATGACTCTGGTTGGGGTGGAGTGTAGAATGTTGCGGTAGGGGGTGTTGCAGTTGTGTGGGGCGGACTGGTTGGGCCGGATGCTCTTTACCTATCCACCATTGTTCATTGGTTTATATGTAACCTTCAAGGCTGCTGACCGAGGGCCGTGTGGCTCTTTGTCGGCCGGCGCGGACACGATGGGCCGAAATGGCCTCCTTCTGCGCTGTGAATTTCGATGTTTCTTTTATCCTAAATTCTGATACATTTGATGTATTCCATCTAAACTCAAGTATATCTCAGTATCTTTCACTATACTCCACTCATCTAACAATTGCACTGTTTTGATACATTTTGAAAAATGTCTTTGATATCATACATTTTGTTGTGTTGGGCATTTTGAACCCAATTTATGATTTTCCCCCTTCCAACTAAATATTTTTGAGCGAGTTCTATAAATTGTATAGCGTCAAAATTGTTGTAAAACAATAATAAATTCGCCTGACTTTAACTCCCTAGGAGTGCAATTCTATAGCCTGACTTCGTTATAGTTTGATTTGCACCCTTCATTGTAAGCCACCAGCCAAAAACAATATATTGAGCTTAAACACTGTCAGATCACCAACATAAGCCTGTTTATCTTATTGCAATAGCTACTCAAAAGGTCTCTGAGGCAACACTCTTGGCCCCACTCTATTTTTCATCATTTTCAATGATCTAGGCTACCATCAGAAATCTTTTCTTTGCTGGCGACGCCACTTTTTACCAAGAACTTAAATCCCTATCGGCAATGTAAAATATCTACAAGCAGAAATATAATGACATTTGCCAGTCAAATGCTGCATTATTTTCAAAAGTCTTTTGAGAAAGATCACTGAGATGTTGCTCAACCATTTCTATTTATAAAGATGTCAGGCTAAACATTCTGTAGTTCATATCAAATGGGGTTAAAAAAAAAAATGATAACTAGAAAAGCTGGTAAAGCGCAAGTCTCGCGAGAGCTCAGCCCGAATCGTAAGTCAGCAACTTCAATGTGCTACACAGCCGACAGTCACCAGGTCTTGGAATCCTTCTGTTGTGTTTGGCAGGCTGCAGAAAAAAACCTTTGTTCTTTTACTCAGCATGGGAAAAATTGAATTGATGAGCATCCCTTATTCCATTCTAGATTCTACTGCCTGTGACGAGGTTCTCAATCCTGCAGCAGACCGTCACTGCAACAGCACCACAGGAATCAATAAGGCTTAAGCTAGAAACATTCCAGCGTTATCCCCATGTTCAAGTAAAGAATGAATATTAATGTAAAAGCTTTATGAGCTGTTTTTTCTCTTAGACTCTATGGGCGTTGATATTTATGGGGAGGTGGGGAGGGTACAGAGGTGGCCGAAAACGGCAGGGGAATGTGTCAAGGCCAGGAACGCAGAGGTCCTGCCGAATTTAACAGCAGGACCTCATTATAATTTTTTCCTTCCTTTTCCTGCCCAAATTTACATGCTGGCCGGCTGCTGGGCGGAAACCCAGTGACGATCATAGGGGAGCAATCTGCGATCATTGCAGGAGGAAGAGGTCACGATCGGCAGAGGGAAGGCTACCTTGAGGGGCCAGGGTGATCATTCCTGCTCCTCCTTGTCCACAAGGAGTTCTATAAAAGATACTTTCCTTCTTGAGCCGGCAGCTATTGCCTCCCTTATACTGTCAGGTTTCCAGAGCCATGGGAAATCTGCGCAGCAAATGTTAAATTTAGGCTTCCAATTGCACTGTGGGAGCCTGATTTAAATTTGTTAATGAAGTGTTCCACCTCTCCATGGCGGGCCACTTGACATGCCACGAAACCCGGCGCCGTAAAAACGGCGGGTCGGGAACACGCTCCTCGTTTTAAAATTCCCCCCTCGTTAATATTGAGGCCTATCACTTAAAATGTTGCCTCGTTTGCAGAGATGTCCATTACTTGCTAAACTGCTGCAAAGTACAATTGGCTACAGAAAATGTGACATGCCTTTGGTACTGCAATAGTTTCTCCAAGTCTTCCTATACACTAAGCAATCAAGATCAAATTTCCAAGACTCTGGTCCTCATTATAGTTTGGTCAGCTGCAGGCTGTACTGCTAATATAATGACCATGTTTATCACCAAATTTCATCTAGCATTAAAACTAAATGGGTAATTGGGAACGGTTATAAATTTTAACTACAGCACAACTTCTGGAGAGGAACAAAAGAATTAATGCCTGTTCTTACAAAACTGAGTTATCAGTGCTGCAACACACTGGCTTGTCAATGTACTGTGGCATGGTGGGGGAAAAGAAAATAACCAAAAATATGGAGAATACCAATTTTTTTGAATTACAAAAAAGACAAATGAACCAAATGAATATCAATCAAAATCCTAGTTTTAAGTAACATTCTCTAAGCTACGTATTGCTAAAGCAGCTACTAACCACCTGAATTCATAACTGGAAAACTTATAAACAAACTCTAAATTTACTTAGACTGTGGAATGCCAGGTGAAGCCTACTACCCACTTACCCCAGAACTGGACTGTCAAGCGTGTCACAAGAAGTGAAATCACGACTTTCCACCCACGCAGCTCTCAACATAAATGTGGACTGACTGGAGAAGCATAGAAGACATTATTTCAATTTTATGACTCAGCCTTCCTATTCAATTGGCACTTATTATACTTTACCGCTGATTTCTTTTGAACTGACTATTTCTTTCATTGTTGCTCACAATAGCAATGTTGCCATATAACACAAAGATCATGAAGGCAGCTGTGAAGCTTGCTTCTTCAGAGTGGCTATTTGAGCAGACAACACGCTCGTAGTTTCAGCAAGGATCCTGCAGCTCTGTCGCTTTGGTTTTAGTTGTCTCCCTAATTTAGTTTTTGTTTCAATTTTCACGAATAATTTTTTTATGGATTTAATGATAATTCAGTAACACAAAAATATTTGGCACATTTAACACCAGGATTGTCAAAAAGGTACTGAGCATTCTGACTGCAAGATCTTGAAGTATAGTGGCAGCATGACTATATGTCCAGGTTGACTGGAACTGAATACCTCTAAAAAGAACTGCTTTGACTGTATACTTGATCACAAAAGTTCAGTTTCAAACTCAATCACTGCTAAGCAACTATGTCTGTGGCATTGAGACCTCAGACAACCCAACTGTTCAGGATAAGGGTAGATGTGTAAATAATGCTCCACGAAAGGCTTCCACTACAGTAAAGCACTTTGCTGGGTGCTAACCAGAGACCAAATTGGACTGTTAATATTGGTAGTTAACTCTCTTTAGATTGAATTTCAAAATACTTCTGTTGAAGTTTCAAATCCGCAGATGGGGATGTGCCTCCTAGCCAATCAGCCAACTGGAAGAATTGTATGAATCCATTTATTGGTTATTAAAATCCTGAAATTCAAAACCAAGTCCAGAATGGATTTTAATCCCGACTTCATCTTTGAGACTTTTAAGTAACAGGGAGTTGTTTAGTCCAATGATATCTTTTCAGTGGCTTAGAAAAAAAAGAAAATTTTGCACCTCGGAGGCTGAAAATTTTGAGGTTATAAGCGGAAGGGAAAGATAATGTCACTACTAAAGCATGCAGGAAGCCACAGCAGTCAGAGCTGCTTTCTTTCTAGGCCCTTGCTATTCTTCTTGCTTTTATCTTTTAAATCTTTTGGCTTAAAAGGTCTGTCTGCCATGAAGTTTATGGCACTGAGCCATACTTTGAATAAGGCAGATTGTCTCTGTAGCTGTGACTAAAATTGCCTTTAGGCACACCATTGCTTGAAAAATATTTCTAATGGAACAGCTATTTGGTTGCCAAACAGATTCCCTCTAAAAGTGATCTCTAAAAAGCTTAAATTGCAAAATCAGAACATACTATCCTGTGGCAAACATCCTTATAAAGCAGTATTTCTTGGGCAAATGGTTATACACCCATATCATGGGTATAGATTGTAGACTATTAGAAGCATTTTCTGGTCTGAATATCATCAAGCACACTTTTTGAGTATTCTCCCCGAGAGGCAACAGTCTGAGTTACTAACCAATGCCCTCTTCTGTCTAAGTTTAACCTCATTAGCCTGGTAGGTGCCAGACTCATTTAAGAGAACACCTTGAGCATATAACGATATAGCTCTCCATAGACTCTGTGCAATTTGCCAGCTCCGCATGCCACTTCGATAAAGTGAATTATTTCTCCAAACTGTTTTTATGGAACTCTATGTAAGTGGTAGGATACAAAATGCCAGGATAGAATGTTTGCTTACAAGATTTTATATGCTTGTACAGACCTAACTATGAGGCCATATATAAGCGGTTGGTATCCAAATCATAGAATTTTACACCAGAGTTATCAATTTCATCTTATTCCTCTCGCCAAGGGGGAACAATGCTCTTAATTTTTTTTTATTTTCAAATGCTTATCCTCTTCCCTTTTAAAAGTCATTTTGGATTCTACTTCCAGCACTTTCTGGTCGGTCATTCCAAGCCCCAACGACCATGTGTACAAACATTTCTCTTAACCTTGCTCTTTGTTCTTTTAGTGATTATCTTAAATTTTGACGTCTAGTTACTGACTCAGTGACCAACAGAACTAGTTTTTCCCTTCAGGATTTTGAACATCTTGACGAAATCTCCTCTTAGCCTTCTGTAATGAAAAAAGCACCAGCTTCTCAAATCTTTTCTCATAACTAGAACTGATCATCCCTAGTAACATTTCTTCTGCATTTTTCCCATGTTTTTGACATCCTTCCTAATGGAAAGCAATCCAAAACTGAACACAGCCTAACTGTAACTCAACAAATAATTTGTATAAGTTTATCATTTCCTCTGCTTTTATACTCTATACCCCTATTTATAAAATCTATAACATAAGCTTTGTTTCTTTACAAATAGCTTCAACTTGTCCTGCCACTCAAAGATTTGTGAACCTGAATCCTTAAGTCTCGCTACACCTTTTAAACTTTTAATGCATACAATAACAACTTGCATTTATATAGTGCCTTGAACGTAGTAAAACATCCCAAGGCACTTCACAGGAGCGTTATCAAACTAAATTTGACACCGAGCCACATAAAGAGATATTAGCACAGGTCACTAAAAGTTTGGTCAAAGAGGTAGGTTTTAATGAGCATCTTAAAGGAAGAGAGAGATATAGGAGGTGGAGGCGTGGGAAAAAATTCCAGAGTCTCGGGCCTGGCAGCTGAAGGCACAGCTGTCAATAGTGGAGCGATTAAAATTGGGGATGTGCAAGAGGTCAGAAGTGGAGGAGCACAGAGATCTGTGAGAGTTGTGGGGCTGGAGGTGGTTAGAGAGATAGGGAGGGGCGAGGCCATGGAGGTATTTGAAAACAATGATGAGAATTTTTAAATCAAGGCTTTGTCACATTCCCTCTTCTTATTCTGCCTGCTCAAATTTTCATATTGTGCCCAGATACCCAAGTCCAGATCATTTAGATATATTGTGAAGAGCAATGGTCCCAAAACTATAGCCTGGAGGACACCGCTATTTACCTTTCCAGTCCAAACACAAAATGTAATACATTTCCTTTATTAATATACTCATTTCGTCAAAGAACTCTTTTATAGATGAATCCTTAGTTAGCTGATGTCTTTTTATGAGTATTAATGTTATAGAAACATAGAAATATACAGCGCAGAAGGAGGCCATTTCAGCCGATTGTGTTTGCGCCGGCTGACAAAGAGCCGCACGGCCCTCAGTCAGCAGCCTTGAAGTTTACATATAAACCGATGAACAATGAACAATGGCGGAAAGGTAAAGAGCACCCAGCCCAACCAGTCTGCCACACACATCTGTGACAACCCTTAGTGAAACATTCTACACTCCACCCCAACCTGAGCCATGTGATCTTCAGGGAGAGGCAAAAACCAGATAAAAATCCAGGCCAATTTAGGGGAAAAAAATCTGGGGAAATTCCTCTCATATTGTGGCCTTTAGAAGCTTATGCACTACTGGTGTTGGATGGGCCACATTGTTCACATGCCTGACACAAGACTCCCAAAGCAAGCGCTCTACTCAGCAAGCGAGCCCCAGGTGGGCAGAGGAAATGTTTCAAGGACACTCTCAAAGCCTCCTTGATAGAGCGCAACATCCCCACCGAAACCTGGAAGTCTCTGGCAAATGACCGCCTTAAGTGGAGGAAGAGCATACAGGAGGGCACTGAGCACCTCGAGTCTCGGCGCCAAGAGCATGCAGAAAGCAAGCGCAGGCAGCGGAAGGAGCGTGCGGCAAACCAGACTCCCCACCCACCCTTTCCTTCAACGACTGTCTGTCCCACCTGTGACAGAGACTGTAATTCCCATATTGGACTGTTCAGTCAGCTAAGAGCTCACTTTTGGAGTGGAAGCAAATCTTCTTTGATTTCGAGGGACTGCCTATGATGTTGACTACTGATGTTAGGTCTCTATATAGTCACTTGATTTATCCTTTCCCCCTTTTGAACAGAGGTGTTATATTAGCAACTTACCAATCATCTAACTTCCCTCAGTATTCTGAGATCATGCCATCAGGCCCTCGTGCCTTTTCTGCTTTGAGCTCCTTTTCAGTACGACTTCCTTATCAATAGTTATGCTAATTGCTCCAGCTCTTCGTTGTACTCCTCCATTTCCAATACCACATTCTTCAAATATTTATTACAAATGCCTGAGAAATTTTGTTTGATTGCAGCCAAAATTAACCCTCTACTTATAAATAAAAGTCTTTCTAAATTTACACTTTGTATCGGCCTTGGTCAAATCCTATATCCAGCTTGCTGTTTCTGCTGCATTGGGTGGCATTAGAGCAGTTATGGAATGCTGAGGTTAGATAATCACGTGCAAATGGTTCTGTGGGCCCTAGAATAGCCTACCTTCTGAAATGCACCAGAAGATCCCAGAAGCATAACCCTGAGCAATGCAAACTTTTTGGATTATTTCTGAGATAATACACAATTTGAACTCCATTCTTCCGAAACTGGAGTTGAAGACACAAAACATGCCCCTGAAATTACATTGGCAAACACACCATACCTTTGGCGGAGATTGACAAAACTGCCAGAGAAAAGACCATCTCCTAGAGTTTCTCTGGTCTGTCACTGAAGTCATGAGAAACCAGGACAATCCCATGGAATTTCAGGGCCAGCATCTTTACCTAGGGAAATCAGAGAAGGCAATTCTACTCTGAAGGATTTCCTTCCAGATAAAAAGTCAAAACTAACCCTTGTATTGAACTTCGTGTAGATTTCATAATTCTAGAAACTGCAATGGTAGTGGATAACACAATAGCTGTGGTTCTTGATCACTGGGAAAGATCAATGACAAGTCTTGAAGATCTTGGAACCAGGAATTTGCACCGAATTTCCCATCAATCGAAAAATACATTCAAGGGTTTATTCCACGACCCTGTGCTCCCAGTCGCAGCCTTACTTGACAGGAGCATGAGTCACATAAGGTTACAGTGGTATAAGCCCCATCTCCAAGCCACGCACCTATCAAGTAAGGCTCCTTGCTTGAAGCACAGGATTTCAAAATTAATCCTATAAATGTTAGAAATTTATTTTTCAGCTTCCCTCAATAGCTCTGTGGTTAAAGGTACCATTAAATGTAGTACTAGACCATAAAACCAGACAGGCCCAAGTTTGATTATTTGTACAGTGTTACTGTCGCCTCAGAATTCTGGGGCTAAAGAAAATCAGCTAAGGTTCCCAATTGTTCTCCAGTCATGCCTGCTAGGAAGTATGGACAGCACGTGAGAACAAGATCAGGCTCTGCTCTGATGCCCTCCTCACAAAAGCCCAACGGCCTGCAGGCACTCACCATCTAAGCCTCATACTGAGGAGTAGCTACTGGGTTAAGGTACTGAACATATACTGGCACCAGTGAAACCATACCATAGCAAAAGTAAGCACCTTCAGACAAGAATGGGCAGAAATTATAAAATGGTGGGTTGGAGAAAATTAGCTTTGACAGATGGATTACCAACATGAAACTTTTAAACACATTCCAAGCACAGTAAGACATGAAAATTAAAAAAATAATTAATAGCAATAAATGAAAGGGATGATTTCTTTTCAATGGAAATTTCTAACTCTGCCCAGTGAATTGGACTTGGATATCTGATTGTTCCTCGACCCACTGAAGCACTAGGTAATCTGGAAAATAGATTTTCAACAACATGGAACAAATTCAGTAGTCCTGTCATGAAAGATGGCAGCTCAGGGAATTGATATATATAGTGTGTCAACTAAGCCTCATGCTGATAAGACTTTGCAATCAGTTTGTGTTATTTAATGTTCTACATTTGTCCATACCCAATTGTTGGTATTTAATACACACAAAGTACTCCGACACAGGCTGTTGTACAGAACTCAAAAGTGCAAAAGCAAACATTAGACAGAAATAAAGTTTCTGCACCATTTGTGCAAATGTGATTTCTCAACATTTATCAATAAATGAGTCACTGTTGTAACATTGCACACATTAATATAGATCTATTTCTACTTGGTGATTCCATAACAACATTGGTTACTAGTGCTGTGAAGTCCATCCCATTTGCACTGGAGGACTAGCCCCACAGAATACTGGAAACAATCAAATGTGCATGTGTAAGCTTGGAAAATGTTGTACATTATTTGTTTCATTTCTGTCTGTTGAGTCTTCTGTAACAGATCAAGAAAGCTTCTTTGCGAAAATCACACATACAGGCAGACAAAATAAATGTCAGAAAATTCCACTAAAGCTTACGGTGCTGCTCTAGAACTTCTGCCTCCAGAAAACATAAGAAAACCATTTTGGTCGATCGAGCCTTCTCCTGAGGCAGTACATTTACCTCACTACAACACTACGGAAGTTGGAGCTGTAGCACGATAAGTGCAGCAGAAGCATCTTTAGCTAGAAACAGAATCATTTCCTTATTTGAACAAAATTGTAAAGAATCTAGTCAGTTGTGAGTATTGTTGGGTAAAGACAAACCTGGGCCACTTTGACTGAATTCTGGGTAGAGCCACCAGCATGATACTCCACTTTGAACTTCTTCACAAGTTCATCAAACCTGCAAAAGAATGCAAAAGAATCATTAGATATTGCAAAGGCTTGATTAACTACCTGAACCAAACAAAGGTAGACACTTGAGGCTTCTGGACAGTAGACAGAAAATTCATTCCCATTAGGTGCTGAGCAAGCTGCCATCACAGAATATTTTACAGCCATAAATCTGTATAGCTGTCCATGCATTGAAAAAGCTAGACTAGTGGCAATAAGCATCATTATAAAATTATATTATTTCTGCTCAGTACCATTAGAATATTCACCATATTTACCACCTTACATCAAGCTTTTTATATGGATTTGTGTACTGCATTGGTTACATTTGTACGATTTTGCTGTTCACAAATTGGCTGCTGTATTTATCTACGTAACAACAGTAACTATACTTAATGAATTGGCTCTGAATGCTTTGGGAGTCTGTCAGATGTGGAAGGCACTATATAAATGAAATTACTTTCTTTCATTAAATTGGGTATTATAAACAGACTATCTTTGAAGTTTTGCATGATCTCAAATATAGCTTTACTTTATGGTCCAAAAATTATGGAAATCTTTGCAAAAATATCACATTAATAGACAAGATGATTTATTTGAAACAAAAGGGCTCAAGCGATGATAATTCCCTTTACATATTAATTAAAAACTGCAGCTTTTCATACTGGGGTTTCTGCTTTGTTCAATCTTAACTGCACAAAAATCAGAAGACTATGTTTACAAATTCAAGAAGCTGGTCGGTTCAAAGCTGCGATACCGTTACTATGATTTATAATGCAGCTAACATTAAAACTTGGAAATATTGTTCAATCTTTGATGTCTCCTGCTCCAACCCACTCTAAAACATTATACTTTGGGCTTAGCAGCTGCGCTTTTGTCCTCTTTCCAGTGGCTTCTCATCAGATTTTCCCTCATCCGAAAGGCACTTCACTTGGGGTGATGAAAGGAGGAGCGAATAAAAGGATACATAGGCTGGAATACACAGGACGGCACATTTGTCTGAGATCTATCAGCCTTTCCAACTTCTTTTCTGGATGATTGGAATTAAGCAATTTTACAAATAAAATAGGGTAAAAATCGAGTTCGGTGTTGATATAAAGATGAAGATATGTTGGGGTGGTAAGGAATCAGCCCCAAATCTTGACCTGCCTGAATAATAAAGTTATTTTAAAAAATGAGTAATGTATGAAATCAGGATAAGAATAGAAGGATTACGCCTCTGATTGTAAAGTATGTTCATATAGGTCCTGAAATTCCAATAGAGCTCTTCCCACGGGCAAATGAAAGAAAGAGAGAAATAGATGCGCACTTACCTGTTGCTGCTACGCCCGTTGGAACTTCTGAGCCCGAGGCCTCTCTTAACTGTGCATCGCAGCATGTGCACAGGCCAAGATCTGGTGACAGCAGCCAATCAGGTGAAGTATAGATTCTCATTCATCGTAATAGGAGTTCCGAAAGTCCGGAACTCCCATTACTATGAATGAGAACCCTCCCTAAATACCCAAAACACAATAAAAAATAGAAAATAAACTACATATTTAACATTCATGTAAATGAAAGTTGTTTTAAAAAAATATTTTCCCGACTTTTTAAAAAGTTTTTTTAATTAAGCCTTAAAATAAACTTATTGTAGTGGGAAGGGTTTTTAAACAATAAAATGTGTTTTTATAACTTTATTTTAAAATGTTTTTGTGTATTTTTAAACACTTGCGCCTGTAAAAGTAGGTTATGCGCCTGCTTTTTCAGGCGCAAGATTTTAAAGGACATTTGCTGGGCAAGATATTCATAAATATCGGAAATCTTGTCCTCCAAGTGTCCTTGATCCTGATATGCGTTGGATCTGTTAAGCCAGAAACTTAACAGATTGAAAAAGCCGGTTTTCAGCGCATGCTTATTGCGCGCTGAAAACTGGCTTTTCCAATGCCTTCCCGGGTTCGTAGAAACTTCGCACGGACCCGGGACATCGGAATCATCTCCTTGGATCTAAAATAACTCCAAAAACACAATTGGAGTGCTGTATATTGAAAAGTCATATGACATGGTAACCAACTACTTATCCTAATCAAACATAGAAACATAGAAAATAGGTGCAGGAGTAGGTCATTCCGCCCTTCGAGCCTGCACCGCCATTCAATAAGATCATAGCTGATCCTTCCCTCAGTACCCCTTTCCTGCTTTCTCTCCATATCCCTTGATCCCCTTAGCCATAAGGGCCATATCTAACTCCCTCTTGAATTTATCCAATGAACTGGCATCAACAACTCTCTATGGCAGGGAATTCCATAGATTAACAACTCTCTGAGTGAAGAAGTTTCTACTCAACTCAGTCCTAAATGGCCTGCCCCTTATCCGAAGACTGCCCTGGTTCTGGACTTCCCCAACATCGGGAACATTCTTCCCGCATCTAACCTGTCCAGTCCCGTCAGAATCTTATATGTTTCTATGAGATCCTCTCTCATCCTTCTAAACTCCAGTGTATAAAGGCCCAGTTGATCCAGTCTCTCCTCATATGTCAGTCCAGCCATCTCTGGAATCAGTCTGGTGAACCTTCGCTGCACTCCCTCAATAGCAAGAACGTCCTTCCTCAGATTAGGAGACCAAAACTGAACACAATATTCCAGGTGAGGCATCACCAAGGCCTTGTACAACTGCAGTAAGACTTCACTGCTCCTATACTCAAATCTCCTTGCTATGAAGGCCAACATACCATTTGCCTTCTTCACCGCCTGCTGTACCTGCATGCCAATTTTCAATGATTGATGAACCATGACACCCAGGTCTCACTGCGCCTCCCCTTTTCCTAATCTGCCGCCATTCGGATAATATTCTGTCTTCATGTTTTTGCCCCCAAAGTGGATAACCTCACATTTATCCACATTATACTGCATCTGCCATGCATTTGCCCACTCGCCTAACCTGCCCAAGTCACTCTGCAGCCTCTTAGCATCCTCCTCACAGCTCACACCGCCACCCAGTTTCGCGTCATCTGTAAACTTGGAGATATTACACTTAATTCCATCATTTAAATCATTAATCTATATTGTAAAGAGCTAAGGTCCCAGCACTGAGCCCTGCGGCACTCCACTAGTCACTGCCTGCCATTCTGAAAAGGACCTGTTTATCCCAACTCTCTGCTTCCTGTCTGACAACCAGTTCTCTATCCACATCAATACATTACCCCAAAACCATTTGCTTTGATTTTGCACACCAATCCCTTGTGTGGGACCTTGTCAAAAGCCTTTTGAAAGTCCAAATACACCACATCCATTGGTTCTCCCTTGTCTACTCTACTAGTTACATCCTCAAAAAATTCCAGACGATTTCTCAAGCATGATTTCCCTTTCATAAATCCATGCTGACTTGGACCAATCCTGTCACTGCTTTCCAAATGCGCTGCTATCTCATCTTTAATGATTGATTCCAACATTTTCCCCACAACTGATGTCAGGCTAACCAGTCTATATAATTACCCGTTTTCTCTCTCCCTCCTTTTTTTAAAAAGTGATGTTACATTAGCAACCCTCCAGTCCATAGGAACTGATCCAGAGTCGATAGACTGTTGGAAAATGATCATCAATGCATCCACTATTTCTCAGGCCACTTCCTTAAGTACTCTGGGATGTAGACTATCAGGCCCTGGGGATTTATCGGCCTTCAATCCCATCAATTTCTCTAACACAATTTCCCGCCTAATAAGGATATCCTTCAGTTCCTCCTTCTCACTAGACCCTCGGTCCTCTCGTATCCGGAAGGTTACTTGTGTCTTCCTTCGTGAAGACAGAACCAAAGTATTTGTTCAATTGGTCTGCCATTTCTTTGTTCCCCATTATAAATTCACCCGAATCCAACTGCAAGGGACCTACGTTTGTCTTCACCAATCTTTTTCTCTTCACATATCTATAGAAGCTTTTGCAGTCAGTTTTTATGTTCCTGGCAAGCTTCCTCTCGTACTCTATATTCCCCATCTTAATTAAACTCTTTGTTCTCCTTTGCTGAATTCTAAATTTCTCCCAGTTCTCAGGTTTGCTGCTTTTTCTGGCTAATTTATATGCCGTTTCCTTGGATTTAACACTATCCTTAATTTCCCTTGTTAGCCACGGTTGAGCCACCTTCCCCGTTTTGCTTTTACTCCAGACAGGGATGTATAATTGCTGAAGTTCATCCATATGATGCCATTGTCTATCCACCGTCAACCTTTTAAGCATCATTTTGCCAGTCTATTCTAGTCAATTCGCACCTCATACCGTCAAAGTTACCTTTCCTTAAGTTCAGGACCCAAGTTCTGAATTAACTTTGTCACTCTCCATCTTAATAAAGAATGTTACCATATTATGGTCACTCTTCCCTAAGGGGCCTCGCACAACAAGATTGCTAATTAGTCCCTTCTCATTACACATCACCCAGTTTAGGATGGCCAGCTCTCTGGTTAGTTCCTCGACATATTGGTCTAGAAAACCATCCCTAATACACTCCAGGAAATCCTCTTCCACCGCATTGCTACCAGTTAGGTTAGCCCAATCAATATGTAGATTAAAGTCGCCATGATTACTGCAGTACCTTTATTGAACACATCCCTTATTTCTTGATTGATGCTGTCCCCGACCTCACTGCTACTATTTGGTGGCCTGTACACAACTCCCACTAGCGTTTTCTGCCCTTTGGTATTCTGTAGCTCCACCCATACCGATTCCACATCATCCAAGCTAATGTCCTTGCTTACAATTGCATTAATTTCCTCTTTAACCAGCAACGCCACCCCGCCTCTTTTTCCTTTCTGTCTATCCTTCCTAAATGCTGAATACCCTTGGATGTTGAGTTCCCAGCCTTGGTCACCCTGGAGCCATGTCTCCGTGATGCCAATCACATCGTATCCGTTAACTGCTATCTGCGCAGTTAATTCATCCACCTTGTTCTGAATACTCCTCGCATTGAGGCATAGAGCCTTCAGGCTTGTTTTAACACACTTTGCCCTTTAGAATTTTGCTGTAATGTGGCCCTTTTTGTTTTTTGCCTTGGGTTTCTCTGCCCTCCACTTTTACTATTCTCCTTTCTATCTTTTGCTTCTGACTCCATTTTATTTCCCTCTGTCTCCCTGCATAGGTTCCCATCCCCCTACCATGTTAGTTTAACTCCTCCCCAACAGCACTAAGAAACACTGCCCCGAGGACATTGGTTCCGGTCCTGCCCAGGTACAGACCATCCGGTTTGTTCTGTTCCCACCTCCCCCAGAACCGATTCCAATGCCCCAGGAATTTGAATCCCTCCCTTCTGAACCACTGCTCAAGCCACGTATTCATCTGAGCTATCCTGTGATTCCTACTCTGACTAGCACGTGGCACTGGTAGCAATCCTGAGATTTCTATTTTTGAGGTTCGACTTTTTAATTTAACTCCTAGCTCCCTAAATTCGTCTCAAAGGACCTCATCCTGTTTTTTTACCTATGTTGTTGGTACCTATATGCACCACGACAACTGGCTGTTCACCCTCCCTTTTTAGAATGATTTTTCCAGAGCTCAAACAATGGAACTTGCTCAATTTTCCAACAACCTTCAGAGTTTTGAGCCCTCATCATGGCATAACTTCCTAATTTGCCTCACCTTTTATTTTTAACCTTGGCAGCACAAACTGCTGTCATGGAAGGTCAGATGGCTGGCACCTGGGCTCTGGTGACCACTGTTGAAAGGGGCTTTCAGCGCTTCGCATCACTCCAGCAGAGCACAAGGAATGCTGAGGTGCTGCCCAGTAGAGTGTCCATGGCTCGATGGGAGAGGAACTTTCTGTCCTCTCTCAAGATGACAGCATGCCTGCACCCCCACCAGCCACTCAGACAGTGCTCTTGCTAACCCTGACTGCTGAAGCCCAGGCGCAATGGTGCAGTCTGCAGCTGGATCCTCCAAGCCCAGAGCTGTTCGAGGACTTCTTCCAAGACCATCTGGAAAGTCCTCAATGGAAGCTCAGCAGTCTTCTACCTCCCAAGCTGCTGCCACTGGGGAAACACTTCGCAGAAGCACTAGGGTAGGAAAGGAACACACAAGACAGGCACTAAGGAAATGCACGAGTGAGTAAATTTGATTTTGAATTTAGATTTGGTGGTATTTATCTTTCTACTGAGGGCAAGACCAGTAAGTGTAGAGCGAAGGAAGGCAATCAGATCGTGGTTGTAAGAAGACAGGTAAGGATTGTGGAACTGTTGGTGAGTGGAAGATTTGACTTAGTTGAACTGTTCCTCAGTGAGTTGGCCTCTAAGAGCTCAGGCAGATAGGAGCTGATTTGTTACCTGCCTCTCCTCCTCTTTCTGAACGTGGTGGTAGGGTTAGTCCCTCATGATGACGAAGTTGTGGAGCTTGCAGCATTCGACCACAAATCTGGATACCTGCTCACGGTTGTATTGCAAAACTCATCGAGAATGGTCCAGACAGTGGAAGCTTTGCTGGAGGGCACCGATTGTTTGCTCGATGATGTTCCTTGTGGCAGTATAGCTCATTGTAGACCTGTTTTGCAGATGTCTACGGGTTCATAACTGGAGTCATGAGCCATGTCCGGAGGGGATAACCCTTCTCATCCCATTGCCAGCCTGCAACTTGGCGGCCTGTTTGGAATAAAGGCAACACAAAGGACTGGTGCAGAATGAGTCATGACTGCTGCTCGGATAGCGGGAACAGATCTGCATGATGCACTGTTTGTGGTCACAGTTGTACTTTGAGGGAGTGGAATCCCTTCCAATTGATAAATATTGATGGGAAACACGTAAAGCAATGTGCATGTAGTCAATGGCACCTTCCATGGGAAAGTTTCTCTCGTCCTGCTTGTCTCTGTCAATTGTGAAAGAGCTGCAAGTGTTTCTCACGGTATAGAGCCTCGATGATCTTCCTGACATATTGGTGTACTGCAAACTGAGACACGTTGCTGATGCCTGAAAAGAGCCCGTGGCATAAAGGTTGAGGGCGATGGTGATCCTGACAGTCACAGGCAGTGCTTTCCATGCCTTGGTTTGAGGCTGGTGTTATGGCTGTAGCAGGTGACATAAGTCAGTTAAAGCCTCCTTGGTAAAGCAAAGTTGCCTCCTCTGTCAAGTGGAGATAGAAGTACACCCTGAAGACCCTATGTGGATATGTCCTCCTGTTGAGTACCCTCCTCTTCTGGCAGCTTGTCCTGCTCTGTGGTGTCTTCCTTGTTGCTTCCAATTGTGCTCTATACCCAAAGGCAGCTTTACCAGACCACCCATGTGGGGCAAACAACAATAGTTGTGTAAAAGCAGACAAAGTGAACTTTGAGACTGTTGGAACAAAGTAGAAAATGCCCATAAGTCAAAAAGCAACTTGCTTTTAAGTACTGCATGGTCTCTTTAATAATGCTGGCAAGAGGGCCTTCACATCAGTTAACGTCCCGGTGTGCTGAATGAGGTCAGCACGTGACAGTTAAATTGCTGGGCTGGTCTAAAATGGTGAGCTAGTCCTGAAAATGGTATAGGATCCTCACCTGCATAATTTGTTTGCTACTTTAAATCCTCCCAGCAAGAGCTACCCACCTCAACCAAAATAGTGAGGAGTACATGTGTGTCATTTTTTAGGCCGTGGTTTTTTTGTTGCTAAAATATATATTTTTTTAAAAAGATGTTGCTCAGACCATTATTCTCTTTTACATCATGGGGAGCACCCAGAACAGAAACTCCTCTTTAGAATTTATTTTCCCATTGACGCCAGTGGCTACTGGCAGGGCATATCAACGTATTTTTTGGCATACAGGATTCCAGCAGTTCTAGCCTTTATTCACTATCCTGTTGTTCGAAAGACCATTTTTCCATCATTACATTTCTGTAAGATGAAAGAGTCCAGTATTCTTCCAATGACTCATTAGTCAACAAGCGTTCCTTTCAGTTTTAAATGCCAAAAGCTAAAAATAACTTCCTGGTCAAAATGTATCTGTCCACCCTCTTCTTAATGTCAGCACAATGCTTTATTTAAAGTAGTCATTAAGTGGTTGTTTAAATGTATCTCTGAGCAGACAACAGCTCTTCAAAAGGATAACAACTTTCTCCATTTCTCCTCCTCAACCCTTCCCCCAAAACAGAGGTGGCTGAAATAAAATCTAAACAAAATCACCTGCATCCATTTTGAGACTCTCCCAAGGCTCGGATTAAGGGCAAGAGAAAAAAGGGATTGGCTTCACCCTCTCAAATCAACAGTGTAAACAAAAAAAGTTTAAAAATTAGTTAATTTTTTTTTCCTCTTCATTTCATATTTACCCCTTAACCTTCTAATGATTTTGGCCACAAATATGAAAGCAGATTATGAATTTTATTGAGGAAGTATTGAGTAAGGAAATACTCTCTTAGTGTCTTGAGTATACTTGAGGCTGATCATGCCGCACCACTGAGCAGTCAAATAAGAGTTAATATCTACCCTCCACTTAACTGATTAAATCTCCATGCCTTTCTGAAATTGGAAACTTCATCACAACTGCTTTTTGCTTAATTGACAGAGATGTGTTGATTGGTGAGACACAGCACCCAACTCTCCTATCCATTCCAACTTGGGTATTTTATCACAAGGCATAGCTTTCCATTGCCAAGCTAATTATAATGGAGAAAATGATTCCTATTGTGTTCCTAACACAGATGAGGCTGCACACATGGAGGTTAAAATAACAGTGACCTCAGTCTTTATTAAGACACTCCAGAGTGAGGAACAGGCCTTAGGGGCCGGCTTATATACAGTGCTTCCAAGGGATGCTGGGATCCCTTGGGACTTCAGGTGATGAGCTCCCTGGTGGCGGAACATGGGAGTGCATGCTTTACAGATATACATCACTCCGCCCCCCCCCCCCCGCCCCGCCCCCAAAGTTAAACTGAAAACTATTTACAAGGTGAGGCGGTCGGGAGCCTTTCTTTCCCTGGTGGACCGCCTCGGTACAAATATCTGTTCTCATGTGTTGGCTGTCCCCTCGCTGGGCTGGCGTGTTGTTGGCCCTGCAGGGCTGCTAGGTGAGCCTGGCCTTGCTGGGCTGTTGGTCGTGATGGGTTTGATTTCCTGGTCTGGCGCGGTGTCGTTGATCCTTTGTGTGTGTGTTGTGGGCTCGAAAAAGGTGGTGTCTGCTGGGTTGTTCAGGGCAGTCTGTGAACCGCAGCCTCGTTTGGTCCAGGTGCTTTCTGCAAATTTGTCCGTTGTCTAGTTTGACTACAAACACCCTATTCCCTCCTTTAGCTATCACCATGCCCGCGATCCACTTAGGACCATGTCCATAGTTTAGCACATACACAGGGTCATTCAGATCAATTTCCCGTGACACAGTAGCGCGACCATCGTTTACATTTTGTTGCTGCCGCTTGCTCTCTACCTGATCATGCAGGTTGGGATGAACCAACGAGAGTCTGGTTTTAAGTGTCCTTTTCATGAGTAGCTCAGCCGGGGTCACCCGTGAGTGAGTGGGGTCTCGTGCGGTAGCTGAGCTGTACTCGGGACAGGCGGGTTTGGAGTGAGCCTTCTGTGACTCGTTTAAGACTCCATTTGATTGTTTGTACTGCCCGCTCTGCCTGCCCATTGGAGGCTGGTTTAAACGGGGCCGAGGTGACATGTTTGATCCCATTGCGGGTCATGAATTCTTTAAATTCTGCACTGGTGAAACATGGCCCGTTGTCACTGACCAGTATGTCAGGCAGGCCATGGGTGGCAAACATGGCCCTCAGGCTTTCAATGGTGGTGGTGGTGGTGGCGGTGCTTCCCGACATTATTTCACATTCAATCCATTTTGAAAAAGCATCCACCACCACCAGGAACATTTTATCGAGAAACGGGCCCGCATAGTCGACATGGATCCTCGACCATGGTCTGGAGGGCCAGGACCACAAAGTTAGTGGTGCCTCTCTAGGCGCGTTGCTCAACTGAGCCCATACGCTGCATTGCTGTACACAGGACTCTAAGTCAGAGTCGATACCGGGCCACCACACGTGGGATCTGGCTATCGCTTTCATCATTACTATACCCGGGTGTGTGCTGTGGAGATGCGACATGAACGTCTCCCTGCCCTTTTTTGGTAGCACTACGCGGTTACCCCACAACAGGCAGTCTGCCTGAATGGACAGCTCGTCCTTTCGCTGCTGGAACGGCTTGACTGGCTCTTGCATTCAACGGGGATGCTGGCCCAGCTCCCATGCAGCACACAGTTTTTTTTACTAAGGACAGCAGAGGATCTTGACTGGTTCAAGTCCAATTCTGACGGGCCGTGACAGGTGATTTATCATTTTCAAACGCTTCCATGACCATCAAAAAGTCTGCGGGCTGCGCCACCATCAATAAGTTTACAGGCTGCGCCAGTTCCACCAGCCATGGTGGGCAATGGTAGCCGACTGAGAGCATCTGCACAGTTCTCGGTGCCTGGCCTGTGGCGGATGGTATAGTTATACGCTGATAGTGGGAGTGCCCACCTTTGTATGTGGGCTGAGGCATTAGTATTTATCAGCGAACAGGGATGTGAGGGGCTTGTGATCGGTTTCCAGCTCAAATTTGAGGCCAAACAGGTACTGATACATTTTCTTTACCACGAACACACACGCTAATGCCTCTTTCTCAATCATGCTGTAGGCCCTCTCAGCCTAAGACAAGCTCCTGGAAGCATAGGCGACAGGTTGCAACTTCCCCGCAACATTAGCTTGTTGTAATTCACACCCAACTCCATACGACGACCCATCACATGCTAGCACAAGTTTTTTACACGGGTTATACAATACAAGCAGCTTGTTGGAGCATAAAATGTTTCTGGCTTTCTCAAAAGCAATTACTTGTTTTTTTCCCCAATACCCAGTTCTCATTTTTGTGCAATAACACATGTAGGGGCTCTAAAAGGGTGCTTAACCCCGGGTAGGAAGTTACCAAAATAGTTGAGGAGTCCCAGGAACGACTGCAGCTCCGTGACGTTCTGTGGCCTGGGCACGTTCCTGATAGACGCCAAGACAGAGGCTGTGGGCCGAATGCCAACCGCTGCGATCTTTCTCCCCAAAAACTCCACTTCTGTTGCCATGAAGATGCATTTCGACCTCTTCAGCCACAGCCCTACACGATCCAGTTGCTGGAGGACCTCCTCCAGGTTTTGTAGATGCTCGGCGGTGTCCCGACCCTTGACCAATATGTCGTCCTGAAACACCACCATGTGTGGTACCGACTTGAGTAGGCTCTCCATGTTTCTCTGGAAGATTGCTGCAGCCGACCAAATTCCAAACGGGCATCTGTTGTAGATGAACAGTCCCTTGTGTGGGTTGATGCAGGTGAGGTCCTTCAAAGACTCCTCTAGCTCCTGCGTCATGTAGGCCGAAGTCAGGTCGAGCTTGGTGAACGTCTTGCCTCCTGCCAGCGTCGCAAATAGATCGTCTGCCTTAGGTAGCGGGTATTGGTCCTGTGGCGAGAAACGATTAATACTTTATAATCGCCACAAATCCTGACCGTGCCATCACTTTTGAGTACTGGAACAATCGGGCTGGCCCACTTGCTGAATTCCACTGGGGAGATGATGCCTGTGTTGCAGCCTGTCCAACTCGATTTCCACTCTCTCCCTCATCATGAGGTACCGCTCGCGCCTTGTGGTGAATGGGTCGTGCCTCTGGGACCAAGTGGATCCGCACCTTCGCCCCGGAAAAGTTTCCAATGCCTGGCTCAAAAAGCGAAGGAAATTTGTTAAGAACCTGGGTACATGAGGCCTCATCGACATGTGATAGTGCTCGGATATCATCCCAGTTCCAGCGGATTTTGCCCAGCCAACTCCTTCCAAGCAGTGTGGGGCCATTGCCCGGGACAATCCATAGTGGCAGTTCGTGCACCATGCCCTCGTAGGTGACCTTGACCATGGCGCTGCCCAGGACAGTGATAAGCTCTTTGGTGTACGTTCTCAGTTTCATGTGGATGGGGCTCAGGGCTGGTCTGAATGCCTTGTTGCACCACAGTCTCTCAAACATCTTTTTACTCATGATGGATTAGCTAGCACCAGTGTCCAGTTCCATGGCTACGGGCAAGCCATTTAATTTTACATTTAGCATCATCGGTGGACATTTCGTCGAAAATGTGTGCACCCCGTGTACTTCAGCATCTGCCTGCTCTCTCTGAGGCTCAAAATTGCTTTGATCCACCATAGACTGATCTTCCTCTGCCACGTGGTGGTTAGCAGGTTTTGCAGAGCTTGCAGCTCGTTGGAGGTGCCCCATTGTTCCACAGCTCTTCCAAACATACCCTTTGAAGCGGCATGAATAGGCTGAATGGAAGCCTCCACAACGCCAACAAGGTGTGAATTGCCTTGCATTCATCCTTTGTTGGGGACTCTGAGTCATCTGGGTCACCTGAGGCCTGCTGGCAGTTGCAGACGTGTGGGTTCTGCCCTGCACATTTCTGCTCGCAAACACAGTTCCAGTTAATTTATGAACATTGCTAGCACTTGTGTGCTGAGAGATTTGTTTGGAGTGATCACTGGTGGACATAAACGCCTGTGCTTTCGCAATGGCCTTACTGAGGGTCGGTGTCTCTACAGTCAAAAGTTTTCGTAGGATGGTCTAGTGGCCAATGCCCAGTACAAAAAAGTCTCTGAGCATTTGCTCCAGGTAGCCATCAAACTCACATTGTCCTGCAAGTCGCCTTAGCTCGGCGACATAGCTCGCCACTTCCTGACCTTCAGATCGCTGTCACGTGTTGAACCGATGCCTCGCCATCAGCACACTCTCCCTCAGGTTAAGAGGCTCCCGAACCAGTGTACACAGCTCCTCATTCGGCTTATCTGTGGGTTTCACCGGAGCCAGAAGATTCTTCATGAGGTTGTAGGTCAGTGCCTCGCAGACTGTGAGGAGGACCGCTCTCCTTTTTGCAGTGCTTCCTTCTCCGTCCAGCTCGTTGGCTACAAAGTACTGGTCTAGCCGTTCGACATAGGCTTTCCAGTCCTCACCCTCCGGGAACTTCTCCAGGATGCCCACAGTTTGCTGCATCTTTGTGTTGGATTCGTATTCTCGTCGCCAATTATTGTGTTCCTAACACAGATGAGGCTGCACACAGGGAGGTTAAAGTAACAGTGACCCTAGTCTTTAATAAGACACTCCAGAGTGAGGAACAGGGCTTAGGGGCCGGCTTATATATAGTGCTCCCAAGAGAGGCTGGGATCCCTTGGGACTTCAGGGGATGAGCTCCCTGGTGGCGGAACATGGGAGTGCATGCTTTACAGATCCACAACAGTGCCAAATAGGAGGAAGAGGAGGGAAGAGGAAAGGGAAAAGAAGAAAGTGAAAAGGACAGAAAAAGGAAAAGATGGGAAAGTGGAGAAAAGGAGAGCAAGTGACAGGTGGGGGTGGAAGTAACAAACATATACTTTCTATGGTACTTTTTACAGAACAAAATGCTACAAGGTGTGGGATGGGGTGAAAAGTTAGGTAACCTGAGCAGAGAGAGAAAATTAAGTGAAGTTATAAAAAAGCACAGTTTTTGAAGGAGATTTGGAGGGGGCTTTTGAAGGGATGTAACAAAGCAGGGATGTCTCGGGGGAAGAGTTTCAAGGTCCATGGGCATGATTTCTGAAACCCCTGGCATCAATGGTGCAGCTGGGGCGGGGGGTAGAAACATACAGCAGAGCAGAGTTGGAAGGGTGTATGCTGATACATGGGAGGGATTTTCAACTTGACCGACATACAATGAGCACTGGCACTGAAAGTCGGGTTCCCATCTCGCACACCTGTTTCGCGCACAGAGTTCACCTGCTGCCATTTGAATCGTGGCTTCGCTTCGGCATCCAGTGTTCCCATCTGAAATCTATGGGTGCTATTTAAGCATGCTAATTTGGGTCCTGCATTTGTTCAAGGATCCAAATACCCCTTTCAACAGCTCTGGTGTCCTAATTCAAAATCAGTTACAGAAATCATGGGTGTGAACTGCCTGGAGAGTGCCTTTTCTAGTGATATTTAAAGGGATTATCAGCAGCTCTTACCAAGTCACTGATTATTTTATTTGGACTGCAGTTTGCTGCTTTTCAGTTTTGGTTCGGACAGTAATCATTAGTGAAAGTAAGTTGGTTAATCAATAGGGGTCTTTTGTCCAGGGCTTCTGACAAACTTCGGAATGGTTTCAATAAGTTTGGTGCTTGCACTGCTATTGTGACTCGACATAAGTGGGTTTTGAGGGGATAACTGGATGGAGAGGAAGTGGCTGGGAAGGGAGAGGAAAGGAGGGAGAGGGAGGTAGAAAAGGAAGGGTACAAGTTGAGGAGGGGTAGGAGAATGGTCTGAGGAAGGGAAAGCAGAGAGAGAAGGGAGGTGGTGTTGGAGGAGGATGGGAATGGGTGGGGATTGGAGAGAGGGAGGGAGAGGGGAGTGGAGAGAGCGAGGGAGAGGGGAGTGGACAGGAGGAGGGAATTGAGAGGAGGCGGCATTGGTGGATTAACCCTTTGAACTTGCCACTAACTATCCGATGTCTAAGATTTTTTTTCTCCAGGTGTGTCCAAAATAGACCAAGTTTTCCTACATTATACAACCACAGTTTCTCAGTCTGGCAGTGTGGAGTAGCAATACATGTGCAGAGGGTAACTGGAAGTGAATATGAAGGGCTGCTCCTGAATGTTACAGTCTAGTCTGATTGGAATCAGTTGATCTTTCTATTTTTACAGCAATGCAAAGATTACTAAGTAGTCTTGATATTGTTATAAGTTTGTAATTCATCATCACCTCTCAATTGCTTTTGGACACATTTTTCTCGACTTCATCCAGATATATTACCATCCAATATTCGCCCTGCCTTTTTTGTAACCTGAAATATTGTGCCCAGTGAAGCTATGCAAAGGAATAACTCAGGAAGCTATTACTGCTGACATGGAATGGATGAGTTTCCTGACAAGAAAATATTGTTCCAACAATTATTGTGTGTGCATGTACACTCCCCTGTTTAGACAAGCCAAAAGTCTTGGAAAATTCAATTTGCAGCAACAAGCACCTCAACAGAGTGGTACTTTTGATCTTTATGACATGACAATATTATGATGGATGAGTCAGATCTTGAGGCTGACAAGTGAATTTACTACCTACTGGTGAAATGACCCACGAGTACTCATCTAAGCTGCGAGGTAAAACATACTTCAAAAATGGTCCATTTTAATTGAAGAGTTTTTTTTAAAAAGAGAGAGGCAGGCAAACAGAAGAGTGAGGAGACTTCCCAATAACACTGAATTGGCCAGATCACCATAGACTTTTCTAAAGGGTTTCAGAAGACAGAATTGTGGTCCTTGGTGGTCACTGCAGATTTTGATTGTGAAAACCAGCCCATTTGGTCATTTGTTCCAGATGGAGGCAAGTATAAGAATGTCCAGTGAAACTCCTTCAAAGGCAAGGTGCGAGATAGGCCTATCTGCTGAGTCTCAAAAACGGTTCTAAAATAGATACTACTTTGGCATTGAATGTAGCAAATGATACTCACTTTTACACCAAGTCCCAGTGCCATAACTATCTCCTCAAAAATACAATGCCAGAGTCCTCATTTTCTGATTACGCCCCAAGCATCAAAGTTGTTCTTCCAAAATTGTAAGTCAGCTTCCAGGACTGAATATCACACCTTTAACTAGGATTGGAAGAACTTCCAAATTCCAAAATGCATGGTCCCAAATGATTCTTCTGATACATGGACAGGCACATCTCTGCTGTGGAACTCTGGCCTAGAATGATTAGCTTTCCCAACTCTTGCTCCATAGCCTTATAAAAATATTGTTCTTGATTGCTGATACAGCATCAGTGCACAATCTTTTCTAGCACACTAAAGAAAAGATGAACCTCAAAGAACATATTGATTTAGTTCTGAACTTCTGATCATAACATTTCATAAGCAGATGTTGGAAGAAAACCTGGCTACCAGATACATATTTTGCAAGTTCAAGTATGAAAGCCTATGGAGGGACCAGCAAGACTTTTGCTCAAACTATTCCCTGCATCTCAACTTGTACTCCTACTCTTCATAGGGTATCCACCGTTTTAAGCTGAATAATCTTGCAGTCTTTGCTGATTATCTCTCCCAGGTGCCATGCAGAATTCACATGGGACATGGTTGTGCTCAAGATAAAATGTAAGCAGTGAACATCACTGTTGTAATTTGCTCTATTTTATATCAAACTTAAAAAAGAAAGAAAAAAGACTTGCATTTATATAGTGGCTTTCACAACCACCGGAGATCTCAAAGCGCTTTACAGCGACTGAATTACTTTGAGTGTAGTCACTGTTGTCGTGTGGGAAATGCGGCAGCCAATTTGCGCATAGCAAGCTCCCACAAACAGCGATGTAATAACGACCAGATAATCTGTTTTGGTGATGTTGATTGAGGGATAAATATTGGCCAGGACACTGGGAATAACTCCCCTGCTCTTCTTCGAAATAATGCCATGGGATCTTTTACGTCCACTTGAGAGGGTAGACAGGGGCCTCGGTTTAACATCTCATCCGAAAGACGGCACATCCAACAGTGCAGCGCTCCATCAGCACTGCGCTGGAGTGTCAACCCAGATTTATGTGCTCAATTCCCTGGAGTGGGATTTCAATTTAAACTCAAAATAGATAAAATATATAAAATGAATCCAAAACCCCAGGAAATTGAACCATTTTCTCATGCGAAGAGGATACAAAAACAGGTCACAAATTTCCTCGGGGAGTCTCTCGTTCGATGCCGTGATTTTAGCAGAAACTCGGGATTAAACTCATAATGAGGTTTCCGTCGAAGTTACAGCACCCGGCCAAACCCCCGAGAGTAGTCCAGGTAATTATCTGTTCTCATCAATTCAAAGTTGCTTGATTCAAATTAATTCGGTTTCACAAATATCTTTGAATTATCATTAGATCAGCAGAAAACACAACGTATTTCAATGTTGAGAAAAACACTTCTTCATACAACAAAAACAGTATTTGTGTGCTTCATTGGGATCACGTGGGCCTGGTCCGCCAATGATAATGGAGAATTTCATTTCAATCATTAACAAAGGGAATCCCTAAATACTGTGCAATGGAATCCCGAAATGTGAAAAATTATACAATTAACAGAATTGGAATTTTAATCATAATTACCTTCATTCCACCAAACTCAATAAATGTTACTTTTTTGATAATTTCATACATCTATAACTAAACATTAAAACTATAATCCGGGCCAATATTTGCATAAACTTGTTGGATATTACAGAAAATATAAATTGAAGCACCATTATTGTTCCTTTTTCTAATTTATTGCTAAAATGTCTGGAAGATAATTCTAAATATTTAAATCAGTGACAAGTTCAGATATTAAGCTGTGCAGTGCTCAAAACAAGATTATTTCAAAATTAGAATCCGAAATTATCAAAATATTCAGTTTTCTCTAAAATTTATTAAATTTTCCCCCATAGGTTGGAATATATTAAATGAGTATAGATTCTGGGCCGGATTTTTGAGAAGTTTGTGACCAGATTTGCGCTGCAATTTGTCCCTACGCGGCGAAAACCCGGTTGCAAAGCACAGGCCTCAACTGCGGCGGCGATGGGGCGTCGTGCCGGGAAGAGGAGTGCTGACGTGCAATGCCGTGGATTGCATTAACAGCAGACTTTCGGCTCTTTCTCGATCCACGCCCAGAATACCGACAAATCAAACCTGTCGGTGCAGCCCTGCCAGCAGTGATAAGTATGCAAACCTGTAAAAAAGGTAAGTTAAAGTTTTTATTTTTTTAATTTCTTTTAAGCGATTCGATAGATAAGCGTCTTGTAAATGTTTTTTGAATGTTTTGTTGGATCAGCATAAGGGGATATCGAAGGCTTAAATTAAACATTTATATATCCTAAATTATGCCCATACAATGTATATTTGGCCTGGATTATGAAATTATCAAAAAATTTAAATTTATTGAGTTTGGTGGAATGAAGGTAATTATGATTAAAATTCCAATTCTGTTAATTGTATAATTTTTAAATTTCAGGACTCCATTGCACAGTATTAAGGGATTCCCTTCGTAAATGATTGGAGAATTCCATTTCATTGACATTGGCGGACCAGGCCCACATGATCCCAGGTACGCTTCTGCACGCCTGCGTCCCTGGGATCCGTGGGCTATTGCACTGCCTCCGCCTCAAGTCCTGAGACTGCAACATTTCGCAGCCTGGCTGCCAGCAGGTACTTTCACAATTGTTTCGCGGGTTAGAAATGTATTCTGGAGGTACACCTCCGACCGCCCAATTTCTAGTCCATTATTTATTGTCTTATTCTGCAAGTTACAAGATGTTATATATATATATATATATTGCTGTTTTGACTCTGCCTGTATAAACTCTATGAAACATTTCACTTACTGCTGCAAGTATTTCTCTTCTCCTTTCTTCAATAATCTAACATTTTTCTCTTTGTGCTAAATATAGAAATCATCCATCATTGTTTCAAATGACTCACTGCTAGCTTTTATGGCCAATTTGTATCCCTATCATCTATTAATTATAAAATAGATACAGAAAGGAAAATTTGTCAACTGAAGACAAAATACCGTTATCGTGACATGTCTGGTTGAAATCCATTATGTAGGCACTACTTCATTTACTGCACAAATAATTTGACCTTTATCAAATCAGAAATACAGTAAGACTTGTCAAGCTGACCTCTAGCATCAAGTTAACACAAGACAATTACCACGATCCTAAAAGTATTTGAAAAATTTGTAAACTCCAGTTTTATTGAATTTATCAAGACACAACAATGTCAGTTACTTAAGTTTAGATATGAGAGAACGCACTGAATTGTCATCCACAAACTAACGTAAGTTAAAGAAAAATCCACAAGACATGTTTTACTCATTCCTCACATGATCTCTTTCTCTGTCATAAAAAAGCAATTCATCTTGTGGTTATCTTCCATTCTTCAGACTAACAGCACTAAGCTAATTAATGAGACACTCATAGTTTATTTCCCGTGTGACTTAGTCTCTAGTTTTCAGAACTATATTATTTAGGAGACAAATTGTGATTGAAAATAAGTGTAACTCTAAAGGTATCTTAACATTGGAACATTGAGACGTATTTTTCCGAATAAATGGAAGTTCAATAACCAACATAAGCACAAAAAAACACTGCGGAATTTAAGTACAACCCCAGGGAGAGAGTGGCCGTGAAAATGTATCACAAGGACACTTCATGGTTGTACAAGTTGTACCTCCCTTATCCGGAACCCTCGGGACCTAGAGATGGGATTTTTTTCAGATGAGGGATGGTCACGTTAAATTGGATAGTCCAGGTACTGAGCAAGGGGATATCGGGGCAGGCTGGCTTGGGATTGGTAGTGTGGCAGAGAGATCATGGGGGGGAGGGGGGGGGGGGCGATAGATTGCAGGGTCAGGCCAGCGATTGCGGGAGTCGGCAGCAAGGAAGGACTTCAATTTGTTCATGTCGGAGCTCTGCGCATGCGCCACCCGGTGGCCGGGAATGGTTTTGGACAAGGTATGGTTCTGTATAAAGGAGTTCTGGATAAGGGAGGTTCAACCTGTACTCCATTTGAAGAGTAATCTACCCTTATAATTCATATGTACTGTCACAAAGTGGTCCTCTTTAGGAGGGCAAACCTATCTAGTTGCAGTCCATAGAAGGGGTGTAAACAATTGTGCAAATGTGCACACTTAGTTTAGCAGTCAAATCCAAACAGCATTTCGTGATCTGTAGTCCAACCATGTGGGAAAAGTCCCCAAGTGGGGATGATTATACACGACTGATCATTAGATTACCCGAAGAAACGCTTCAATTTAGCCCATTAGGAATTAACATCAATATTAGAGAACTAGCAGATACCCGCAAAATATTTGCGGTCAAATTAGTATCTTTATTGCAACAGTTTAGACTGTTATCATCATCTTTGTCTATAGAATCAACGCTGATGTCCTCCCACTCTTTCACTCTCCCTCCCTCTCCCCCAGTCTCTCCCTCCCACTCCCCCCTCACTCTCCCTCCCTCTTTCTCGTTCTCTCACCTGCCACACGTTCCTCCAGGCACCGCAGCAACGACCGGGGAGGCCACGCCCTTCCCCCCCCCCCCCCCCGCCCCGCCAATGCCTGCACCCATTGGCCCTGCTGCATCCACTGCCGCCTCCATCGTTCCCCGCCTTGATTGTTTGCAAGACTGGGCAGGCCCTGTTCGCCCATTGGTCGGCGCAACTGTCACTCAGTTCGGACCATGTGCTCCCAGCCCCCGCCCCACCCAGGAAAGACAATAACTGACTATTATTATTATAGCTGTTTCGATATAACTAATAGCAATAAAAAAGTTTACTAACCAGTGTGCCATTCTATGCTTGCCAATGATGACCCAGTCCTAACAACATCACATACAATCGGCGGAAATGATGTACTGTAGCTAAACTGCTGTCAACGTAGTAACAGTAAACTCTACTAAGGCCCACATAACATGTGCTCCTTTTCAGATCTGTGTGAAGAGGGTACAAGGGTGAACAAGAATCTTATATTCTAAATTACAATTATGGCAATCTCTCGAGCAGAAATTTCAGCAGCAAAAAAAAAACGCATTTATAGTCATGCTATACAAAGGATGTCAGCAACCGTGACCCACAACTCTTTCCAAACTCTTACAGCCATCATTTAAATCTTAATTCAATAGATATAATACTTAGATCCCAAGCTACATCGATAGATGACCTCATTTACCATACTCCTTTCATGAAAAATATCATAGTTGTGATAAAAAAGCAAATATTGGACTTTTTAACCTTTTCTGATAAAACTCTTTTCTGATGACTACAAATACGCTAGAAATTCTGTACGTTTAGCCAAATCGTCCTGTTTATGCTCCCTGTAATTGACCAGATGACGACTATTGCCCAACATAGATGCCATTCATAATGGCCCAGAATTTGTGGTTGGGATGGCAAACTGGCAGCGTTGGCTGTCATTCTGCCATTGAAAATGACTGCCAATTTGGGATTTGATGCATGCCTAGGTGCGCATGTGGAATTCCTGATGTTGCGGTAAGTCACTGACAGCTCTAAAACAGGCTGTGCCCCCCCACCCCCCCGACAGAGCTGGCAATCTGTATAATCAGTCAAATCATTGAAACTGACAAAAACTTTGGCAATTCCGCAGTAATTACGCTGCTAAATTCCCCACTAAAAGTTAGACCCAAAGGGATTAGGTATAACTGGGGTCTTGACGGTGTTGTTACTGCTAAACAAATATTAAGGGCCTAGAAAACTAATTTTAATTTTGTGCAGTGTGAATATTTTCCATTTTAATAAAAATTAAAATTTTTAAGAAACTTTTCAAAAAAAATTTTAAGTTTTTTTTTAAAAGTTTGTCCATCTTTATTTCAGGTTTGACTTTTGCTGCATGTGAGAACCGCAATCTTTGTTTTGCTCTCTAACTATTTTTAAAAGTTAGAATTTTAAGAGCTTACTCACTTCCCTGTGAGAATACTGCTTTTTGATTGGCTGCTTAGACAGCAGTTTGCACAAGGGGATGCCCACTACAATTTGTTGATTTGAATGGTAGATCGAAAAACCCCAAGTTCTCTGCACAGGGATCGCACAATACCTAGCTTTGCTGCTGCCCACAAATTCTGGGCCAATGTTAACTACAAAAAAAGTTTATTGCTGTCAATGATCAACATTATTACATAAGGAGGAAGAGGGTGATTACATAAGGCTTGCAAGATGAAAATAAACCATGGTCCATCTAATTCGCCTTCTACCATCTTGCTGGTCATGTGATACAACAATAATGAAGTTGTTCTCTAATCATGGTAATCAATCTGCCAATTGGTCTATAACAGACCCAGGCACAAGGTAAGGAAAACCCCAGGTGAAGGGCTTTGGGAAGCATTATTTTTTTTAAAACTTTAAAACTGAAATGGTGGCAAGCAGTTAGCATAATGGCAACTAAAATTTAGGAGCTATTTGCCAATAAGCATAAGCATATTACTCCCCGAAATCGAAAGAAGGAAGGGACATGGATACTTTCCTTCAAGTGTTATGCAACAGTGAAGTCAGCTATTGGTAAATAATTAATAAGTCAGCTGTTCAACAAAGCAAAAACCACAAATTTGACTACTGCACTTATGTAAGCAAAAATGTGGTTCTGAATGGGTGGCACGCCTGAAAAGCCTATATTGCAGATTGGTGGTGATTACCGGGTTAACAGGATATGAGCTGCTCAAGCTGCAGTGCTTTTCAGCATCACATCATTGCTGCCCTCTGGTGCAGAAATCTCCTAAAGCTTTCAACTCCAGTACTCTATTTAACAATTATACCAAAATTCAAGTGCACATTTCACCTGTATTACTACTGTCACTATCCAAAACCCAGGAGATGCAGTGAGGACACTTTTTAAAAACTTACATTTATTATTTCAATAAATTCACAAATTAGCTGTACAAAAAGATCATAGTTGAAGTCATTTCTTGCATCATCTGCTTTATAAAATAATAGGGTGGACAGTAAGAAGCCTTTTATTTTATTTTGTCACACCTTAAATATGATCCACTGGATTGTTGTTGGGTCATTTAAAATCTCCATCTTACAGCAGTGTAAATGCTAGAAACGTGCTGCAATAATATACTCTGTGGCAATATCCGCAGTTTCCGTAACACTCCTGTAGGTGTTAACCACAATCCAGAACATTCTGACAGAATCATCCTATCCCATGAGTATTCTGCTGCTATAATCAGGTTTCTGTGCCTCGTGCACTAATGATAATGATCAAAAAAGCTGATCATGTCATGTTTAATTATTAATAGTAAAAGAACAATTTATTAACCATTCAAGCAGTTACAAGATCTACAATTGTTATTTTACATTCCTCTGCTGTAAAAAGATAAGCCTGCTTCCATTGACATTTGTATTTATTTTCTAAACCATCTATGAATCCCTCAAAACCTTTAAAGCAGGTTATTTTTCATGTGCTGCAAAGTATCAATGAATCACCCACAAATAGATGTTATCAAATCAATAAAAATAGGTGAACAGCAGATTAATGTAATTCATGCAACAAGACTGCAATGGATGTCCTATAGAATGAATCGACGGTTTGTTAAAATAAATTTTAACGGTACAATTTTAAAAAGAGTGCAAGGAGAGACCTGGGGGTGAAAGTGGCAGGACAGATGCACAAAGCAGTCAGTAAAGCATATGGGATCGTGGGCTTTATAAATAGAGGCCAAGAGTAAAAAGCCCAGGAAGTTATGCTAAACCGATATAAAACACTAGTTCGGCTCCAGCTGGATTATTGTGTAATTCTGGGCACCACACTTTAAGAAGGATGTGAAGGCTTTGGAGAGGGTACAGAAGGATTTACTAGACCGATTCCAGGTGCGAGGGATTACAGTTACAGGGATAGGCTGGAGAAGCTGGGGTTGTTCCCCTTCGAGCCGAGAAAGCAAAAAGGAGATTTGAAAGAGATGTTTAAAATCATGAAGGGTTTAGATAGAGTAAATAAAGATACTGCTTCCAATGGCTGAAGGTTGATAACCAGAGGTCACAGATTTCAGGTGATTGGTATAAGAACCAGAGCTGACATGAGGAAAAACTTTTTTTTAATGCAATGAGAGGTTAGGATTTAAATGCATTGCCTGATAGAGTGGTGAATACAGATTTGAAGGCTCCTTTTCAAAGGGAATTGGATAAATATTTCAAGGAGAAAAAAGTGGCAGGGAAATGAGCGGTGGGAGTGGGGCTAACTGGATTGCTCTTTGAAAGAACTGGTGCAGACTTGATGGGCCAAATGGCCTCCTCCTGTGTGTACTATGTTATGATTCTAAATGACCTCCGTAAGAGTTTCAAATGACTGCCTTTCTTAATGCAACTGATCAACAGCCAACTGGCTCCAGTGAAGGCCATTTAGTTACATCTCCTAAATAAAACCTTAATATCCGTGGAACAAAATTTTGTGTGTCTGTCATGTAAACATTGTCTATGTTTAACCAGTAAAACAGATGGTCGTTAATTTCATTGCTGTTTGTGGCACCTTGCTGTCTACAAATTGGTTGCCATATTTGCCTATAAAACAGTGATTGCATTTCAAAAGGAATTCATTCAGTTAAGCATCTTGGGATGTACTGTGGTCATGCAAGGTGCCACATGAATGCAAAATCTTCCTTCAGTCTCTCTACGTCATGATTATCATATCAGTCAATTTTCTTCTCATCTATTTTCAACTTTCATTATTCATCAATAAATACAGAACCTTTCTTCCCTAATTGCACTCAGAGAACATAAAATTATGCAGCACAGGAGGCCCATTCGTTCCATCAAGCCTATGCCGACTCTTTGAAAGAGCTATCCAATTCGTCCCAATCCCCTGTTCATTCTCGAAAGCCCTGCAAATTTCTCCTTTGAGTACATGTCCAATTCACTTTTGAAAGTTATCACTGAATCTGCTTCCACCACCCTTTCAGGCAGTGCATTCCAGATCATAACAATTCGCTGCGTAAAAAAAAATTATCTTCCCTTTCTTCTTTTGCCAATTATCTTAAATCTATGTCCTCTGGTTGCCGACCTTCCTGCCAGTGGAAACAGGTTCTCCCTATTTACTCCATCAAAACCCATATAATTTTGAATACCTCTATTAGATCTGCCCTTCTCTACTCTAAAGGAGAATAATCCAAGCTTCTCTAGTCTCCTCACATATCTGAAGTCCCTCATCCCAGGTATTATTCTGGTAAATCTCTGCAATTTAATGCACAGAAATGTGAGACATTTTTGGAGGAATAGTGAGGCTCTACATGCACTAAAATGTAAAACTTTGAAAGCAGTATAACAGTAAATCGAATTTGGGATTGCGATATACAAAGCTTTAAAAGTGGAAGGATAAGTTGATAAAGCCGTAAAAAGTACAAGTCTGCAGATTTTATAACAGCAAAAATGCAATGCTAAATCTATACACATCATTAAGTTGCATTTAGAATGAGATTCAAAAATATTACACATTTTTTGTGTCGGTCATGTAAACATTGTCAATGCTTAACCAGTAAAACAGAGTAACTGGTCGTTCATTTCATTGTTTGTGGGACCTTGCTATCGACAAATTGGTTGCCATATTTGCCCACAAAACAGTGACTACATTTCAAAAGCAATTCATTCACAGTTATGAGGGAATGCCACTTTGCAAGGTGGTTTTGTTCCCTGTCTCTAAAGGTGAAGTACCACCAGTGACAATGGCAAATATCTACAGCCAGTGCTCCTTTTCACATTTTGTTCAAGCTGCGGAAGGACTCAACTCTCAGCCGATATATAACATGATTTCGACATGACTAGCCTACAGTGGTTGCAACTTGGATAGCCAAGTCATTAACAAGAATTCATAGCAACAGCTCATGCACAAATCTGACACTGTGTGCAATGTTCCAGTGCGACACACTGCAAGAATTCACTCAGGTGTGTAAACAAGGCAACTTCAGCATAATGTGAACCTGAACATATTGACAAATTGTAAAATATAACTGGGGTAAATATTGTCGAAATGAATAGTAAATTTTGTTCAGCTAATTGGTTCTGCTTTTGAAATTTATAATTGTTGAGAAAATAAATATTGCATAAACATGTATTCTCAAGGGAAGAATGACAGTACTAACTGCATCACTTAGTTTCTAATCCACTTTCCACAAAATTAATGATATTACTTGACTTATGAGTTGCATTTATACTAATTATTTTCACACAATAGCTTTTAGTCAATAATAAAAGATCTTGTTTGGTTTCAGATTCTTTCGCCTGCACTGGAAATAATGCCAGACATTATTAAAGGGGGGAAAATTACATTTCAGAACTATACATTCAAAATGATTACAAAAACTCACATTTACATACTTGCTTATTACAGTAGTCATTGAGACCTTGTGAAATGTTGACATGATCAAAGTTCTGGTCTTCCTTCAATTGTCGTCTTTCAAACTATTTTGAAAGAGCATCTCACAATTTCTACTTCATTGGAAGCCTGGTACTGAAGCTATTTATTTAAGCGGTGTTTCTTTACCATTCTGAAGATTTTAAAGCTAAGAATAATTGATATTTATGAACCAATCTTCACCTTTCCTGTAATTCATCGATTCAGTTTCATAGTTGTGGCATGTCTATGCTCCCTCCCAGTAATTTTCTCCATTCTCTGCTACATAACTTCCTAAGCCTTCCATGGTTAGTCTCTCAGATGTCCTCGCTCTGCAGTCCAAGGCTGGCGAATTCATTTCATTTGATATGGGAAAGACAGAGGACACTTGTTTTCTATCATGAAGCTGGCTTCCATAAGGTGCTTGGAGCGATTGATGGGATGCACGTGGATCTGAAGACTCGCCTTGATAAGCTGCAGAGCTATATGAACAGGAAGGAATGCTGTTCACTTAACGTGCAGATTGTATGTGACACCTGTCTGCACATTAATGCCTTCATCTTGACCTCCTCCAACACTGTAACCCTCTGAGAACTCTGCGTTCTTCCAACTCTGGCCGTATGGCCCCTAAGCTCTGGAATTTCTTCCTTGAACCTCTACACCTTTCCAACTCCCTCTCTTTCTTTAAGACCCTCCTTAAAACCCATCTTTTGACCAAATATTTAGTCTCCCCTCCTAATATCTCCTTATTAGGACAGCGCTGATTTTTGTTTGTTTACACTTCTGCAAAGTGCCTTGGGACATTTTCTTCTATGTTAAAAGTGCGATATAAATGCAAGTTGTTGTTTTGGTGCCCATGTGCAGGGCTTAATCATGTCCAATAAAGTGTTCACAAGGCATATGCCATAATTATGGCTGATTATGTATGGCACCATAAACGAGATGTGTGTGAAATGCTCCAACCAAACCCATCTCTCTTTCGACCTCTAACCCACCATGTATAATGGATAAAATCTCATTCTTGTTAGTCTACATTCTGCACAGCCACTCTAATTTACCTTGGTGAACTGCTGGGCATTTTCCTCAAAATGATTAAGGCTTAGACTAAATCAACATTTGGGAGCACAAAAGCTCTTCTGATACATTTTCCTATACAGAGTGTCGAGCAAGGTATTCAACTATTATTGTACCGCTGTGAATGATGACTGTTTCCAGGACTGCAGGGCAATTTATCAATTATATTAGATCTTTTTCTCCTTCAGTTAATTCCCAACTCATTTCTTTTAACCAGATTTTCAGTAGTGCCCATGATCAATCCAAATTGGTCTTTTTCTTCCAAATCCAATCTACCTTGAATCCTTTGAACAATTCCCAAGAAGTAAGCACACCTTCCAACAACACACTCTGTTTCACTGTCCCACATTTTACCGTAGTTAATCGCATCTACTCATTCAACTTCGATTTCAAAATAACCCATATGATTTTTAGTTGGGTAGTTTAGACCAAGATATACATTTTCAGCATGTCCATGCTTTTCCCTCACTATCTACGTGATGGATATTCCCTCCCCAAATACTCATTGTTGCAATTGTGGATGAGGAACTGGCTAAAGAGGAAGGAAGCAGAGTGCTATGATAGGATGCTCCTTCAAGCCCATGCAATGATCCCCTGTTACCGGTGTAACTGAATAACCTGGAAACACTGGGCCCAATTTTGGCCATGACTTGCATCAATTTTTTTGGAGTCAGTTGTTTGTTTTTTCTGCCATAGCCCCCGCCACCCCCCCACCCCACCCCCTCCCAAAAATTTGCTCCAGAGCAAGTCAGTTAGGTACGATTTTTTTTAGGTCAGTTTTTTTCCCAAAAGGGGGCATTCCCAGACTCTTACACCAGATTTAGCCATTTAAATCGACTTAGGTCAGCGTACGTGACCAGCTCTGAAAAACCTTGTGGGCAGTGAAGAAAAAGCAGCACACATTCGGCAGACATTAGGGCAGGGAAAGGAACTGGAGAGGACCTCAACAACCAAGCACCAAACATTGCAAGGAAAAACTCAAACAATTAAAATACGAATAAAAATGAAGTAATTCCTACCGGAGAAATGCGAGCTGCTGGCCGCGACGTCACCCGGGGGGGGGGTGGGTGTAGCCAGAGAGAGAGAGAGAGAGAGAGAGAGAGAGAGAGAGAGAGAGAGAGAGAGAGAGAGAGATGCTAGTATCAAAACACTCTTTCTCTTCCCCTCACCAAAACACTCTTTCTCCCCAATCCTCCATCACCCCCATCCACTCTTTCTCCCCCCATACACTCTTTCTCTCTCTCTCTCTCCACCCCCCAATACACTCTTTCTCTCTCCCCCGCCCCCCAATACACACTTTCTCTCCCCTCCCCAAAAAACTCCTCCTGCGCCCCCCACCCCCAGTACACTCTTTCTCTCCCCCCCCCCCCCAAAACTCTCCTCCTCTCCTCTCATCCCTCCACCCCAAAACTCTCCTCCTCTTCTCCCCCCCCACATCAAAAGTCTCAAGCACAGCCACTAAATAAAAAATAGAAACGAACTCCTACCTCGCCCGGGAACTCAACAGGCCGGCCGGCTGGTGCGGGAGGCCACTCGGCCGGGGATAGGGTACGGTGAGATCAGGCATCCCTTTGGCCAGGGATAGGGGCTGCGAGCATCGGGTCCTGCTCACAGCCCACAGGATGCACTGGGAGGGCGGGAGCATGCGCGCAGCCCTCACTGAGCATGCGAGCAGGTGCCGGCAGTGCTTTCTGTGCTGGCCTGTTGCGCGCGCGCGCCCCCCCCCCCCCCCTCCCCTCGCCTATAGACTGCAGGGCATGCCACGACTCCGGGGAATCCGAAGAGCGACCAGGGATGGGGCCCCTTTTTTCTGGTGCTCTTTCTAACGTGCAAAGTCGCCGCGCCAAAAAAACAGCTTGGGCAATGTTGGGCCCATAGTTTCAATCCAAACTAGCTAAATCCACAGATGACATCAAGATGGGGAAGGGAAAGATGGGGGAGGACAAAGGACAATAACTCAGGAGGTTGCCAAGAGAACAGCGGAGTTTATAAGTGGGTTGATCGGTGGAAAATTAAGTTCTCTATGGATATATGCAAAGTGAAGTAAAAATAAGCACAAGTATTTCGTGTACGGGATGGAACTTGCTCTGAGAATTTGAAAGAGGCATTGTGACTCGTCACTAGCCATGTCTAAACATTGCGGAGGCATAGAAGAAAGCAAACAGGATGTAAGGTTATGTTGCCATATTAGTTCAAATCCTCCTATGCCATGGTGAAGCTGTGAATGTTTAAAATGTATAGAGACATTGAAGTTGAGAACGTTGGAATTGTAAAGGGACAGTATAAGCTAACAAAGAATTCATGGAGGAATAGCCATGACATCTCGGACTCGAGACTGCGAAATGTTACAACACTAACACATATTGAAACAAAACCCACAGCTTGCAGAAAAACCTCAAGGTCTTATTAAATCATGTTATTAACCTGAAACATTAACAGAAGGTCTTTGTTTAAAATCAGACCATACTTATGTCGGCTTTATGAGTGGACAAAGGGAAAGAGGGACCAAAAGAGATAGGTTGAACTAGGATGTCACTCTAGCCCTATCTTATTATCTTTTGCCGAGAATGTATAACTGTTGTCGCTTTACGATGTAACTTCACTTATCCGTAGGGAGTGTGTACGCTCGATCGAGAATGTATATCCCCTGTCTGATACGTCTTTCCGGCCAGTAAAATAAAGACTGCTTTGTTCAAAGCACAAGAGGTATTTGACTCAGTAATTTTACTGAACCAGATTGAGAGAAAAGAATCTACATTTACAAAGCTGTACAGTGACCTGTTCAGACCACATTTGGAATTTTGCCTATGGTTCTGGTCATGCAATATAAGGTGGTTATCAAGGTCCTAGAAGCAGTGCAGAAGACAGAAATTAGGGTGATCCCCAGCCTCAGAATTAAGAGTTGCAAGAATGATTTGATATGTTGAAATAAGACCTCGTGTCGTTAAAAAGATAATGAACAGGATAGGAAAAGTAAGGCAACATAAAGAAAGAAAGCTCAGATACAGAAAGTAAGGCCAAAACAACATTTTAGATTATAAAAACAGAAAATGCTGGAAATACTTAGATGTCAGAGATAGGCCATTTGAAGGCAAGGGAAGTGTGGAAATTGGAAGCAAAGTTGATTAAATTTTCCAGTTCGGGGCCAGAGAGAAAATAGTACAGATACTGTCATCAATGTACTGGAAAAATAGGTGAGGGAGTGGACCAGAGTAGGACTGGAACAAAGAATGTTCCATATATCCCACAAAACAGCAGACCCATACAGGTTCCCAGAGCAACATCTTTTATTTGCAAGAAGTGAGTGGAGTCAAAGGAGAAGTTGTAAAATGTGAGAATAAGTTCAGCCATGCAAAGGAGAATGGTGGTGGATGGGGACTGGTTGGGCCTCCGTTCAAGGAAGAAGCGGAGGACCCCAAGGCAATGTTCACTGTAAGCTGCACTGCGCTCCAGAGAACCCACGCAGCCGGTTTTTCAACTGAAAATCCGCGCATTCGCAGTCCCTAAAGGGGCTATATAGGCCAAAAAAAATTACAGGGAACATGACCCTCAGACAGTTCTGGTGGGGGATGGAGGTGTAGAGGGATTGAACGACCATGGTGAAAAGGAGAGGTAAGGTCAGTAGCAGAGGGCGTCAGACCAGTCGCGGATGTAGGTGGGATGAGACTGGACATTGGGAGACCAAACACCTTAATTCAGTCTGCAAGCTTGACCCTGAGCTTCCGATCACATGTCATTAATTCTCTGCCCCACTCTCACTCTGTCCTCAGACTCTTACAGTCCCAATGAAGCAATATGCAAGCTCAAGAACAGCACCTCATCTTTTGATTAGACACTTTACAGTCTTCCGGACTCATCATTGAGTTCAACAATTTCAGATCATAACATCCACCCTGATTTTTTCGGACTGCAGCTGTTGGTAATGATTGATATTCCCATTTACATCTCTAGACTCATCTTTTGTTTCTTTACTCATCCCATTACCATCTCCGTTTACCTTGCACCATAATCCCTTTTGTCATTTAATCTCTCCTGCCTTCCACCCTATCACAGACCTTCCCCTTTGTTCTTTCCTTCCCCCACACTTGCCTTGCCTCTGTACTTGCTTAAAACCTGTTACATCTCTAATTTTTTCCAGTTCTGATGAAAGGTCATCGACCTGAAACGTTAACTCCATCTCTCTCCACAGATGCTGCCTGACCTGCTGAGTATTTCCAGCATTTTCAACTTTTATTTCAGATTTCCAGCATCGGCAGTATTTTGCCTTTGTAACATTTTAGATATGTTCAGACAGCAGAATAAGAGTACACAGGTTTAGACACGTAAAAGGCAAATTTAGGACATAGACATCAGGAGATATTTCTTTGTATTATAGAGAGCAAGCTGGAATGGTTGCTATGAAGATAATTGAAGCCAGGACATAAGACTCATTGCTATAATGGGAAGACAGTGAATTGGTATTCTGGAAGGATAAGTTGTAATGGGTGTTCTTAATTTAAAATTATCTTACAATGTCTGAAGAAACCTTTTCTACATCCTTTAGGCTCATGTGGCAATTTAGTTTAATGTTTTTTCCCTTAAAAGTTTTAGTTTAGCTAGTACATGTGACAGTTCAGTTACAGATGAATGTGTTCAAGGGGACAAACACCATCTATTGGCTAAAAATTGTATATACAACAAACAATACTTTACAATTCCTCAACAATGAATGTATGGCCATGACTATAAAAAGCTGATCGACAATCCAAAGCTCAGGTATACTCAATTCCTTAAGTGATTTCCTCATATTGTCTCAGCTGAGCACGATGTTTTCTCCCCTCCCACTCCCCACAAATAGCATTCGGAGATGGATGCTTAATTTAATCATCAATACGCTTTTGTGCGAAATAAAAACTGAAAATGCTAAAAGCACACAACAGGTCCATCAGCATCTGAAAAAATATGTTGTTTTCAATATAGACCTGAAAAAGGAGAGCCCCCTTATAGAACTGACCAAAACAAATGCAGGAAGAGAGGGGAGAACAGCAGGCAAAGTTCACTTCCCAAGCATGCGAGATACAAAAGAGATGCTAATGGGCTTAAATCCAATGCTGCTGGAGAGAAATCAACAGAATGCATATGACAGTACATGATAACACACTAGATTGTGGTGATCAGAAGAGCACTGAATATCAGAGGCATCAGTGATTAAGAAAAGAAATATGGCTGCAAAGTGGGAAATGCAGTCACAAACAAGGAAAAGTGATAGTGATAGTGAACAGGGCAAGGAAATTTAAAAAAATGAAGGGAGAATTTCTCCCAGGCTGGCATAGCCAGTGAAAAAGTAAAAAGGTAGGCTGGGGATTTATTTCTTTCAACCGCACACCCAAAATAGCACAAGGATAGGCAACACAGGCCGCACCCTTCTCATTACTACCAAGAAGCAGCAGTACCACTCCTCCCACCAAATGCTCCTAGAACAAAGACTCTTTTCATTAGTGGTTTAAGATCTTGAGATCAAAGCCTCTCAGTTCCCCCAAGTGCACCCATACATCCCCAATACGGTTAAACAGTCCTGTTCTCTCTCCCCCCACCGACTACAGAGGTCATCCACACCAACCAATTGTAGGCCTTGTCAGTATATCCTACTCCAGCCCCACAATGCCCCAGAAAACTCTGTTCCTCTGACTCCACCTTCTTGTGCAACTCCTCCTCCCCACCCCAGCCCCTCACCCGCTTTTGTCCCATCATTGGCAACCATGCTTCCAGCCACCTAGGCCACACGCTCTACAATTCCCTCCCTAAACCCTTTCACCTCCCTAAACCCCTTCAAGACCCTTCTTAAAATCCATTTCTTTGACCAACACCTTTGCCAAAAAGAGGAGATATTAGGAGGGATGGCCCAGTGTCCATTTTGTTTTCCTTACACCTCGAAGTGCCTTGGAACGTTTTACGACATTAAAGGGACTAAATAACTAACTGCAATCGATTTAGATGCAGCTGTTATGATACATACAGGAGAGGGAGGAGAGAGATAAAAATAAAATTACAAAAAGATATGTAAGGAAAGAATGAGAAAAAGTTGAACATAATTTATAAACAGCACAGTGAGAGACGAAAGACACACACAAAGAGAAAGATAAACAGTCAGAGTGAGAGAAAAAAAAGAGACAGAAAAAGTTAAAAGAAAAAGAAGTCTAAAATAAAGTCATTTTACTGAAATTTAGCGAACGTCAGTGAGATAAAAGAACTGGTCCAAATTAACTGACAGATTAAATTAACTGGCTCAAAAGGTAGGAAGCAGAGGGTATTGGTTGATGGGTATTTTTGCGACTGGAAGGCTGTTTCCAGTGGGGTTCCGCACTCGGTCCCTTGCTTTTTGTGGTATACATCAATGATCTAGACTTGAATATAGGGGGTATAATTAAGAAGTTTGCAGATGATACTAAAATCGGCTATGTGGTTGATAATGAAGAGGAAAGCTGTAGACTGCCAGAAGATATCGATCAACTGGTCAGGTGGGCAGAACAGTGGCAAATGGAATTCAATCCAGATAAGTCTGAGGTAATGCTTTTGGGAAGAGAATGCACATTAAATTGTACGACACTGAAAAGTGTAGAGGAACAAAGGGACCTTGGAGTGCATGTCCGCAGAACCCTGAAGGTAGCAGGCGAGATAGATAAGGTGATTAAGAAGGCATACGGAATGCTTGCCTTTATTAGCCGAGGCATAGAATACAAGAGCAGAATACAAGAGCGGGGGATTATGCTGGAACTGTATAAGATACTAGTTAGGCCACAGCTAGAGTACTGCCTGTAGTTCTGGTCATCGCATCACAGGAAGAATGTGATTGCACTGGAGAGGGTACAGAGGAGGTTTACAAGGATGTTGCTGGGAGTGGAGAATCTTAGCTATGAGGACAAATTGAAACGGCTGGGTTTGTTTTCCTTGGAACAAAGGAGGCTGAGGGGAGACCTCATTGAAGTGTATAAAATTATGAGGGGCCTAGATATCGTGGATAGAAAGGGCCTATTTCGCTTAGCAGAGTGGTCAACAACCAGGGGGCATAAATTTAAAGTAATTGGTAGAAGGTTTAGAGGGGATTTGAGGGGAAATTTCTTCACCCAGAGGGTTGTGAGGTTCTGGAACTCACTACCTAAAAGGGTGGTAGAGGCAGAAACCCTCACCACATTTAAAAATACTTAGATGTGCACCTGAAGCGCTGTAACCTGCAGGGCTATGGACCTAGAGCTGGAAAGTGGGATTAGGTTGGATAGCCTCTTGTTGGCCGGCACGGACATGTTGGGCCGAAATGGCCTCCTTCCGTGCTTTAAATTTCTATTCTATTCTATTCTATAAGAGACCAGAAATTAGGGCCCCAAGTTTCCACATGCGGCAAAACAGCCGCCCCTCCGAGCTGGGCGCCCGTTTCTCGCGCCGAAAACGGCGCCTGAAAAAAAAAACGCACTATTCTCGAGCGCTTTGCAGCTCGGTGTCTGCTTGGCGCGGTGCACCGGGGCAGAGCCTACCACTCGCGCCGATTTTGTAAGTAGGAGGGGGCGGGTACAATTTAAATGAGTTTTTTTCATGCCGGCAACCCTGCGCGTGCGCGTTGGAGCGTTCGCACACGCGCAGTCTGAAGTAAACATTGGCACTTGGCTATTTTAAAAAGTGCTGCAGAAAAAGTAAAAATTTGTTTATTGAACCCTTGCAAAGGCTTGTATTTTAATTTTCTTGATATTTCTGTGTGTGAGGGAGTACATTCTGTAATTAAAGATAGACTGTGATAAACGGGACACATGCATTTGTTTGAGACTATTCAAATTCTTTGTAGCTGTTCAATTTTTAAAATTTTTTAATAAAACCACATTGCCCTTCCATGATCAGCACTGAGGCTTCTTGCAGCTTTCCCCCCCTGCCGTCCGTCGGTCCCGACGGCAAACCGCTGCCTGAAAGGCCTGCCTGAAGCACTTTCACACAGGTAGGAACATGGTTTATTTAATCTTTTCTTTGCTTATAAATTTTTATTCAGGTTGCATTTATTTGTATAATATTTGTCTAAGTATAACTAAGGATTGATATTAGAATTTAATGACTTCCCTTTCCCCCCCTCCCCCCCACCTCATTCCGGACGCCTAATTTGTAACCTGCGCCTGATTTTTTACTGTGTAGACAAGGTTTTTTCAAGCCTACAAAAATCTTCACTTGCTCCATTCTAAGTTAGTTTGGAGTACGTTTTCACTGTGGAAACTTTCAAATCAGGTGTCAGTGGCCGGACACACCCCCTTTTGAAAAAAAAATTCTGTTCAAAAGTGAAACTGTCCTACCTGACTAGAACTGCAGAAAACTTAAATGTGGAGAATTCCGATTTCTAAGATACTCCGTTCTCCACCAGTTGCTCCTAAAAATCAGGAGCAAATCATTTGGAAACTTGGGGCCAAGATGTTTAACTACAAGTTGCATAATAAACATGTTAAATGCATTCTAACTGGAAGTAAAAACAGGTTTGATAGGGAAAATGGTCTCCTTCTGTGCTGTAACCATTGTATGAAAAAAAGTTACATCAAAGTTTGGGTTTCCATGACAGAGATGTTAGAGGAGAAATGAGATTTGAAAAGAGCTAAATGCATGTACATTTAACTATGTAAATATGCACACCAAGGTTGATTTTTTTTTAAAGATTTTCACTCAAGTTCATAATTTCATAAAAATATAAAGACACATTTTGTTTAGGATTACTACTTTAGGGAATATAAATAAAGTAGGTATTATTATATGGCTACCAAGCTGCTTGTGAATCCCACAAGTAATGGCATGTTTTTACACTCTGGCAAGAGCTGAAACATTACATTGCATAACCACAGGGAAAATATAAAAGTTTTTCGCACTTATTTACATCCTGTCTTAACAAAACTACACACTGCTCTATAATAAATGTAAGTACTTTTATTACTTGATGACTGCAATAATACATTTACAGCTACAATCAAGTGTTTCGCCTCTTCTTTCTAAGAAAAGCAACATCTGATAGGCATTTGTTAGACAACTGGGAGTGTTGCAGATAGTGTTTTTTTAATATATTTACGATAATTTGATAAGTTTGGACAGTTGTAGAATATATTTGTTGGAGGCTTCAGGCCCAAATTTCAAATCTTTGCTAGGAAAAGTATATCTTTTCATAAAGTTAGCAGAGACAAGATTTTCAGTCCCTGATAAACATTGAAAATCAATAGAAAAGACAAATCAGCCTAAATAACAGGTGATGCTGGAATTTTGAACAGATTTTTAAAAGTTGACAATTGCAAAATTTACAAAATCTTTGCTGTAAATATTCAATTACACAGTGTCATTCCACTTGACTAAATTGATGTTTCAATCGGGTTTCTTTTTACTGTACATGGAATTGTGCATTAGGAGGATCAGAGTGACTAATTGATGCTCATGTCAGCACGAGTTTTTCTGTGCCAAAAGTGAGGCATTGCACTGTAATTCCTAGAGTTAACTGCAGTATATGATGGTTTAGGAAACAGTCTCAAAGCTTGCAACACATTGGAATATTCTCATTAGCAGATGTATAAAAAAAAATTCCATTTTCTATTATTAGCAGCCGAATGGATAACGCTTTGATTTAATGACCAATTAGCCCAAGAAAAGCACAACTACATGTTTGCTTCTGTGCAAGTTTCCATTTTCCACAAGGACATACAGAGCAGAATGTAATTAAACATCAGTGCACACCTGTTATCGGATCAGTTTTTCCCCAGGCAGCACTCTGTAGAATAGCAGTCAAGACAGACTCAATGCTGCGTCTGGTATTCCAGCTAATTTAGAGAATGAATGGGGAGATGCAACTAATTGAATTACAGGACATATTTCCCAATATAACCTTTTAAAATGTACAGTATCACAAACAATGACAACTCATTAAACTTGCATTTATTTAAAAATTATGCATAGAGCTCCTTTAAACAGCAGCTAGTTGCATAATTACAGGGCAAATCAGCTTCAAATGTTCTTGGTGTACATCTAAATGAACTAAAATTACCTACATTTACGACTTAACAGCAGTCTTCCAAATTATTTTTTTTTAGGAAATCAAATGGCTTTTAAAAATATCTACTAATAACTCTCATGTTCACAGCTCAGAAGTGCAATACTCGCTGCTTGGTATTCCCTCAAACAGCACTGTATTCTTTGCAAGGGCAAAATGACCTGAATCAAGGTGGATGATTTTTAAACAAAGCAAGATGATGTTTCAAATAATTCCATTATCACTCATCTAACATTACTTTGTCCAACTATGGAACTAAAGACAGTCAGCCAAACTCTCATCGACTCAAACTGTACACAAGTAGAATTTGAAACATCATGCAAGCTTCTACACAGTTTTGTACACAGAATGGACACGAGAACAAGGAAATGCGGTCATTTGATTTACTACCTAAATGCAGCACCTGCAGACAGCCAACCTACAATTACTTGGAAACATCTCAGTACTAAATGCTTGATCCATCTGTGGAGATTTGGTAGTGCGGATTATCATTGCATGGTTATTGTTCAGGAGCTCAAAACTTTAAATGAAGAAAATCCAATACCCAATCGATCATTGCCCATATACAGCATACATTCAAGAATGGCTGGAGAGCCGGAACAAACCATTCAAAAATAAGGACCAAAAAATAAGGCAAAGGATCCACCCCATTTTCACTACAGACATGCTAACATAGAACTTGTAGAGCTGGTTTTTCTTACCAGTGTTGAGAAGTTGAACAGTATTGAGTCTATACAATGCGATTCAACCAATTAATTATGGATAAAAACCAAGATACAGAAACCTTTGTAGTCACAGTGCAACCTTCGCTTCAAAACTCATTCCTTCACAAAAGGAGACATTTTTCCCCTTAAAATATACAATATATTAGTACCAAAAGCTGAAAACTTGGTATCAGCAGGAGTTGTACCTCCTGAGTTGCGATAATTCTCTGGTGTGAGATAACATTCCTTCAGCTAATACTCGACATGGTTAGTCTCAGTGGGTTTTCAACCTAAGCATTCAAAGAAATGTACTGTGGCCATCACCTAAGAACATAATGGGAAAAAAGCAGGAAAATGGAAATTGGAGAAAGGAGAAATAAAGCATGATGCAGTAGGTCCGAAAATAGAAAATAGCGAGGAAAAAAACCAGTAAGCTTGCCCGTCCCAAAAAGAGAAAAAAAAACAACATCCTGGGCGAAAACCCCACAACCCACTGCTAGAACTGTGGTCTGACAAAGAGCCGACACCAAATATGTCAACCTGCCTCCCCTCCCACTGATGGTGGCACACCCAAATCACCAGCGTAAAGTAAAGAGCCAAGGACTATGTTCAGACCAAAGTGCTGCGAGTGCCTGAGAGAAAGATGAGATACCATTCTTAAAGCTTGCATCAACTAGTGTAGAATGCTAAAGACAAAATAAGCCAGAGTGGTAATGGGAGGGTTACATGGCAAGCCACTGGGAGGTCGAAGTCATACTTGCTGACAGAACGGAGGTAGCTGACAAATCAGTCACCTAATCTGCATTTGGTATCCCTAATGTAGATGAGACTGCACTGGGAGCAGCAAATACAGTCGACAAGATGGGAGGAAGCACATAGAAATAGCTATCTTATAATTGTATGGGAGGAGGTGAATGAACAGGTATTGCATCCGCTGCATTTGCTCAGGAAAGGAAGCTGGAAGTGGGGTGATGGGAGAGTGAACAAGAGTGTGTCCTGGAGAGGTGGATCCCATCAGAAAGTGACTGAAGATGACGGGGTAGTTTTGTTGCTGCCTGGGGGAAGGAAAGGCAGCTTGACATTTTGGGTATAGAGCATGCAACAGAAATCAGTTCTGGGAGGGGGACTGCACCCTTTTTTTTTCCTGAGACAGATGGACCAACTCTCCCAGGTCTTTGCACCCACTTAATTATCTGCACATTCTTTTGTTTCATTAATGCATTTCCATTGTCTCACTGAGATTATCTTTTATAATTACCCAACAGTTCCTGTTAAGCAGTTTACAAATCCTTTCTCTGATTTAGTACCTTGCTTCTATCCTGTATCCTTTTCCAATTCCATCAAAAGGCTTGACTGATGTGCTGTGTACTTCCAGCATTTGTCTGAGATTTGCAGCATTTTCCTGTTTTTCCCCCCAATTTTTTGTTGTCTTCACAAATAGAGGTGGTTTCAGTACACACTTTCCCACAGTCGGCATCGAACTAAAAACACTTCTGACAAGCAGCAGGCATATTTGTGTGCGGTCTGATGCAATCACTTGAAAAGCCGTGACATACTTATACAATTTACAAATTACTCCATAAACATTTTAACCAAAACTGCAATACACAGCTCCACCAGGAGGTGGCAGGACCACTTCACTAGTTTCTGGAATTCACATCAAGTTTGGGGACACTTTTCTAGTAGATTAAATAAAATGAAAAAAGAAAAAGAATAGTATGTCACTGTGATCTCTGTGCTTGTCTCTCTCTCTCTTCCTCAAAGATGTGTTTTCTCTTAGAAATATTGGCCCTGAAGTTGTGGTCCTGATGATCGTGTACATTTGCTGTACGCTGTCATAAGCATCCTGAAAGGCCCTGCAAGTTCCAGGTTTTCCCATGCGCAAAAATCCAGAACTTGCAATCCATCAAGATATGCCTTGACAAATCTACCAAACCGGCTGAGAAATCATTTTTGCTGGCAGAGTTGGGCTATTTAACCAACTACAGCCCACAAAATTCTTACGCCTGGTAAAAGCAAGCGTAGGGCCTGTTTTCACTAGCATAAGGCTTAATATAAATCTTTAAATAAAATTTTTTACAATAAAAAAAATGCATAAACACTAGCAATTAGTTTATGCAAATTATGTCCCAGATTCATTATTTTTCAAAACATTAATTTTTTTTGTATTTGCTGTACTGAAGGGACTTTTAATTAAATTTGAAAATGAGAACATTTATTTTTTATTGCAGTTGTCTAAATCGTTTCATTACTTCGAGATTCCATTAGGAGGACCTGGCCCACGTGATCCCAAGGATACTTCGAACTGCCTGCGTCCCTGGGATCCACGTGCCTTTATGCAGACATACTTCTGGAGGCCCCGCAGCTGTGGAAATATTTCGAGAGCTACGCCTCCGACCGCAAATTCAGGGCCGCTATTTTTGCTGTGATGTGTAAATCTCAGTCCTCTCTGTTTTTCTGTCTCCATGCAATCTTTGTCTCCCGAATGTTTCCTTTTTTCCATGCCGCAATTTCTGCCCCATTTCTCTTTCCATCACCATTACTCAACTTCTTTCTCTCACTCTATGGGGCTGAAATTCGGCATCATCTTGTTTGGGGGCAGTAACCGAGGCAAGACAGGATTTCCTGCGCCTGGTGCGAAAGTCCTGCCCTGGCCGCGAAACTGGGGTTACCACCCAGAGAGGAAGTGGAGCACAATGTTGCGCGCTCAACTTCTTCTCGGGGACAGGACACCGGCGGCAAGTGCGGGAATTTTCCAGCGCTGCATAGCACTGGCGGGAGCACAGGGCGCTCCCCTCCCGTTAAAGGGGCGAACTCTGCAATGGGGCGAGGGGCCACCACTTCTCCACCGGTGAGGGGGGTGCCGTGGCAGCAACTGGGAGCATCAAATTTACACTAATGTGTCCAAAATTATCCAGATATAGTAATTGTTCATTTTGTAGCTGTCTGTAGAATGTATTAATGATTCATACTACAAAATGGTTTTGTGTGTGCATTTTTCATGCACTAACTGGATAAGAAGGCATCCCATAGGAAAAATGTGCTACTTAATTAAAGCAGTGAACACAGTTGCTTAACTACAACCATTATGATGAGCATGGCATTATGAGCATGGTACAAACACAGAATATTCACTCTGCTTTCTGTACTACTGTACCATAACAATTCACATATCCTTCATGACAAAGCACTCTGATTTAAAGCACCAGTACACAATCACAAAGCTTACATATTCTTGTGTGAGCAGAGCAGAGTGCTTCATATTGATTTGGAGCATATCAGCTGTCACAAAAGTAGCTGCAATGGTTATGGTGTAACTGTATAGTAACCACTGTCAATGTTTTTTCACCAGTGTGACATATTTCGTGTTACAAAGAGGACGTTTACAGATGTTTAGAAGAGAAAGAATGGCCACTGCTGAGTGATTACAGGACTGTTACTTCAACAGACGAGTTCAGATAACGTTGCAAGCCACAGGAACAGACCTCGAGTAGTTTATAACTGTTATTTGATCCTCCAGTTTCAATTTCAAAGCCACTCCCATGTATGTAGAAGGAGGTTGACTTTGGATTATTTTTGTGCCAGCAGCAGGTGTCGAAGTGAAGGCAAAGGGAGGGCCAGTGGGCTCTTCGTTGATGTGTGATGTCCACATTGAACCAACAACTATTATAATCTGAAAATGCTGGAATTAGTCAGCAATCAGGCAGCATCTGTGGAGAGAGAAACAGAGTTAATGTTTCTGAAACGTAAACTCTGTTTCTCTCTCAACAGATGCTGTCTAACCTGAAATGCTGAGTATTTCCAGCATTTTCTGTTTATATATTTCAGATTTCCAGCATCCACAGTATTTTGCCTAATTATTTTGAGCTGTTTTACTTCATAAGCAAATATGATAAAATAATGTATTTGAGTATGTACTATAATAAAATTGTCAGCATATTCACTTTCATGCAGTTAAAAATTAATCCTTTTATTTATTATGTACACATTTAGAGTTAAAACCGATGCATTTAGTAAGAGTGGTGCTCTAAGTTCTGCTAAAACCTCCAAAAAAAAAGAATTATGTAATGCTACTTGTTCTTAAGAGACACCCATTCTTATTTATTCAAGTGTTGTTCATTGGTTGGCATGAGTTGACATAAGAACATAAGAAATAGGAGCAGGAGTAGGCCATTTGGCCCCTCGAGCCTGCACTTCCATTCAGTAAGATCATGGCTGATCTGATCACGGACACAGCTCCACTTTTCTGCCAGCTCCCCATAACCCTTTACTCCCTTATCGCTCAAAAATCTGTCTTTATCTCTGCCTTAAATATATTCAATGACCCAGCCTCCACAGCTCTCTGGGGCAAAGAATTCCATAGATTTGCAACCTTCAGAGAATAAATTTTTCATCTCTGTTTTAAATCTGGGCGGTCCCTTATTCTAAGACTTTGTCCCCTAGTTTTAGTTTCACCTATGAGTGGAAATATCCTCTCTGCATCCACCCTGTCGAGTCCCCTCCCTTGTTATGGAAAAGCAATTGTGAGGAGGACACACAAAATCTGCAAAAGGACATAGACAGCTAAAGTGAGCGGGAATTAATTTGGCAGATGGAGTATAATGTTGGAAAGTGTGAGGTCATGCACTTTGGCAGAAAAAAAATCGAAGAGCAAGTTATTATTTAAACGGAGAAAGATTGCAAAGTGCCACAGTACAGCGGGACCATGGGGTGGTACTTGTGCATGAAACACAAAAGGTTAGTATGCAGGTACAGCAAGTGATCAGGAAGGCAAATGGTATCTTGGCCTTTATTGCAAAGGGGATGGAGTATAAAAGCAAGGAAGTCTTGCTACAGCTATATAAGATATTGGTGAGGCCACACCTGGAATACGGCGTGCAGTTTTGGTTTCCATATTTACGAAAGGATATACTTGCTTTGGAGGCAGTTCAGAGAAGGTTCACTCGGTTGATTCCGGGGATTGTGGGGGAGTTGACTTGTGAGGAAAGGTTGAGTAGGTTGGGCCTTGACTCATTGGAATTCAGAAGAATGAAAGGCGATCTTATCGAAACGTATAAGATTATGAGGGGCTTGACAAGGTGGATTTTCTACTGATGGGGGAGACTAGAACTAGAGGGCATGATCTTAGACTAAGGGGCCGCCCATTTAAAACAGAGATGAGGAGAAATTTCTTCTCAGAGGGTTGTAAATCTGTGGAATTCGTTGCCTCAGAGAGCTGTGGAAGCTGGGACATTGAATAAATTTAAGACCGAAAGAGACAGTTTCTTAAACGATAAGAGGATAAGGGGTTATGGGGAGCGGGCGGGGAAGTGGAGCAGAGTCCATGATCAGATCAACCATGATCTTATTGAATGGCGGAGCAGGCTCGAGGGGCCGGATGGCCGACTTGTGTTCCTATTTCTTATGTTCTCATATGTTTCAATAAGATCACCTCTCATTCTTTTGAACTCCAATGTGTATAGGCGCAACCTATCCTCATAAATCAACCCCTCATCTCCGGAATCAACCGAGTGAACCTTCTCTGAACAGCCTCCAATGCAAGTATATCCTTCCTTAAATATGGAGACCAAAACTGCACACAGTACTTCTCTGCTTTTATACTCTATCCCCCTTGCAATAAAGGCCAACATTCCATTTGTCTTCCTCATTACTTGCTGTACCTGTATACTAACTTTTTGTGTTTCATGCACAAGGACCCCCAGGTCCCTCTGTACTGCAGCACTTTGCAATTTTATCCATTTAAATTATAATTTGCTTTTCTATTATTTCTGCCAAAGTGGATAACCTCACATTTTCCCACATTATACTCCATCTGCCAAATTTTTGCCCACTCATTTTAGCCTGTCTAAAGCCCTTCTCAGATTTTTTATGTCCTCCTCACAGTTTCCTTTCCCACCCATCTTTGTATCATCGGCAAACTTGGCTACATTACAATCAGCCCCTTCATCCAAGTCATTAATATAAATTGTAAATGCTTGAGGACCCAGCACCAATCCCTGCGGCACCCTACTAGTCACTGTTTGCCAACTGGCAAATGACCCATTTATCCCAAGACTCTGTTTTCTGTTAGTTAGCCAATCCTCTATCCATGCTAATATATTACCTCCAACTCCGTGAGCTTTTATCTTGTGCAGTAACCTCTTGCTGGGTGGGGCACTGTTGCAGGTGGGTTTATTTTATACTGTCCCAATTGTGCTCGGCTGTAAGGCAGCCACATATTTGTATTTTTGCTCAGTTCATATCAAGTCCAGCTACAGGGTTCTGTTCTGGGACCGCGTCTGTTCACTGTATGCATCAATGATTTGAATATAGGGTGAGAGGAAGAAATTTGCAGAAAATACTCAAGACATTTTGACAACTAAAGGAAGCTGCATGTGGATATTGATAAGATGGAGGAATGGGCAAAAAAAGTGGCAGGTGTAATTCAATGTCAGTAAATGTGAGGTAATGCGGGCATTTATAATGGATCTGTGCATGGGACCAAGATGATATGGTTTTCAATAGAATATGTGCCCCATACTCCAAATTTAATATAGAACAGAGAAGGCAAAAAGAAATTGCACTTTGAATGGGAGAAAGCTCAGTGGTGGAAAGGGAGTGCAGGGATTTAGAGTAAAAACAAAAAATGCTGGAAATACTCGGCAGTAGAGTGTGCTTTTATTTGAGAAAGCACTTCACAGGAGAACGATTACATGAATTTCATTAGTTGGGATTTGTAATTTGAAAAAAGTGGTTAGCAAAAAAAACCTGCATACAATGAGTGAAAGAGATATATATCTAGCTGGATCAGAAAGTGATACTACTTTCCTCACTCCCGTCTCATCCTCTTTGTCTTCCTACTGTCAAAATATAGATATGCTTTTTATTATTCTAATACAGAACTAAGACAGAACAGCTAATATAGACAGAATTGGTTTAAACTGTGCGCTTGCAAATCCTATCTTTTGATATGAATTTCAGGGCCGAAGACATTATCAGGTATATATAGATTATTAAATAATTAAACTAGTTATCATTAATTATTTATGAAGCTGAAAGATTTGTTAGGTTAAAACATAGGCTTAAAAAAAAAGGTTTTTATCACATCCTGGAGGAGTGCAAAAGAAGGAAATTATTGCAGTATAAATAAGAGAATACGTTCCCTTTTACTATAAAGATTGCAAGAGTTAAGATTTAAAGACTTATACAACAAACTCTATAATTCAGATAGAAAGCAAAGATACAATGTAACAGGACGCAAGGGCCCCTATAATTGTCCAGCCATCTGTTCAATGATCCAAGGGTCAGAAAATCGTGCACTTATTTAATTATTTGACTGCAATACGTGAGGAGCACAAATTTTATTTCTTTATATTTACGTACTTGTCATGTGCGAGAACATAAGAACATAAGAATTAGGAACAGGAGTAGGCCATCTAGCCCCTCGAGCCTGCTCCGCCATTCAACAAGATCATGGCTGATCTGGTCGTGGACTCAGCTCCACTTACCCGCCCGCTCCCCATAACCCTTAATTCCCTTATTAGTTAAAAATCTATCTATCTGTGGCTTGAATACATTCAATGAGCTAGCTTCAACTGCTTCCTTGGGCAGAGAATTCCACAGATTCACAACCCTCTGGGAGAAGAAATTCCTTCTCAACTCGGTTTTAAATTGGCTCCCCCGTATTTTGAGGCTGTGCCCCCTAGTTCTAGTCTCCCCGACCTGTGGAAACAACCTCTCTGCCTCTATCTTGTCTATCCCTTTCATTATTTTAAATGTTTCTATAAGATCACCCCTCATCCTTCTGAACTCCAACGAGTAAAGACCCAGTCTACTCAATCTATCATCATAAGGTAACCCCCTCATCTCTGAAATCAACCTAGTGAATCGTCTCTGTACCCCCTCCAAAGCCAGTATATCCTTCCTTAAGTAAGGCGACCAAAACTGCACGCAGTACTCCAGGTGCGGCCTCACCAATACCCTATACAGTTGCAGAAGGACCTCCCTGCTTTTGTACTCCATCCCTCTCGCAATGAAGGCCAACATTCCATTTGCCTTCCTGATTACCTGCTGCACCTGCAAACTAACTTTTTGGGATTCATGCACAAGGACCCCCAGATCCCTCTGCACCGCAGCATGTTGTAATTTCTCCCCATTCAAATAGTATTCCCTTTTTTTGTTTTTTTCCCCCCCCAAGGTGGATGACCTCACATTTTCCGACATTGTATTCCATCTGACAAACCTTAGCCCATTCGCTTAACCTATCCAAATCTCTTTGCAGCCTCTGTGTCCTCTACACAACCCGCTTTCCCACTAATCTTTGTGTCATCTGCAAATTTTGTAACACTACACTCTGTCCCCTCTTCCAGGTCACTCTCTCTCTTTCTTCCCCCCGCCACCCCCCACCCCCGCGGTCTCTCTCTCCCTCTCCTTCTTCCCCTCCCCCCAACCACCACGCGCAGTCTCAGTCTCTCCTCTCCCGCGCGCGCCCGCCCGCCTCTCTCTCTCTCTCTCTCTCTCTCCTCCGCGTTCCTTTCCCCCCCCCCCACCCCCGCGCGCGCTCTCTCTCTCTTCCTCCCTCCACCCGCCGAGCTCTTTTTCTCTCCCCCCACCTGTCTCTCACCTCCCCTCCCTCTCTCACCTCCCACACCCACTCTCTTACTCTCTCTCCCCCCCTCTTCCCCCTCCCTCTCTCTCCCCTCCTTTCACTCTCTTCCCCCTCCCTCTCACTCTCCTCCTCTCGCCCCCCCTCATTCTCTCTCTCTTCCCCTTCACACTCTCTCTCTCTCTCTCCCCCCCTCACACTCTCTCTCTCCCCCCCTCACTCTCTCTCTCTCCCCCCCACCCCCTCACACTCTCTCTCTCTCTCTCCCCCCCCCTCACTCTCTCTCTCTCCCTCCCCCTCACTCTCTCTCTCTCTCACTCTCTCCCCCCCCTCACTCTCTCTCCCCCCCCTCACTCTCTTCCCCCCCCTCACTCTCTTCCCCCCCCTCACTCTCTTTCCCCCCCCTCACTCTCTTTCCCCCCCCTCACTCTCTCTCCCCCCCCTCACTCTCCCCCCCCCCCCTCACTCTCTTCCCCCCCCCCTCACTCTCTCCCCCCCCGCCTCACTCTCTCCCCCCCCGCCTCACTCTCTCCCCCCCCGCCTCACTCTCTCCCCCCCCGCCGCCTCACTCTCTCCCCCCCCGCCTCACTCTCTCCCCCCCCGCCTCACTCTCTCCCCCCCCGCCTCACTCTCTCCCCCCCCGCCTCACTCTCTCCCCCCCCGCCTCACTCTCTCCCCCCCCGCCTCACTCTCTCCCCCCCGCCTCACTCTCTCCCCCCCCGCCTCACTCTCTCTCTCCCCACCCCCTCACTCAGATTACTGGTTGATGCTCAATTTTTTGTCCTCATCATGAACTGTGCAACCACAGAAGTCATGACCCAACATCTCGAGCTTACACAAGTGACTTACTGAGACAAAAATATTTAGATCATTGAATGCTTATTTGTCTAATAGTTCGGTAATACTATTTGTACCAGTATGATACTGGTACTATTTTTAGTGCAGTGTAAGTCGACAGTGTGACACTGTTGATATCAGTTTTGAGCCATAGAGAAAAGAAGTCCACTCATTCATAATTGTTAACATATTCCCAATGCTGGTAAACTTTTAAAAATTTAAAAAGAGCAGCACAAAATAATTAGTTATTATAATCCAGAATCCGGACCAATCGGTGGCAGGGTCGTCCAGAATCCATAAAATATTTCGGAATCCGGACCCACCGCCGCTGCCCGACCTCGGGCCTAGTCCCACCGCCGCTGCCCTTACCTTGGGGCCTCCTCACCGGCCCGCCCGAACACCACCTCAGCAGGGGCCCGCCCGACAATATCTTCCTCACCGGGGCCCCGCACGACAACATCTTCCTCGGCGGGGCCGGACGGCCCGAACAGCTCTTCAGTGGGAATCCCCCTCCGCCCCACCTTTCTGACGTTCAGAAATCCAGAAATAGCCAAACCTGGGCTCAGGTGTTTCCGGATTCGTGATGTCAGAAAACAAATCGAAAGTCCGGAAAAGCTCGGAATCAGGAACGACCTTGGGCCCGAGGATTACGGATTTTAGCGCTGCACCTGTACCTTACACTTATCTGTGTTGAAATTAATTTGCCAATTATATGCCCATTGTGCAAGTTTATTAATGTCCTCTTGTAATTTATTGGCGTCCTCCTCAGTATTGACTATTTCCCCCCCCAAATTTGGTGTCAATAACAAAAACTTGTATTTCTATTGCGCCTTTAATGCAGTAAAACATCCCACGGCTTCACAGGAGTGTTACAAGACAAAAATGTGACGCTGAACCACATAAAAGAGAAATTAGGGCAGATGACCAAAAGCTTGATCAAAGAGGTAGGTGTGAAAGGAGAAAAGAGAGGTAGAGAGGCGGAGAGGTTTAGGAATGGAATTCCAGAGCTTAGGGTCTTGGCAGCTGAAGGCACAGCTGATTACAGCATGGTTCAATGATTATAATCAGGGATGCTCATGAGGGCAGAATTTGAGGCGCGCAGATACCTTGGGAATGGGGGGAGGTGGGCGGTTGTGAGACTGGAGGAGATTAGAGAGATAGGCAGGGGCGAGGCCATGTCGGGATTTGAAAACATTATGAGAATTTTAAAATTGAGGTGCTGTTTAACCAGGAGCCGATGTAGGTCACCGAGCACAGGGGTGATGGGGGAACAGGACTTGGTGCGAGTTAGGGCACAGGCAGCTGAGTTTTGGATGACCTCAAGTTTACGTAGGGTGGAATGTGGGAGGCCAGCCAGGAGCATGTTGGAATAGTCAAGTATAGAGGTAACAAAGGCATGGATGAGGGTTTCAGTAGCAGATGAGCTGAGGCAGGGGCAGAAAGGGGCAAGGTTACAGAGGTGAAAATAGGTGGTCTTGGTTATGCTGCAGATATGTGGTCAGAAGCTCATTTCAGGGTCAAATATGACACCAAAGTTGCGAACAGTCTGGTTCAGTCTCAGACAGATGCTGGAGAGACAGACGGAGTCCATGGCTAAGGAACGGAGTTTGAGGCAGGGACCAAAAACAATGGCTTTGGTCTTGGTGTCAGCTGTGGCTCAGTAGGTAGCACACTTGTCGCTGAGTCAGAAGGTTGTGGGTTCAAGTCCCACTCCAGGAACTTGAGCACAAAAATCTAGGCTGACACTCCAGTGGAGTGCTGCATTGTCAGAGGTGCCGTCTTTCAGATGAGACGTTAAACCGAGGTCCTGTCTGCCCTCTCAGGTGGACTTAAAAGATCACATAGCACTATTTCAAAGAAGAGCAGGGGAGTTATCCCTGGTGTCCTGGCCAATATTTATCTCTCAATCAACATAACAAAAAAAACAGGTAATTATCACATTGCTATTTGTGGGAGCTTGCTGTGCATAATTGGCTGCCACGTTTCCTACATTGCAACAGTGACTGCACTCCAAAAGTACTTCATTGGCTGTAAAGCGCTTTGAGACATCCGGTGGTCGTGAAAGGCACTATATAAATGCAAGTCTTTCTTTCTTTCCCAATATTTAGTTGGAGGAAATTTCTACTCATCCAGTACTGGATGTTGGACAAGCAGACTGACAATTTAGAGACCGTGGAGAGGTCAAGAAAACTGGTGGTGAGGTAGAGCTGGGTGTCATCAGTATACATGTGGAAACTGACAGTGTTTTCGAATGATATCGTCAAGGGGCAGCATGTAGATGAGAAATAGGAGGGAGCCAAGGATAGACACCAGAGATAACGATGCGGGGGTGGCAACAGAAGCCATTGAAGGTGATTTTCTGGCTACGATTAGATAGTTAAGAATGGAACAAGGTGAGTGCAGTCCCATCCAGCTGGACAACGATGGAGAGGCGTTTGAAGAAGATGGAAGTGTCAACTGAGTCAAAGGCAGGTGACAGGTCAAGAAGGATGAGGAGGAATAGTTTACCTCGACACTTTCACAAAGGATGCTATTTGTGACTTTGTGCCGTTTCGGTACCATGGCATGGGCGAAATTAGATAGGAGGAATTCAAACATGGAGTTCCGGAAAAGATGGGCACGGATTTGGGAGGCATTCAAGGACTTTGGAGAGGAAAGGGAGGTTGGAGATGGGACGATAGTTTACAAGGATGGAGGGGTCAAGGGTTCGTTTTTAGAGAAGGGTGATAACGGCAGATTTGAAGGAAAGGGGACAGCAGAGCGAACCTGAGGAGAGTGAACTATTAACAATGTCAGCTAACATGGAAGCCAGAAAAGGAAGTTGGTGGTCAGCTGTTTAGTGGGAATAGGGTTAAGTAGCAGGAAGTGGGTCTCATGGACAAGATGAGCGTGGAGAGGTCAGGAGGGGAGATCGGAGAGAAACTGGAGAACGATGCGAGTTCAGGGCTAGGACAGAGTAGAACCTTAGAAGAAGTTTAGCCCAGTGGGCTAGGGGAAAGAAGGGAATCATAGAAATTTACAGCACAGTAGGAGGCCATTTCGGCAAATCGTGACCACGCCGGCCGACAAAGAGCTATCCAGCCTAATCCCACTTTACAGCTCTTGGTCCGTAGCCCTGCAGGTTACGGCAATTCAAGTGCACTTTTTAAAATGTGGCGAGGGTTTCTGCCACTACCACCCTTTCAGGAAATTTCTTCACCCACACCACTCTCAGGGTGAAGAAATTTCCCCTCAAATCCCCTCGAAACCTTCTACCAATTACTTTAAATCGATGCTCTTGGTTGTTGAGCCCTCTGCTAAGGGAAATAGGTTCTTCCTATCCATGATAGCTGGGCCCCTCATAATTTTATACACCTCAATAAAATCTACTTTCAGCCTTCTGTTCCAAACAAAACCACCCCATCCTATCCAATCTTTTCTCATAGCTACAATTCTCCAGTCCAGGCAACATCCTCCTAAGTCTCCTCTGTACCCTCTCCAGTGCAATCACATCCTTCCTGTAATGTGGTGACCAGAACTGCACACAGTACTCTCAGCTGTGGCCTAACTAGTGTTTTATACAGTTCATGCATAATCTTCCTGCTCTTGCCTTTATTAACCAAGGCAGAGAATACAAGTATTCTATATGCCTTCTTAACCACTTTATCTACCTGACCTGCTACCTTCAGGTTTCTGTGGATATGCACTCCAAGGTCCCTTTGTTTCTCTACCATTTAATGTGTATGCCCTTGTCTTGTTAGCCCTCATCAAATGCATTACCTCACACTTCTACCACTCTGATGAGCTATCCTTTACCCATACACTTTGCTTTCTGTCTTGCAGCCAGCTAGCTATCCATTCTGCTAATTGCCCCCGACTCCACATGCTCTGACCTTATTCATTAGTCTATTGTGTGGCACCTTATCGAAGGCCTTTTGGAAATCTAGATAAATTATGTCTACTGCATTACCCTTGTCTATTCTCCGTTACCTCTTCAAAGAATTCAATGAGATTGGTCATGCTAGACTTTCCCTCTTGAAATCCATGCTGACTATTCATTATAATATTTTGGTTGCAAAATGTTTTTCTATTTTCTCCTTTGGTCGGGATTCCACTATTTTTCCGAGCATCAATATAAAGCTGACTGCTTTATTGTTCCCTTGACATATTCTATTTCCCTTATTAAATATAGTATAATGTTAGCTATCCACCAGTCCTCTGTATTACACTTTTTTCAAATGAATTATTAAATATGTGTAATAGCGCCTCTGCTATCTCTTCTCTAGATTCTTTTAAAATGCCAGATCCAATCCATCCAGACCAGGGGTTTTACCCTTTATGAGTTTGATGAGTTAATTTTATATTTCTCCTTTTTTTATTTTAAATGCAATTATATCATTTCTAATCTCATCTTCTGATGTCATGTAGACCTGATCTGTCTCCCTGATAAATACTGAAGCAAAGTAATTATTTAATATTTCTGCCATTTCGCTGCGTGTGATTGTATCCTGTTCATCCCATAGCAGCCCTATTCGAATCCCCACTTTCCTTCTTTATTTATGTGCTTGCAGAATATTTTACTATTTTGTTTTTGTGTTCTGTAAAATCACCTCTTCCTGGTCATCTTGCATTGCTAGAAAAATGCCAAATCCTGGAAACTTTAGCAACATTGCAGATCACATAGAATGTACAGCATAGTTAACGGCCATTTGACCCAACAGGTCTATGCCGGTGTTTATGCTCTACATGAGCCTCCTCTCACCTTACTTCATCTCACCCTATCCTTCTATTCCTTTCTCCCTCATGTACTTACCTAGCATATTATTTGTTTGCCAATTTGAAATCCAGTTTGCAACAGCACAAGGCAATAATAATTTTTAGACCGAGCTTCTCAATGGCATAATTGGTAAAAGTGCTAACATGCATGAAGCTGGTGATGCTGATCAGGAGATTACTCGAGGTCAGGCAGTACCTCTGGAACTGTATCACAGCATCAAATAGCATAGTCAGGAGAGAACAGAAAACAGAATGAAATGGTTGGGCATGTTCAGACAGTTTTTCAAGAAAAGTACTTCTAGTTAAAAGAGGGACTGTAACCTGGTAACCATGTAACATAATGTAGCACAGACCCAAAGTTGTTCTCCAGATCAACTTTTGGCATGTATGGCTATAAAATAAACATATCAACGCACTAGGAGGAAAATTCAAATAATTTTAAATTTTAACTTCAGATAGCAAAGATCAATTTCAGTCATGCATGATGAATAGAAATTGTGACAAAACCTATACTTCAACATTTAAAATATATAGATACCTCTTGGAGTACAACTGCTTACAGATCCCTTAAGAAAAAGTTTAAATACACACAATGGGCCCAAGTTTCGACTCGAGTTGCTCCTATTTTTTTGGAGCAACTAGTTTAATATGGAGTATCTTAAAAATCGCAATTCTCGGCATTTAGTTTGCTCCAGTTCTAGTTCGTTAGAATAGTTTCGTTTAAGTAGTTTTTTTTTTCAAAAGGGGGCATTACCAGTCATTTACCAGTTTTGCAAGTTTAGGCAGCGAAAAGTTACTCCAAACTAACTTAGAACAGAGTAAGTGTCAATTTCTGTACGCTCACAAAAACCTTGCCTACACTTTATAAATTAGGTGCAGGTAGAGAGAGATAGGACGAGGGGGAAGGGAAGTTAGGGGATTTTACAAAGCATTAAACACTTCACTTTTACCAATAAAAAGCTATCAATAATAAATGATAAATGAATCAATAAATCAACCAATAACTCAATCAAAAAAAATGTAAAAATAATTTTTTAAAAATCAATAAATAAATAAAAAATTAAAAGTTTCTACTCACCTACTGCAGCACCGGGAGCCCTCCAACCGCCTGCCGAAGAGGTGCTCGGGCGGGCCCCGCCACCAAAGAGGTGCTGGTCGGGCGGGCCGCGCCATCAAAGAGGTACTGCTCAGGCGGGGCCTGCCACTGAAGAGCTGCTGGTGAGGCGGGCCCCGCCACCGAGGAGGTAAGGGCAGGCAGGCCACTCGGCCCGGGATAGGGGCGACGTCCCTTCAGCCAGCGATAGGATCGCCCGGAGACAGGACGCGCTGGGAGAGCCAGGAGCTACTGCGCATGCGTGCAGCTGCCGGCACTCTTTTTGGCGCAGGCTGTAGCTCCGCCCCCAGCTTCTTGTGTTGCGCTGCATTGACTGTGAAACAGGCCTGCTGGACTCGGAAAATCGCACGGTAAGGTTTAGGCGCTTTTTTAATTCTAAAAAAGAGGCGGGTTCTGGGAGGACATCTGAAACTTGGGCCCGTTGTTACTTGCATATTCAACAATATTGTTTTTGGGTGATTCATAAAATGCAGTTTCTAACTAACTCACTAAGGGGAGCTAATACAGCCATTTGTGGATTGAGCAGTTTAACTCGAGTTAATTCTCTCTGTTGCTAACAGCAGAGTATCCACAGAGTAGCTAGTTCCACATCTTTATGAAGAACAAAACTCCAAAAATTGTGGTTGGCTGTTACAGTTCTAAAATCAAGTAATTTATTTGCTTGTACCAGTGTGACCTTTTTCACAGTGCCGCAAATTCGACAGACAATGCAAATTTCCCAGGGTTTAATGTTGACAACATTTAGCTGAGGATATTTAGTCCCGATTATCCCATGAAACCAATTAATTTTCCTTGCATCCTTTTTAATCCCATGCTTCAGGCATTATTTCTCCAATTTAAAAAAAAATTAATTCATGGGATGTGGGCGTCGCTCGCAAGGCCAGCATTTATTGCCCATCAGTAGCATAGTGGTTATGTTACTGGATTAATAATCCAGAGGCACAAATTCAAATCCCACCACGGCAGCTCGGGAATTTAAATTCAGTTGATTAAATAATCTGGAATAAAAAAAGCTAGAAACATAGAAAATAGGTGCAGGAGTAGGCCATTCGGCCCTTCAAGCCTGCACCGCCATTCAATGAGTTCATGGCTGAACATGCAACTTCAGTACCCCATTCCTGCTTTCTCGCCATACCCCTTGATCCCCCTAGTAGTAAGGACTTCATCTAACTCCTTTTTGAATATATTTAGTGAATTGTCCTCAACAATTTTCTGTGGTCGAGAATTCCACAGGTTCACCACTCTCTGGGTGAAGATGTTTCTCCTCATCTCAATCCGAAATGGCTTACCACTTATCCTCAGATTGTGACCTCTGGTTCTGGACTTCCCCAACATTGGGAACATTCTTCCTGCATCTAACCTGTCCAAACCCATCAGAATTTTCAACGTTTCTATGAGATCCCCTCTCATTCTTCTGAACTCCAGGGAATACAAGCCCAGTTGATCCAGTCTTTCTTGATATGTCAGTCCCGCCATCCCGGGAATCAGTCTGGTGAACCTTCGCTGCACTCCCTCAATAGCAAGAATGTCCTTCCTCAAGTTAGGAGACCAAAACTGTACACAATACTCCATATTGTGGCCACGCCAAGGCCCTGTACAACTGTAGTAACACCCCCCTGCCCCTGTACTCAAATCCTCTCGCTATGAAGGCCAACATGCCATTTGCTTTCTTAACCGCCTGCTGTACCTGCATGCCAACCTTCAATGACTGATGTACCATGACACCCAGGTCTTGTTGCACCTCCCCTTTTCCTAATCTGTCACCATTCAGATAATAGTCTGTCTCTCTGTTTTTACCACCAAAGTGGATAACCTCACATTTATCCAAATTATACTTCATCTGCCATGCATTTGCCCACTCACCTAACCTATCCAAGTCACTCTGTAGCCTCATAGCATCCTCCTCGCAGCTCACACTGCCACCCAACTTAGTGTTATCCGCAAATTTGGAGATACTACATTTAATCTCCTCGTCTAAATCATGAATGCACAATGTAAACAGCTGGGGCCCCAGCACAGAACCTTGCGGTACCCCACTAGTCACTGCCTGCCATTCTGAAAAGTACCCATTTACTCCTACTCTTTGCTTCCTGTCTGCTAACCAGTTCTCAATCCACGTCAGCACACTACCCCCAATCCCATGTGCTTTAACTTTGCACATTAATCTCTTGTGTGGGACCTTGTCGAAAGCCTTCTGAAAGTCCAAATACACCACATCGACTGGTTCTCCCTTGTCCACTCTACTGGAAACATCCTCAAAAAACTCCAGAAGATTTGTCAAGCATGATTTCCCTTTCAAAAATCCATGCTGACTTGGACCTATCATGTCACCTCTTTCCAAATGCACTGCTATGACATCCTTAATAATTGATTCCATCATTTTACCCACTACCGATGTCAGGCTGACCGGTCTATAATTCCCTGTTTTCTCTCTCCCTCCTTTTTTACAAAGTAGGGTTACATTGGCTACCCTCCACTCGATAGGAACTGATCCAGAGTCAATGGAATGTTGGAAAATGACTGTCAATGCATCCGCTATTTCCAAGGCCACCTCCTTAAGTACTCTGGGATGCAGTCCATCTGGCCCTGGGGATTTATCGGCCTTCAATCCCATCAATTTCCCCAACACAATTTCCCGACTAATAAGGATTTCCCTCAGTTCCTCCTTCTTACTAGACCCTCTGACCCCTTTTATATCTGGGATGGTTGTTTGTGTCCTCCTTAGTGAATACCGAACCAAAGTACTTGTTCAATTGGTTTGCTATTTCTTTGTTCCCCGTTATGACTTCCCCTGATTCTGACTGCAGGGGACCTACGTTTGTCTTTACTAACCTTTTTCTCTTTACATATCTATAGAAGCTTTTGCAGTCCGTCTTAATGTTCCCTGCAAGCTTCCTCTCGTACTCCATTTTCCCTGCCCTAATCAAACCCTTTGTCCTCCTCTGCTGAGTTCTAAATTTCTCCCAGTACCTGGGTTCGCTGCTATTTCTGGCCAATTTGTATGCCACTTCTTTGGCTTGAATACTATCCCCGATTTCCCTTGATAGCCACGGTTGAGCCACCTTCCCTTTTTTATTTTTACGCCAGACAGGGATGTACAATTCTTGTAGTTCATCCATGCGGTCTCTAAATGTCTGCCATTGCCCATCCACTGTCAACCCCTTAAGTATCATTCGCCAATCTATCCTCGCCAATTCACGCCTCATACCTTCAGTTACCCTTCTTTAAGTTCTGGACCATAGTCTCTGAATTAACGGTTTTATTCACCATCCTAATGTAGAATTCCACCATATTATGGTCACTCTTCCCCAAGGGGCCTCGCACAACGAAATTGCTAATTAATCCTCTCTCATTACACAACACCCAGTCTAAGATGGCCTCCCACATAGTTGGTTCCTCGACATATTGGTCTAGAAAACCATCCCTTATGCACTCCAGGAGAGAGGCGGGAGTCGAGAGAGGCAGCGGCCTATAAAAGGCTCAGCAGTCCGGGGAGCGTCGAGAGAGGCGGGAGTCGAGAGAGGCAGCGGCCTATAAAAGGCTCAGCAGTCCGGGGAGCGTCGAGAGAGGCAGCGGCCTATAAAAGGCTCAGCAGTCCGGGGAGCGTCGAGAGAGGCGGGAGTCGAGAGAGGCAGCGGCCTATAAAAGGCTCAGCAGTCCGTGGAGCGTCGAGAGAGGCGGGAGTCGAGAGAGGTAGCGGCCTATAAAAGGCTCAGCAGTCCGGGGAGCGTCGAGAGAGGCGGGAGTCGAGAGAGGCAGCGGCCTATAAAAGGCTCAGCAGTCCGGGGAGCGTCGAGAGAGGCGGGAGTCGAGAGAGGCAGCGGCCTATAAAAGGCTCAGCAGTCCGGGGAGCGTCGAGAGAGGCGGCGGCAGCGACCTATAAAAGGCTCAGCAGTCCAGGGAGCATCGAGAGAGGCAGGAGTCGAGAGAGGCAGCGGCCTATAAAAGGCTCAGCAGTCCGGGGAGCGTCGAGAGAGGCGGGAGTCGAGAGAGGCAGCGGCCTATAAAAGGCTCAGCAGTCCGGGTACCGGTGCAGCTCCAGCTGGGAGAGAAGGCAAAAAAGAAGTAGAAAGAAATCAAAAGGTGACGTCACAGCCAACGTGGTAAGTGATTGGCTGCGGATTGGTGAGTAGTTTTTCTTTTTCTTTATTAGTCAGTAACTTTTAACATTGTTGTCGCCAATTTAAGTGTATCTGAGGGTTAAGTCATGGCAGGAGAGCTCGGTCACGTGATATGCTCCTCCTGCACCATGTGGGAACTCGGGGACAACACCAGTGTCCCTGACGACTACATGTGCGGGAAGTGCATCCACCTGCGGCTCCTGACGGTCCGCGTTGCGGAGTTGGAGCTGATGGTGGATTCACTCTGGAGCATCCACGATGCTGAGAATGACGTGAGTAGCACGTGGAGCGAGTTGGTCTTACCGCAGGAGAAGGGTCCACAGCCAGCGAGGGAATGGAAGACCAGCAGGAAGAGTAGTGCAAGGAAGGTAATGCAGGGGTCCCCTGTGGTCATCCCACTGCAAAACAGATACACTGCTTTGAGTACTGTTGAGGGGGATGACTCATCAGGAGAGGGCAGCAGCAGCCAAGTTCATGGCACCGTGGCTGGCTCTGTTGCAAAGGAGGGCAGGAAAAAGAGTGGGCGAGCGATAGTGATAGGGGATTCAATTGTAAGGGGAATATAGATAGGCGTTTCTGCGGCCGCAACCGAGACTCCAGGATGGTATGTTGCCTCCCTGGTGCAAGGGTCAAGGATGTCTCGGAGCGGGTGCAGGACATTCTAAAAAGGGAGGGAGAACAGCCAGTTGTCGTGGTGCACATTGGTACCAACGACATAGGTAAAAAAAGGGATGAGGTTCTACAAAATGAATTTAAGGAGCTAGGAGCTAAATTAAAAAGTAGGACCTCAAAAGTAGTAATCTCGGGATTGCTACCAGTGCCACGTGCTAGTCAGAGTAGGAATCGCAGGATAGCTCAGATGAATACGTGGCTTGAGCAATGGTGCAGCAGGGAGGGATTCAAATTCCTGGGGCATTGGAACCGGTTCTGGGGGAGGTGGGACCAGTACAATCCGGACAGTCTGCACCTGGGCAGAATCAGAACCAATATCCTCGGGGGAGTGTTTGCTAGTGCTGTTGGGGAGGAGTTAAACTAATATGGCAGGGGGATGGGAACCAATGCAGGGAGATAGAGGGAAACAAAAAGGAGGCAAAAGCAAAAGACAGAAAGGAGATGAGGAAAAGTGGAGGGCAGAGAAACCCAAGGCAAAGAACAAAAAGGGCCATAGTACAGCAAAATTCTAAAAGGACAGAGGGTGTTAAAAAAACAAGCCTGAAGGCTTTGTGTCTTAATGCAAGGAGTATCCGCAATAAGGTGGATGAATTAACTGTGCAAATAGATGTTAACAAATATGATGTGATTGGGATTACGGAGACGTGGCTCCAGGATGATCAGGGCTGGGAACTCAACATCCAGGGGTATTCAACATTCAGGAAGGATAGAATAAAAGGAAAAGGAGGTGGGGTAGCATTGCTGGTAAAAGAGGAGATTAAGGCAATAGTTAGGAAGGACATTAGCTTGGATGATGTGGAATCTATATGGGTAGAGCTGCAGAACACCAAAGGGCAAAAAACGTTAGTGGGAGTTGTGCACAGACCTCCAAACAGTAGTAGTGATGTTGGGGAGGGCATCAAACATGAAATTAGGGGTGCATGCAATAAAGGTGCAGCAGTTATAATGGGTGACTTTAATATGCACATAGATTGGGCTAACCAAACTGGAAGCAATACGGTGGAGGAGGATTTCCTGGAGTGCATAAGGGATGGTTTTTTAGACCAATATGTCGAGGAACCAACTAGGGGGGAGGCCATCTTAGACTGGGTGTTATGTAATGAGAGAGGATTCATTAGCAATCTCGTTGTGCGAGGCCCCTTGGGGAAGAGTGACCATAATATGGTGGAATTCTGCATTAGGATGGAGAATGAAACAGTTAATTCTGAGACCATGGTCCAGAACTTAAAGGCGGCTAACTTTGAAGGTATGAGGCGTGAATTGGCTGGGATGGATTGGCGAATGATACTTAAGGGGTTGACTGTGGATGGGCAATGGCAGACATTTAGAGACCGCATGGATCAACTACAACAATTGCACATTCCAGTCTGGCATAAAAATAAAAAAGGGAAGATGGCTCAACCGTGGCTATCAAGGGAAATCAGGGATAGTATTAAAGCCAAGGAAGTGGCATACAAATTGGCCAGAAATAGCAGCGAACCTGGGGACTGGGATAAATTCAGCAGAGGAGGACAAAGGGTTTGATTAGGGCAGGGAAAATGGAGTATGAGAAGAAGCTTGCAGGGAACATTAAGACGGATTGCAAAACTTTCTATAGATATGTAAAGAGAAAAAGGTTAGTAAAAACAAACGTAGGTTCCCTGCAGTCAGAATCAGGGGAAGTCATAACGGGGAACAAAGAAATGGCGGACCAATTGAACAAGTACTTTGGTTCGGTATTCACGAAGGAGGACACAAACAACCTTCCAGTTATAAAAGGGGTCGGGGGGTCTAGTAAGGAGGAGGAACTGAGGGAACTCCTTATTAGCCGGGAAATTGTGTTGGGGAAATTGATGGGATTGAAGGCCGATAAATCCCCAGGGCCTGATGGACTGCATCCCAGAGTACTTAAGGAGGTGGCCTTGGAAATAGTGGATGCATTGACAGTCATTTTCCAACATTCCATTGACTCTGGATCAGTTCCTATAAAGTGGAGGGTAGCTAATGTAACCCCACTTTTTAAAAAAGGAGGGAGAGAGAAAACAGGGAATTATAGACCGGTCAGCCTGACATCGGTAGTGGGTAAAATGATGGAATCAATTATTAAGGATGTCATAGCAGTGCATTTGGAAAGAGATGACATGATAGGTCCAAGTCAGCATGGATTTGTGAAAGGGAAATCATGCTTGACAAATCTTCTGGAATTTTTTGAGGATGTTTCCAGTAGAGTGGACAAGGGAGAACCAGTTGATGTGGTATATTTGGACTTTCAGAAGGCGTTCGACAAGGTCCCACACAAGAGATTGATGTGCAAAGTTAGAGCACATGGGATTGGGGGTAGTGTGCTGACATGGATTGAGAACTGGTTGTCAGACAGGAAGCAAAGAGTAGGAGTAAATGGGTACTTTTCAGAATGGCAGGCAGTGACTAGTGGGGTACCGCAAGGTTCTGTGCTGGGGCCCCAGCTGTTTACACTGTACATTAATGATTTAGATGAGGGGATTAAATGTAGTACCTCCAAATTTGCGGATGACACTAAGTTGGGTGGCAGTGTGAGCTGCGAGGAGGATGCTGTGAGGCTGCAGAGCGACTTGGCTAGGTTAGGTGAGTGGGCAAATGCATGGCAGATGAAGTATAATGTGGATAAATGTGAGGTTATCCACTTTGGTGGTAAAAACAGAGAGACAGACTATTATCTGAATGGTGACAGATTAGGAAAAGGGGAGGTGCAAAGAGACCTGGGTGTCATGGTACATCAGTCATTGAAGGTTGGCATGCAGGTGCAGCATGCGGTTAAGAAAGCAAATGGCATGTTGGCCTTCATAGCAAGGGGATTTGAGTACAGGGACAGGGAGGTGTTGCTACAGTTGTACAGGGCATTGGTGAGGCCACACCTGGAGTATTGTGTACAGTTTTGGTCTCCTAACCTGAGGAAGGACATTCTTGCTATTGAGGGAGTGCAGCGAAGGTTCACCAGACTGATTCCCGGGATGGCGGGACTGATCTATCAAGAAAGACTGGATCAACTGGGCTTGTATTCACTGGAGTTCAGAAGAATGAGAGGGGACCTCATGGAAACATTTAAAATTCTGACGGGGTTAGACAGGTTAGATGCAGGAAGAATGTTACCAATGTTGGGGAAGTCCAGAACCAGAGGTCACAGTCTAAGGATAAGGGGTAAGCCATTTAGGACCGAGATGCGGAGGAACTTCTTCACCCAGAGAGTGGTGAACCTGTGGAATTCTCTACCACAGAAAGTTGTTGAGGCCAATTCACTAAATATATTCAAAAAGGAGTTAGATGAGGTCCTTACTACTAGGGGGATCAAGGGGTATGGCGAGAAAGCAGGAATGGGGTACTGAAGTTGAATGTTCAGCCATGAACTCATTGAATGGCGGTGCAGGCTAGAAGGGCCGAATGGCCTACTCCTGCACCTATTTTCTATGTTTCTAATCCTCCTCCACCGTATTGCTTCCAGTTTGGTTAGCCCAATCTATATGCATATTAAAGTCACCCATGATAACTGCTGCACCTTTATTGCATGCACCCCTAATTTCATGTTTGATGCCCTCCCCAACATCACTAATACTGTTTGGAGGTCTGTACACAACTCCCACTAACGTTTTTTGCCCTTTGGTGTTCTGCAGCTCGACCCATAGATTCCACGTCATCCAAGTTAATGTCCTTCCTAACTATTGCATTAATCTCCTCTTTAACCAGTAATGCTACCCCAACTCCTTTTCCTTTTATTCTATCCTTCCTGAATGTTGAATACCCTTGGATGTTGAGTTCCCAGCCTTGATCATCCTGGAGCCACGTCTCTGTAATCCCAATCACATCATATATGTGAACATCTACTTGCACAGTTAATTCATCCACCTTATTACAGATACTCCTTGCATTAAGACACAAAGCCTTCAGGCTTGTTTTTTTAACACCCTTTGTCCTTTTAGAATTATGATGTAGTGTGGCCCTTTTTGTTTCTTGCCTTTGTTTACTCGGCCTTCCACTATTGCTTTTTACCTTTCTACCATCTGTTTCTGACTCCATATTACTTCGCCCTGTCTCGCTGCTTAGGTTCTCATCCCCCTGCCATATTAGTTTAAACACTCCTGAACTGCATTAGCAAATGTTACCCCCAGGGCATCAGTTCCAGTCCTGCCCAAGTGCAAACCGTCCCTTTTGTACAGGTCCCACTTCCCCCAGAACTGGTTCCAATGTCCCAGGAATTTGAATCCCTCCCTCTTGCACCACTGCTCAAGCCACGTATTTATTCTAACTATCCTGCTCCCTCTACTCTGATTAGCACGTGGAACTGGTAGCAATCCAGAGATTACTACCTTTTGAGGTCCTACTTTTTAATTTAACTCCTAGCTCCCTAAATTCAGCTTATAGGACCTCTTCCCGCTTCTTACCTATATCGTTGGTACCAACATGTACCATGACAACTGGCTGTTCACCCTCCCTCTCCAGAATGCTCTGCAGCTAGTATCAGTAATGGCGACCACGTAACTATCGGATTGTCGTAAAAGCCCATCTGGTTCACTAATGTCCTTTAGGGAAGGAAATCTGCCGCCCTTACCCGGTCTGGCATATATGTGACTCCAGACCCACAGCAATTTGGTTGACTCTTAGCTAATACATCAAAAGCCAAGAGAAACCAAATAGTATCTCCCATGGTGTCTCAAGTAGACTTCTATACCACAAGACATGCTAAAGAATATTCAAACTTACTCCTAATACATGTGCTCTGAAGTTTGTTCGTTTCATATACCTGAAAAACAATTTCAGTGGATGAAAAACTAAGCTCCAGAGAAAAAATGTATTGTGGAAATGATTGTGGAAGTTTATGGCTAATTTCTAACCTTGAAGTTAATCTGAAAGCTTGTCCTGTGCTCTAGCCAATATTGAAGCTAAAGCAGAATCTGAAGATTACACTATCAAAATGCACTTTAGCCACTGTCAGATATTTAAAATTATATTTTATTTCGTATGGCGACCAACATGCCACACCAAATAGCAGCATACCGACTTACAAGAGCAAATTATATGACCCATTATGTTCCACTAGCAGAGGCTCAGGAAGAGGTCACAATCACGAAGTGACCTTAAAGTTTGGTTCAGTCCTTCCAAATATTTGCTCTATGATTTAGGATCAATAACGCTTGTTGTTACCAACCCAGCTGAAGGACCTACCAATATGGGAAAAACCCAGATGTCAGCAGAAATGGTTTGTTCTCTGCCAATGCTAACCCAGTTTCCTTGGTAAAATAAGCCCACTCCCAACATTAACACAAAGATAAATATTAGTGCCCATTTCAGCATTCTCCCACTGCATCACCAGACATAGAACATACGAAAATGACAGGCTATAAAAGACCAGCTGGTCCAGCAAGCCTGCCTGACACTCATGATCCTCGAAGCATCATGACAAAACACTTCAGATGGAGAAAGGAGTAACGGGCCAGAGAGCGAAATTCAAGATACACAGACATGACAGAGATGACAGAGATTCAGACACGTCATGATCACAAACAAAGGACAGGGAGGAGACAATATTAATATGAGTCTAAAGTTTAAGAATTGGTCTGAGGTCCTGTGGTGATATGAAGTTGACCTGTCGACAGAACAGAGCATGCTTAGAGTGTTAATGAACCACGTTCGGAGACGGTTGTGGGAGAGAGTGGATCTTGGGCGCGTTTGAGAGATGCGCTGCTGAAAGTTATCCAGTGGAATTAAAGGGCCAAGGAAGAGCGGTGAGTCAATGATCCAGCAGAGGGTTCAGAAGAGGTGTGTAGTGACAGCGTGCACCAGCAGATCCAGCACATCAGCTGAGCGAGAAGCAGCAACGTTGAAACCTGAGGACCAAGAGCAGTGAGGTCTGGTGAGCCAGGTGAAAGCTGAAACATAAATCAGAGAACAACTTTAGGGAGGTGAGGAGTGCACAAGAGTGGGAGCAGCAACAGGAGCTTGAAGAGTCGGTCCAACCGAGTCCAGCAAATGATGATGGAGGCGTTCTGAAGGATGAGTGGAGCACAGTGGAGGCAGTGGCAATGGAAAGCATGCGATTAGCAGCAATGTAGATAACATTCAGCAGTATGGCAGCAAAATCCAGAGCAAGATGGTAACCAGCATAAATGGCTAAGAGCTAGCTTAGCACAAGAGTGACAAGTCCCAGTGGAACAGCAGAAATTGACCCCGCGTAAGCAGGCCAGGTAGTGCAAAGCAAAGGTGGAGGTTACAGTAAAGTCCAGAAACCAATAGAGACATGGAATTCAATCCAGGAGGAACGAGATCCATGTCCAGGGCCCAACATTGCAGCAGAGTAAAGGTCAGAAGCCTCCAGTGAACTGAAGTACAATCTGGAAGCTCAGCAGCAAGTGGAACAGGTTACCTTAAACTTGAAGCGATTTGAGTGGCAGAGCACAGCCAAGGCATACACTGTAGTCAGCAGATCAGCAGAGTCCCGATTGCAAAGGAGTCCACGGATCAAACGTGAGCGGGGTCCCAGCCGCTGAAAACAAGTGGCTCGGTGGATGGGCAACATGCTCTGTTTTGGTAGCTTTAATTGTAGATTAAACTCAAATGTACCCACTGTTAGAAGCAGAGGGTCTTAAGCAGAGGAGCAGAGGAGTGGAGGAAACCAATAAAGAATGGTTCTGACGAAGGGTCATCGACCCAAAATGTTAACTCTGCTTCCTCTCCACAGATGCTGCCTGACCTGCTGAGATTTCCAGCATTTTCAGTTACTATTCCAGTAAAGAATGGCAATGGATACCCATGGAAAAGGGTTGCAAAGGAGGACTCAGTTGGGAGTTACCAGGCTGACAGCCTTCTTCCTCCCAGTATAACATATAGCTCGTGAGTTCATATCCCACCATGGCAAGTTGTGAAACTGCTTGCAATAAATTTAATAGTTTGTGGGCAAACACCAGAAAAGACAAAAAAAGTTGCCAGATTATCATAAAAATTCAACATGTTCGTTTCAATGAAGGTCACATATGACTATGCTGTTGACGCTTGTTGCCTTATGAAGTAGCCTAGCAAGTCACACAGTTGCACAAACAATTGTTACGAAGCACCGTCACCACAAAGGTTGCAGCGGTTTTAAGGCCCAGCACCACCTCCTCAGAGCAATTAACAAATGCAGCCTTGCCAGCATCACCCGATAACAAATTAAAGGAAAAGCCAATCATCGGGTTGAGAGAAGTTGTAATCGTAAAGCTGGATGTCAGGGTTATTACTAATGCTGAAAGCACCACTGTTGAGTGTGACAAAAAATGATGAGACTCATTAATGTCCATGGTCATTAACACAAATGAAAAGTCTCTTGAATTTTATTGTCACTAAATAAACTCTCAGGCATTCCAGCTCCATCCTTTGCTGCTGCCAAAAAGCTGCCTCCATGAACTCATATTCCAAAAGCTGCCTCCATGAACTCATATTCCAAAAGTAACAAATACATGGAAATGATTTCTAGGCTTCAATTGCACTTCAGGGTTCAGATGATGGGTATGAACTTTCACAACAGTTTATGAAGATATCTAAAACGTTTAATGAAATTACTACTTTGTAAATCAGTTCCACATCACAAAGCATTTATATAAATAATCCATCATGCACATTCTTTTTTGGATAAGAAATTGAACTTTATTTTTGGAAAAGCATCTGAACACAAGATCATAACCATTTCCATGTGTACCACAGTAGATTATGTGAGGACAAGAGAAACAGGATGAGTAACAACTCAAGTTCAAGCGGGGATGACACCGGTGTCATAGAGTGAGGTGGGAACAAAGTGAAAATGTTGTTTCCAAAATGGAAATTTCGCTTGACAAGGAATTCAGAGCAGAGTGGGAAGGAGGAGCAGATAAAGAATATTTAAAAAAAACGAATTATAAGTTTACTATTTATAGCAAAAGGGCAACACAGGAAAGGGCAGCAATATGTGGTTCCTGCGGAGTATAGCAAGTTTTGAGTACCAGATGTTAACTTGCATAAACATATTTGCAGGAAATGTTTGACCGAGTTAACATCTGGTGCACTAAGAAATTATTTGAGTTCATGATGTCAGAACTTGAGCCAGAGTTGGGGACAATCTGACAAATCTGGGAGAGAGAGAAGTTTATGGAGCAAGAGTTTCCAAGGAAAGTCATCCCGCTAAGAGATAGGGAGGTGGCAGTGGCAAAGAAAAACGAGAAGAGACAGGCTAGGACAGGACTATCCAGAGCAAATAACTTTCTCCACCAAGTTTGAAGCACTGGCTTCCTATGAGGAGGATGGTGACTCGAGGCAAATAGATAAAAATGGTATCAAAAAACTTGTGTGCGCCCGGGACCGAGGAGAATAGATTCTTAATTCAGTTAGGATTGCAAGAGACAAGAGACTTGATAGTTAAGAGGGCTAGGCACTATCTTTTGCAGTCCAAATGAAGTGTCCCAGATGCTTTGTTGCCTCCCAGATGCTACTGCAAAGGGACATTTTGGAAAGAGCAGAAATTCTTATGGAAGGTGATGGATAATAGCCAGCCAGTATAGTCCACATGGGAGCCAACGATATAGTAAAGGAAAAGCCTGAAGTCTTGCAAAAGGAATTTAAGAGATTAGGAAACAGGTTTAGGAGCAGGGCTTCAAGTGTGATAATCTCTGAATTATTCCCCTAGCCACGTGATGGGAAGACGGAACCTATTCTGCAAGGATGGGCTACATCTGAATAAAAAATGAGCTAATTAACTGAAAAATGGATAAATATGGATGAGAAGAGTCATTTAAACTAGGCAGATAAAACAAAAACAAAAATAAAAATCGGGAAGAGCTAGTAGGGAAGATAGAAATAGATGAGGTAAAAAATACAGATTAAGAATAATTTTGCAAAAAAGAATAGTATGCAGAAGGAATAAAGGGAGTAAAGGAGAAAAATCAAGTCGCTAGTTATAAACCAGAGAAAAGATTGAGATTAAGGAATGGGGTTAGTTTAGACAAAAAACAGGAAGAGTAACAGCATTAAATACAAACAAAAAGAGATAAAATGCACGTATTACAATGCTCAGAGTATGGGAAATAAACTGGAGAAATTAGAAGCAATGATGTCACAGGAAGAATAGAGAGTTAAAGCAGAAATAGAAACTTGCTTGCGAACTGGGCAGGAATAGAAAATAAGCCAATCGAGTTATAAGATTTTTAGGACATAATAAGTAAAACAAAGAGTGGTAATATTGGTGAAGGAGGAAATACATGCTGTACACAAAAAAGATGGACCGTCCCAATGAAAGGAATAAAGGAAGGAGGGGCCATTTAGATAGCACCTTTCACAACCTCAGGATATCCCAAAGCACTTCAGAGCTAATTAAGTACTTTTGAACTGTTCGCACGGATTCCAATATAAAGGAATGTTGCAGCCAATTTGTGCACACCAATATGGTTAGACATCCAAGATAAAAAATGAACTGTTACATTAGCAGAGTTATAATACAGACCACTCCCTCATTGTGGAAGAGGAAATCTGTAAACAGATCAGGTGGAAGAATCGGAACAACAAAATTATGGGTCTACAAGATTTTACTTACTCTGATTGGAATAAGGAGAGTAAATGAAGGAAAGGGAATATAATTCCAAAATTTGTGAAGGACTACTTTCTGAAGTAATCTGTCTGTATGCCGACAGGAGAGAGGCATTGCTGGATCCAGTTAACTTAACAAAATAGGTCAAGTAGATGTGCTAAATATGGGTGGGTAGCACCTAGAAGTAGTGTCTATAATTTGTTACAGTTGAAGATCCAAATAAAATAGGGAAAGTTTGTTGCAAAAGGGCAGCAGATTGAAACTGGGCAGATTTTACAGACATGAGGAGTGAACTAGCTGAGGTGAACTTGAACAAGAAATTGGCACAAAGGACTGTATTTTTAAAAAGGAGATTGCAAAGTGGCAGAGTAGATATATATTAAAAAAATTAGACTACTTCAAGTTTCAGGATTCCATGGATAAATATAGAGGTTATTAAGAAAAGAAAATTGATGAACAGATGGGGCCAATAGGCACGAATAAAATAAGAGAGAGAATAGGAGAAAATAAGGAAGGAGTTTGAGAAGAATGAGGAAATCAAGGAGGGAATATGATGAGAGAATCTCAGAAAGTATTAAAGGTGAAGAATTCGACAAATATATCAGTAAAAAGAGAATTGTTGAGTGAGCTGGAATTCCTGAAAGAGGATAGCGAGCGAGTAGGAAGAGGATAAATGGCAATCAGTGGGGATACTTAATGGGTACTTTGTTTCAGTGTTTACAAAGGGAAGGATTTTAGGAAGGAGGTAAATTCTGATTTGGTTAAAAGCGAGCTAAGAACAAGAAAAACCTGCATTTATATAGCGCCTTTCACGACCACCAGATGTCTTAAAGCACTTTGTAGCTAATTAAGAACTTTTGGAGTATAGTCACTGTTGTAATGTGGGAAAGTATTGGACAATTTAGTTCAGCTAATGAAGGACAAAGTGCTGAGACCTAACAGATTATATCCAAAGGAACTGGTCCATAGTAGAATAATTATACATTTATGTGTGGACTCTGGATGGAGCAGGTTTGATGGATCAAATGACTTCTTTTCATTCTGGACTTAATGTTCTTTGCAAAATGATGAATCTCACTCATTAAAAATATTCAACTCCGATACAAAGGATTGCGCTTTAAGTGAATTTCTTCTTAAACTGTGTGTTTGGCATTGAAAGATTTGAAAAGGTCAGCTACTATGCATCGTTTATGAAGATTATTTTATTTCAAACATTTCTGTTTTGTGGCTCATGAGAATTTGTTTCAGTAAACATTTTTAGAAATACTGTTCTATAAATGATTTATTTTAAATGTAACAAACCCAAGGTTAAAAGCAAAAAGACACCTTATCTATAACAAATATTTACCAGTGTTCTCAAAGGCAACTCTTAAAAACATAAATTCAAAGTAAATTTCGCTAACCGGGACTGACCATCGGAGCAATGACTCCACAGAACACATACTCTACCTCGCAGTTTTCTATGAGAGGGGAACAGAGCTATGCAATTCCTTCCCCTTGTTGCTCAGAAAGTCACTTTTTTCCTCCATAATAATTTCCTGTATAAAAATGTATTGTTTGTTTAAAAAAAATACTGCACTGTATATTATAGATATGATTTATAAACATCGTTATATAAAAGTTACTCTTTAGGAGCACTGTTATCAAAATTATTTCTGAACAGTACGAACATAGAACCAGAAGTGCAGTGCCAAGCTAATCATGCATTGCATCAAAGTGATCTTCCAATTCTTCCAAAGTCAGATAACACCTTCTCTCCTCAGACCTGGGCAGAAATACAAAACTCCATTTAAAATAAAACACAATTACTTGTCTCTTTCAGAAGCAACTTTTTTTGTTCCAGATCTCTCTGTACTAAAGTGGATAAGGTGGTTAAGAAGGCATACAGAATGTTTGCCTTTATTAGCTGAGGCATAGAATATAAAGAGCAGGTGGGCTATGCTTGAACTGTATAAAACATTGGTTAGGCCACAGATGGAGTACTGTGTGCAGTTCTGGTCACCCCATTACAGGAAGGACGTGATTGCACTGGAGAGTATACAGAGGAGATTTACGAGGATGTTGCCGGGAGTGAAAAATCTTAGCTATGAGGACAGATTGGATAGGCCGAGTTTGTTTTCCTTGGAACAGAAGAGGCTGGGGGGAGACTTCATTGGAGGTGTCTAAAATTATGAGGGGCCTAGATATCGTGGAGAGAAAGGGCCTATTTCTATTAGCAGAGGGGTTAACAACCAGGTGGCATAAATTTAAAGTAATTGGTAAAGGTTTAGAGCGGATTTGAGGTGGAATTTCTTCACGCAGAGGGTTATGGGGGTCTGGAACTCACTGCCTGAAAGGGTGGTAGAGGCAGAAACCCTCACCACATTTAAAAAGTACTTGGATATGCACTTGAAGTGCTGTAACCTGTAGGTTACGGACCTAGAGCTGAAAAGTGGGATTAGGTTGGATAGCCTCTTTTGTTGGCCGACGTGGACACGATAGGCCGAATTGACCTCTTTCCGTGCTGTAAACTTCTATGATTCTATGAACTCCCTACAATAACTTGGTACACCAACTGCCCCGCATTACTCAACATCTTAAAACTTATCTGCAGCCATCAAAGGCAGACAAAGGGCTGAGCACTAGGTTATGCCCACAGTTATCAAATGCTGTTCCCATACATAGAACTATGCAATAGAATTCTAAACTCTAATATACATTCAGCCATGGTACAAACAGATCATATAATACATCAGAGAAGAGAAAAAAAAACTGACCTTTGATCAGCACAACCAACTTGTGAACTCACTTCTCATTGGTTATGTGGTCAAGTTTACTTAACTATAAAAGAACATAAACTAGTGATGTTCTACTTTGTAATCTCGGTGCAGGATTTTGAGGCACAATGTCCACATTGAAATCCCTGTCAGTGCAGTGAACTGTGATAATTGCCTCTTTTGGTCACTTGCAGTGGGTTCTGAAGACCGTCCTTACGAGTAACTAATAAGACCAGGTCTGCAACTTTACCATTCAGTATCATTTGAGACATACCCAAGGGTACAACAGGACATTCCAAATTTTGAGGGAATGTATTGTTCACAGTTCAGTAACAATATTCAGATTGTGTAGTTAGTTACTTACAGTTCTTTGTGTTTCTCATCAGCCAGGATCTGGTCATTTGTCTTCAGTCCATACCTTTAAATCAGAGTGAAAATATCAAACATTACTGCACAAAACCATGTACCATGACGGTTCTCATTTGTTTGAAACAAAAAATAAGCCGATAGCCTTGGCTAAAATACCAAGTATTTCCTGAAGGCAGAATACATTTTGCTTGTCAGGAGCAATTTAGTTCTTTCTGGCATAGCAAGATCTAAATTCAACAGGATAGGACAAATTAAAAAAACAACAATTATTTGCTCACTGACCCTTTCCCTCCCCAGCTACTTCACATAAAGTTTATTTTACAAAAGCTGCTAGCAGACATTGACTGGACTCAGGTTCACTTCACTGAGGTACCAGAGAGCGCAGCAAGTGCCCAGCAATCATATCCCAATATGCCAGCAGTCCATGTTTCTGTCTATTCTCCTATCCCCATACACTGTGTCTTGTATACATGCACTTTATTTCATTGTTTTCTATCATTATTTCTCATACTAATATCACATCTCCTATTTAATCATTTTCTGGTCTCCACTTGAGCAATTAACAGTCATTTTATCTCCACTCCACCTCTTAATATGACTCTCATCTTTCATACACGAGAGCAGAAAACCAGGATAAAAATATAGTTCAGTTATAGGTCCAAACGAAACGGTAAGATTAGTACTTACTGAGTCTCCCCTAACTAGTTCATACAAGAGTGTCAGTTATGGCTAAGTGGGGAGCACCCTCGCCTCGGAGTCAGAAGATTGTGGGTTCAAGTCCCACTCTAGGAACCTGAGCACAAAAATCTAGGCCATCACTCCAGTGCTGCACTGTCGGAAGTGTCATCTTTCAGATGAGACTGAGGCCCTGTCTGCTCCCTCAGATGGATGTAAAAGATTGCATCAGTGCCCACTTTTTGCTGACAGCTGTTCAGAAAATAGCTAGTGTCCTTAACCATTCTTGTGTCAAGACACTTGTAAATTGCAGCGAACAGGAAAAGTTTTTAATGTGATTAATTTTCATATTTAGCACAAAGTCAAAGATTTCTCCCACCTCATAACCATTAGCCTACTTTTAATACCATCAACATTGAGATATTAAGTATAGTTGTACAAAAATAATCTGTCTTGAGAACTGCTTGGTCAGCCTTGGGACTCATCAAGTGAAGGAAAACAAAAAAAAACTGATTGTAGAAAATTTCAACTTTCAGGAGTCACCTTCCAACTATTGGTAAAATTCTCCACACCTATTTAAATTAGATTTTCCACCAGTTCAATTCTTCCAATGTGCTTATGTGAGCAGAAACATATTTTCTGCAGTGTTGAAATCTATTTGTCCAATTATTAGGCAGAAGATACAATCATCATCATCATAGGTAGTCCCTCGAACGAGGATGACTTGCTTCCACAAGAGTTCACAGATGTTTCAATGAAGGACCCAATGTTCCAGTCCCGAACTCCAATTGATGGGATGGAAGATGCGTGTGGTGACCATTGCACATCAGCCACAAGGGCTGGACAGAGCTAGGCCTTTATCAGGTGGCAAGGGTTGAACCAGGACGACTGGAGGCCTGCTCTGTTGCACGGACCGAGTGCAAACACATATCGAAGTGTGGGCAGGCCTGAGCTGCCTCTGGGCCCTCAGCTCTTCTGGACCCTGCACCCTCATTCGCCGCACTTTCGCCCACGATCAGAAGATACAAATCACAGCCCACTCTAGCGGGTGATACCCAGCACTGAGCAGAATGATGAAGCACTAAAAATAATTGTCCCTAACAAAACTAGTACTGCCCTTTTCTTTCTGTTTAATATTGACATTGTTCACAATGGTATTTAGTAAGCATGATTTGCAAGTTAACAAGTGAAACTATCTAACTGAGCCCAGATTTTGCTGTGAGCGGCGAAGATTCGGCTTTCGCCATTCACCTCACGTCCAAATGCCCACTGACTTTTCGCAGGCTTGTCAGCAGAGATTTCTAGTTTTCGGGCATCTGATCTACTGCGGCATCCTCTACAGGGGATGTGTGGTGCCTGTGAGCAGCAGGGAGGCTCTTGAACTAATCAGATTAAAGAATCTTCATAGGGCCCTGCAGACTGCAAAGCAGGAAGTAAAAAAAAAACAGGAAATATAAATTACATTTAAACCATTTTACAGGAAGCGAAATAAAGATTGGGACATACACATGGGATAAGGGGAAAGACGTTAAAAAGAAAAAACAGAAAACATTCTTGAACAATTTTAATTTTTCTACATAACTACATCATTAATTTTCTTCTGAGGAAATGAGACTCCACACTTGTAAAATTACATTTTCAGGGTCAGAGGGCTGTTCAGCATTAATTATCACTTATTACGCCATTAAAAACTCAGTTACTCTAATTATACAAGCTCTAAGTTCTTCATCTGACTTTAGAGCGACAACAGAATTAGCTTAAGTTAACGTCATTACAGTGGGCTCTGTGCAGATTCCATCAGCGAAGACTGCAACAGCGCAGTGGACGGAGGAGCAGGGTATCACTGGCAGAAACTTCCGTAATACCGCATTTAACTGCGCATGTGCAGACACCAGAAGTTGCTGCCAGTTTTACTCAGTAATAACGGCTAGCACCGACAGCCCCACCTTCATTTGTACAGCAAAATCTAGGCCAATTTGTTCATAAAAACATAAACATAAACTCAATGTCCAAAAATACCTGAAAGAAATGCTTTCAAATTTAGTAAAAATCACAATGTATATTTTGAGGTTTGAAAATCTTAGAACGTACTGAAACAAACACAAGATTTAACATAATCAATTTATAAATTGTTTTTTGTCAGCACAATGCCCTTCTGTGATCAGCGTTCCAGTACAGGTAAACAAAAAAACCTATATAAAGAAACATCAAAGACTGAATGCCTCAGTAATTATTAACTGGTGAAGGGAAAACTGCACGTCAACACCAGATCTCTACATTACTAAATAAAGCTGCTACAGCAACAACAATCACCCAGCAGTTTTCAATATGTAATGCATGCATTTACAGCCAATTTTGTATGCATCCAACTTTTTAAAAAATTCGCTCATGGGTTATGGACATCGCTGGCATGGCCAGAATTTATTGCCCATCCCTAATTACCCTTGAAAAGGTAATGGTGAGCTACCTTCTTCAACCGCTGCAGTCAGTGAGATGAAGGTACTCCCACAGTGCTGTTCGGGAGGAAGTTCTAGGATTTTGACCCATGATGAAGGAACGGCGATATATTTCCAAGTCAGGATGGTGCTGGTATTCCCATGTGCTTGGAGCCCTTGTCCTTCCAGATAGCGGATGGGATAGCAGCTCCCGAGGGAGCTCTCCCCAAACAAACCTTCCTCTGGCTATCTGCTGCCATCCTTCACCCCTCTCCTTCAGTCTCACCCCTCTCCCCACTGTTTAAGGCCAGGGAGGGGCCTCAACAGTGGGTGCACTTCGACCCCCCCAAATATTTTCCTACCCCTAAAACCAGTGCTGCAAGGGCCCACTGCCCATCCCCAATCAAGAGTTAAACTTCCAGATCGACCTCCCTACTGCCAAGTCCCTCCAACTGGACTCTCGCTTCTCACTCCCACTGGCCGACTCAGCTGCTCCAACCGATCTCCGGTGAGCCTCCGACCAGCTCCAACCACAGGTTGGAGCCCTACCATCACTCCTCGCCCTCACCAAAGGGTGCTGCTCAGCGCCGAGTTTACAGCTCGCATCCCGCCGTAGGCAACTAGGCTCAGACAGCAGTGCCTGGTCTGAAGTCATCTTCAACCCCCTTGCCACTGGACCAAGACCTTGCTCTGCTAAGTCCGTATGGTAGCCGGTGTGCAACGGCCACCCCACGTTAAAAGAACTCATGCACAGGCATCTTCCACCCTTCAAAATGAAGTTCTGAACCTGGAACGTCAGGACCCTCGTGGACAACTCCAACAGCGATTGACCGAAACGCCGCATCGCCAGCATTGCGCGGGAACTCAGACGCTTCGATGTCGACATCGCTGCCCTAAGCGAGACCCGGTGAAGGCCAGCTCAAAGAACAAGGTGGAGGTTACACCACCTCCTGGAAAGGCAAACCAGAGGAAGAATGCCGCCGTCATGGAGTTGGTTTCGCCATCAAGAACGAGCTGGTCAACCACCTCAGAGACTCCCCCTGCGGGATTGGCAAACGTCTCGTGACTCTCCAAGCTCACTCTATCCTGGAACCAGTGCGCCACAGTTATCAGTGTGAACACCCCAACACTCGACGCAACAGATGAGGCAAAGAGGTATTCTACTCCAGCCACAAACAATGCCTGTCCCACATCCTTACAAATGACAAACTGATCCTCCTCGCCGACTTCAACGCTAGAGTCGGTAAGAGCACAGACCTATGGGGAGGCGTGATCGGCAGAGAGGAGCTAAGAAAAGCCAACTCCAGCGGTACCCTGCTCCTGACAAAACGTCTAGAACACGACTGTGTCATCACCAACACCTTGTTCTGCCAGAGGGACAAATACAAGGCATCGTGGTAACACCCTCGCTCCAAGCACTGGCACTTGCTCGACTACATCATCGTTCGAGTGAGGGATCGCAAGGACGTGCGCATCACCCGCGCCATGACAGGAGCCGACGACTGCTGGACGGACCACCGCCTAATCCGTTCCGTAATCATCAACAGAAATATAGCCGAAAAGGGAAGACGCAACAGAAGCTATGCCGCAGAAAAATTTACGTTGGGGCACTCAAAGACATAAGAAATAGGAGCAGTAGACCATTTGGCCCCTCGAGCCTGTTCCGCCATTTAATACGATCATGGCTGATCTGATCATGGACTCAGGTCCACTTCCCTGCCTGCTCCCCATAACCCCTTATCAGTTAAGAAACTGTCTATCTCTGCCTTAAATTTATTCAATGACCCAGCTCTCTGAGGCAGCGAAATCCACAGATTTACTGAGAGAAGAAATTCCTCCTCATCTCAGTTTTAAATGGGCAGCCCCTTATTCTAAGATTCTAGTTCTAGTCTTCCCTATCAGTGGAAACATCCTCTCTGAATCCACCTCGTCAAGCCCCATCATAATCTGAAACGTTTCGATAAGATCACCTCTCATTCTTCTGAATTCCAATGAGTAGAGGTCCAACCTACTCAACCTTACCTCAAAAGTCAATTCCCTCATCTCCGAAATCAACGTAGTGAACCTTCTCTGAATTGCCTCCAAAGCAAGTATATCCTTTCGTAAATACTGAAACCAAAACTGTTCACAGTATTCCAGGTGTGGCCTCACCAATCCTGTATAAATGTAGCAAGACTTACAGCCAGCACCTCACTGCCGACCTCGAGACGCAGAGCGCCCAAAGTGCTTGGTCTGCACTCTCGGCCACCATAACCAGTACCTGCGAAGAGACACTCGGTCACGCAACCAGGAAACACCAGGGCTGGTTTGATGAGAATGACCAGGAGATCCAGGAGCTAATAAACTGCAAGCGCAGGGCATTTCTGAACCTAAAGTAACACCCAACTCTGGAGCAGCAAAGTAGCTCCAGATAGCTGAAGGCCGAGGTCCAACAAAAAACACGCGACCTAAAGAATAGTTGGTGGGTGGAGAAAACAAAGGAGATTCAGCAGTTGACCGACAGCCATGACGTGTGAGGATTCTTCACCGCAGTCAAGTCCACCTATGGCCCAAGCATCCAAGGCCCCAAGCCCACTGCTGGCAAGGGACAGGGAGACACTCATGGACACCGAGGCAATCAGGGCCCGCTGGAAGGAACACTTCGAAGATTTCTTTAAATCGAGACTCTGCCTTTGACACGAGTGTTCTCAACTCCGTCCCACAGCATGCTACCCGCCACCATCTCGGCAAAACCCCAGCCCGGCACAATGTAGAAAAGGCCATCCAGCAGCTCAAGAACAAGACATCAGGAGAAGATGGAATCCCCGCTGAGACACTAAAGTACAGCGGAGAGGCACTATTGGCGAGAATGCATACCTCATCTCTCTCATCTGGAAGGAGGAGTGCATGCCTGGAGATCTCAGCGATGCCGTATCGTGACCATCTTTAAAAAAGTGGACAAGTCCGACTGCGGCAACTACAGAGGCATCACCCTGTTGTCGGCCACTGAGAAAGTCATCGCTAGAATCCTCTTCAACCATCTTCTCCCTGTGGCTGAAGAGCTCCTCCCACAATGCGGATTCCGTCCACTACGGGGTACAATGGTCATGATCTTCACGGCGTGACAACTGCAAGAAAAATGCAGGGAACAGCACCAACCCTTGTACATGGCCTTCTTTGACCTCACAAAGGCCTTTGACACTGTTAACGTGAGGGACTATGGAGCGTCATCCTCTGTTTCAGTTGCCCCCAAAGGTTAGTCGTCATCCCCCACCTGCTCCATGACGACATGCAAGCTGTGATCCTGACCAACGGATCCACCACAGACCTAATCTACATCCGGACCGGGGTCAAGCAGGGCTGCGTCATCGCGCCAACTCTCTTCTCGATCTTCCTCGCTGCAATGCTCCATCTCACGCTCAACAAGATTCCGGCTGGAGTGGAACTAAATTATAGAACCAGTTCAACTTTCGTCGCCTCCAGGCTCTATCAAAGACCGTCCCATCCTGTCATCAAACTACAGTACGTGGACGATGCTTACATCTGGGCACATTTAGAGGCTGAACTCAAAGCCATCCTCAATATCTTCACCGAGGCGGACGAAAGTATGGGCCTTACATTAAACATCCATAAGGCAAAGGTCCTCCACAAACCTGACCCCGCCACACAGCACTGCTCCCCGGTCATCAAAATCCATGGCACGGCCTTGGACAACGTGAACCATTTTCCATACCCGAGGTGCCTACTATCAGCAAGGGCAGACATCGACAACGAGGTCCAACACTGCCTCCAGAGCACCAGTGCAACCTTCAGTCGTCTGAGGATAAGAGTATTCGAAGATCAGGCCCTCATATCTGGCACCAAGCTTATGGTCTACAGGGCTGTAGTGATACGCACCCTCCTGTATGGCTCAGAAATATGGACCATATACAGTAGACAACTCAAGTCACTGGAGAAATACCACCAACGATGTCTCCGCAAGATCCTGCAAATCCCCTGGGAGGCTAAACGCACCAACATCAGTGTTCTCAATCAAGCCAACATCCCCAAGCATCGAAGCATTGACCACACTCTACCGTTGGCTGGGCCACATTGTCCACATGCCCAACCAAGACTCCCAAAGCAAGCGCTCTACTCGGAACTCCTACACGGCAAGCAATCCCCAGGTGGGGAGAGGAAACGCTTCAAGGAAACCCTCAAAGCCTCCTTGATAAAGTGCAACATCCCCACCGGCACCGAGGAATCCTTGGCCAAAGACCACCCTTAGTGGAGGAAGAGCATCCAGGAGGGCGCTGGGCACCTCGAGTCTCTTCATTGAGAGCATGCAGAAAACAAGTGCAGGTGGCAAACCAGACTCCCCACCCACCCTTTCCTTCAACGACTGTCTGTCCCACCTGTGACAGAGACAGTAATTCCCGTATTGGACTGCACAGTCACCTGAGAACTCACTTTTAGAGTGGAAGCAAGTCTTCCTCGATTTCGAGGGAGTGCCTATGATGATGATGATGTCCTTCTAGGTGGTAGAGATCACGGGTTTGGGTTTTGCCAGGACCACTCGGCTCCAGACCTCATTGCAACCTTGGTCCATGCATGGACAAAAGAGCTGAATTCCAACGGTGAAGTGAGAGTGACTGCCCTTGACATCAAGGCAGCATTTGACTGAGTGTGGCATCAAGAAGCCCTGGTAAAATTGAAGTGAATGGGAATTAGGGGGAAAACACTCCACTGGCTGGAGTCATTCAGAGCACAAAGGAAGATGGTGCAGTTGTTGGAGGCCAATCATCTCAGTCCCAGGACATCACTGTGGGAGTTCCTCAGGACAGTGTCCTAGGCCCAACCATCTTCAGCTGCTTCATCAATGGTCTTCCCTCCAACACAAGGTCAGAAGTGGGGATGTTCGCTGATGATTGCACAATGTTCTGCTCCATTTGCAACTCCTCAACTAATGAAGTAGTCCGTGCCCATATGCAGCGCATATGCAGCGAGACCTAGACAACATTCAGGCTTACGATTATAAGGGGCAAATAACATTCGCACCACACAAAAGTGCCAGGCAATGACTATCTCCAACGAGAGAGTCTAGCCACCTCCCCTTGGCATTCAACATGATCACCGAATCCTCCATCAACAACATCCTTGGAGTCACCATTGACCAGAAACTTAACTGGAGCAGCCACATAAATACTTTGGCAACAAGAGCAAAGTCAGAGATGGGATATTCTCCGGCGACTATTGCACCTCGTGACTCCCCAACGCCTTTCCACCATCTCTACACGGCACAAGTCAGGAGTGCAATGAAATACTCTCTACTTGCCTGGATGAGTGCAGCTCCAACAACACTCAAGATGCTTGACACCATCCAGGACAAAGCATCCCCACTTGATTCGCATACCATCCACCACCTTAAACATTCACTCCCTCCTCCACCACCACCACACCATGGCTTCAGTGTGTACCATTTACAAGATGCACTGCAGCAACTCGCCAAGGTGTTTTCAATAGCACCTCCAAAACCCACGGCCTCCAACATCTAGAAGGACAGGGGCAACAAGTGCATGGGACCATCACCTCCAAGATTCCCTCCAAGTCACACACCATTCCAACTTGAAAACATATCACCATTCCTTTATCATCGCTGGGTCAAAATCCTGAAACTTCCTCCCCAAAGGCACAATGGGAGTACCTTCACCACAGGGACTGCAGCCGTTCAAGAAACAGTCTTAGCACCATCTTCTCAAGGGCAATTAGGGATGGGCAATAAATGGTGACCGTGCCAGCGATGCCCACATCTTGTGAATGAACTGAATTTTTTTTTAAGTGCTTTATAGAGGAAGAGAATTTATAGAGGTATCAAGCCATGGAGGGAATAATTATGAGAGGTGACTGAAAGTTGGGTCAAAAAAATTAAATTTAAGAAGGTTTTATAGAAGTGGAAAAGCAGAAAGGTTTAGGAAGTGAGCTCCAGCGATTGGGGCTGAGACTTCATGTTCTACCCCCTGTGGTGGAGCAGAGGAAAGAGGATTGCATAAAGCACGAGGTCAAAAATCTGCAGATTACAGGAACTGATATAAAGCTGGACGAGGTAGCAAATACAGAGGTCCTTTAACTAACTATTTTTTTAAACTAGTCATGCTTTAACTTGAAATAATACTGCAAATCAACCTTTTCTACTCAGTACCTTACATATCTCTCTCACTCATCTACAAGTCTCAGATTTAATTTAGCATTCAGGGCAATCATTTTGTTTTGAACACTCATTTGATTGTGAAGGGGGAAAGGTAAGTGATGCAGTAAACTGTTCTAAAAATAGGAAGCCCCACTCGCTGGAGCTCACTTCCTAAACCTCTCTGCTTTTCCACTTCTTTAAAACCTTCTTTAAATAATTTTTTGGGACCATACTTTCAGTCATCCCTCCATGGCTTAATACCAGTTCTCGTCCTGTAAAATCGACTTAGAAAGTCGAAGGCTCTGAACACGAGTGCCGTAAACAAATTCAAAGCATTTGGGATTTTCTAAACTCCACCCAAAGCAAATGGTTAATTTTCTTCAAAGTTGAAATGTTAGTGCGGGTGCAGGGTGGGTGTGTGAGAACCAAGCCAGATCCTGTTCTCATCTGACATGCACGTTCAAGAGTGATTAGATTGGAGAAGGGAACATTGGCCATAATTTGTTTTCTATCTCAGGAGCTGTATATTTCAATTGTTAAGGTGAATGGTGACAGAAGTCAATGTTTACAACTTGGCAATAATACAATCATTTCCCACACATCTGCCCAAGGCTCGTAATACAAAAAAAGTGATGGAAATAAAAAGATTGTGCAAGAAAACATACTGCAACAATTGGGACTTTAAACTATGTACCCCACTGCTGCATGAATCAAAGTGTTAATATCTTCCAATTGACCATCTTGTTTAAAACATGACAATCATTTGAAACAGGTTTGTACTTTTAAGAAACTGAAAAGCAACAATGTAACAGTCAGCAAGCAGGAGGACAGTATACTCAATTTTTAATGAATAGACATTTAGCTATGAATACAAATTACGTCACGGTCACTTGCACAATCAGAATTAATGGGGAATGGATAAAGTTTTGCTCATCACAAACATGTTCATTCATGAAAATTTCATATGCAATTTAGAATTCAGAATGACATTGCTGCCATCTCCCATTTTGACCTTTAAAAACTGAAAAAATTCAAAACCCCTGTCACACACTATGAACTGCATATACCCTGGATAAACAAAGAAAAGGCATAATGTGTGAAGATGCTCTTCCCAACTGCCATGATGATCACCTGAGGAGGAAGGCGGGCGGGGGTGTCAGAGAGGAATTTTCCAAACTCTTATCCCTTATTGGCCGTGTATTTTTACCTCCCCCAAGAGATTACATTTCCGCAGTGGGGGTGGAAGTGAAGGAAGTGTTCAGTCATGATGCTCCAGCCATCATGTGTGGGACAGATTTGATTTCATATGTTTGTATGTCAGGTGAAATTCCATTAGTCAAGAGGAGCTCAAGCGTTAAATAGCTGTGACATATAGGTCCACAAGAGTATACAGTAAGCTTTGATTGTACGCATATTTTGGATCTACCTGAACATAGCACTGTTATTAAATTTGATCAAATGCATTTACCAAATGCAACTAAAAGAGATGTCTGCTTCATATATGTTTATGCACTTATGGAATATTTCATATGTATTACTACATACATTTTTAAAAACACACAGGTTAAGATTTATTCCAGCACAGTTGAAAATGTAAACCCAAAATTGAGGGGCTTGGGATTATGTATAACGGCTACAGTTTAATATAGTTTTTATTTTAAAAATGAGGAATTTAACAGCTTTCCATAAATTCATGTGTACAATATTAAAAACAAGTTATTTCACAGGCTATAATGAGAATACATCAAGATAACAGTAAGTGTCTCCCTTCAGAAAGGGAATCTAAATCAATATGCCAAGAACATTCCACTGAATGATGATAATGCAATTTCCTAAAAGTTGCTTAGTAAATTAGAAATCTGCATTTCGCACTTCAAATATCAGTTCAACAGCTACAACCTTAATAATCCACTCACAAACAGAAGAATTTTAAAATTACCTCAGTAAACTTTATAACCTTACTGTCTATTTATCATAATTTTTTTCTTTGCAACTGAAACTAGAAGAATTTCACAAGAGAAAAGAAGACACCATGAAGCATATACTGTAATATGATTGTGTAAAATATATCTCTGTAGCTATTATAAATTCCATTTCACAACCAGCCATCAGGAATTGCAATTAAAACCAGAAGATGAGTTGTTCTGAATTTCTCCTCATCCCTAAATCATTAATTCTCTGCTTACACTCAATTTTAAATTACAAAATAAGTGTGTCATGTGGTAATCCTTCTGAATGAAAACAAAATAGGCAACTCATTCTCTTTCAACGGAAATATTTTTGAGGTTACAAACATACAAAGAGGATGAGAAAAGCTGTTCAGAAAATCCATCAATGTTTGCCCAATCAACCAGACAGCCTCAGGCACTATTCGCAACCTCAAGGAATGCCAGCTCCTGGGATAGGCAGTACAAAGTTCAAAAGAAAAAAATTGGAACCAATTTCAGGAAAAACTTCACAGACTCATATTGGACAATCAAGCAAGCTCCAGGAGACCAAGACTCGTTTAACAGCAAACATATCCAATCACTACATGCCGCAATATCCTTCCCACTTAGTAATTTATCAAGTGCTTTAAAAGTACTTTAGCAGCTCCACATTTGTTGCACCAGGCAGTAGCCTATTCCAAAGGGTGACAACATTCAGACATGTATCAGCTGTGGCTCAGTGGGTAGCACTCTCGCCTGAGTCAGAAGGTTGCGGGTTCAAGTCCTACTCCACAGACTTGAGCACAAAAATCTTGGCTGACACTCCAGTAGTGCTGAGTGAGTGCAGCATTGGCGGAGGTGCTGTCTTTTGGATGAGACGTTAAACCGAGATCCCGTCTGCTCTCTCAGGTGGATGTAAAAGATCCCGTGGCATTATTTCGAAGAACAGCAGGGGAATTATCCCCGATGCCTTGGCCAATATTTATCCCTCAAGATTTAGGTAAGCTTTTGTTAATGGACTCGGGAAACAAACAAGCCCTTTCTGATCATTGTTTATAACTACTGAGCTTATTCTACGCCTCGATTAACATCTTACTCTAATGATCGCAGGTGGTAGAGCATTATATCAGAACTCCTTTTAAGTTTAAAATTTCAAAATTATTTTATAAGATGAACAACTAACAGTCATATGGATGAAGTCTCCCATTGAATCGACAGATCGGTCTCAGCTGTGCTGTGATGGGCGAAGAGGCCAAATATGGTCGCACATATAGGCTATATCGCATTGAAAGCCAGATGAGATAGATAGAAGAGCTGTCTTCTGTGCCAGCCACTTGGCAGCCAGGTTTTGCAAGCTCAAATTCATTCAAACCAAGCAAGCAAATATTCTGCCACCTTGGTCTGTTAGTGGTGTGCTTTCCCAATTATTGGGGTTAATGTTGCAATTTTCACGGCGACCTTTAGTGTATCTCTGCTGCGCTATCTGGACTGTGCCTCACCGTAGAAGGCGGCTTTGAGAATTCTATAAATCAGGCATGCGAACAGCATGTCCAGACCAATGCAATTTGATCTTTTTGATTGTGGCCTCAATTCCAATTATATTGCAGCACTTGGAGATTTATGTTGGGTACCCTGATCTGCCATCAACCGCTTGGTATAGAACGACTTTTGTTGTTAGACTAACCTACCAATCCAGTGAGTGACATCATTGACGGTTGGTCATTGCCATGCTGCAAGAGACCCCACCGAGGTAGCAGAATTCGTCCATGACCTTAAGTGATATGTCACTGATGTTATTACAGGAGGTGTGACTGGATGGCCAGGTATAAGCTGGACTATGACTTCGATCTTAACGTAGAAACATAGAAAATAGGTGCAGGAGTAGGCCATTCGGCTCCTCAAGACTGCACCACCATTCAATAAGATCATGGCTGATCATTCACCTCAGAACCCCTTTCCTGCCTTCTCTCCATTACTCTTGATCCCCCTAATAGTAAGGGCAATACCCAACTCCCTCTTGAATATATCTAATGAACTGGCATCAACAACTCTTTGCGGAAGAGAATTCCACAGGTTAACAACTCTCAATGAAGAAGTTTCTCCTCATCTCAGTCCTAAATGGCTTACCTCTTATACTTAGACTGTGACCCCTGGTTCTGGACTTCACCAACATCGGGAATATTCTTCCTGCATCTAACCTGTCCAATCCCATCAGAATTTTATATGTTTCTATGAGATCCCCTCTCATTCTTCTAAACTCCAGTGAATACAGGCCCAATCGATCCAGTCTCTCCTCATATGTCAGTCCTGCCATCACGGGAATCAGTCTGGTGAACTTTTGCTGCAATCCCTCAATAGCAAGAACATCCTTTCTCAGATTAGGAGACCAAAACTGAACACAATATTCCAGGTGAGGCATCACCAAGGCCTGCACAACTGCAGTAAGACCTCCCTGCTCCGATACTCAAATCCTCTAGCGATGAAGGCCAACATGCCATTTGCCTTCTTCACCGCCTGCTGCACCTGCATGCCAACTTTCAATGACTGATGGACCATGACACCCAGGTCTCGTTGCACCTCCCCTTTTCCAAATTCAGATAATATTCTGCCTTCATGTTTTTGCCACCAAAGTGGATAACCTCACATTTATCCACATTTACTGCATCTGCCATGCATTTGCCCACTCACCTAATCTGTCCAAGTCACGCTGCAACCTCTTAGCATCCTCCTCACAGCTCACACCACCACCCAGCTTAGTGTCATCTGCAAACTTGGAGATATTACTCTCAATTCCTTCATCTAAATCATTAATGTATATTGTAAATAGCTGGGGTCCCAGCACTGAGCCCTGCAGCACCCCACTAGTTACTGCCTGCCATTCTGAAAAGGACCCGTTTATCCCGACTCTCCGCTTCCTGTCTGCCAACCAGTTCTCTATCAACGTCAATACATTACCCCCAATACCATGTGCTTTAATTTTGCACACCAATCCCTTGTGTGGGACCTTGTCAAAAGCCTTTTGAAAGTCCAAATACATTTCATCCACTGGCTCTCCCTTGTCCACTCTACTAGTTACATCCTCAAAGAATTCCAGAAGATTTGTCAAGCATGATTTCCCTTTCATAAATCCGTGCTGACTTGGACTGATCCTGTCACTGCTTTCCAAATGCGCTGCTATTTCATCTTTAATAACTGATTCCGACATTATCCCCACTATTGATGTCAGGCTAATTTCCCATTTTCTTAAAAAGTGGTGTTACATTAGCTATCCTCCAGTCCAAGGAACTGATCCAGAGTCGATAGACTGTTGGAAAATGATCACCAATGCATCCACTATTTCTAGGGCCACTTCCTTAAGTACTCTGGGATGCAGATTATCAGGTTCTGGGGATTTATCAGCCTTCAATCCATCAATTTCCCTAACACAATTTACCAACTAATAAGGATTTCCTTCAGTTCCTCCTTCTCGCTGGACCCTCGGTCCCCTAGTATTTCCAGGTGGTTATTTGTGTCTTCCTTCGTGAAGACAGAACCAAAGTATTTGTTCAACTGGTCTGCCATTTCTTTGTTTCCCATTATAAATTCACCTGATTCTGACTGCAAGGGACCTACATTTGTCTTCACTAATCTTTTTCTCTTCGCATATCTATAGAAGCTTTTGCAGTCAGTTTTTATGCTCCCAGCAAGCTTCCTTTCATACTCTATTTTCCCCTTCCTAATTAAACCCTTTGTCCTCCTCTGCTGAATTCTAAACTTCTCCCAGTCCTCAGGTTTGCTGCTTTTTCTGGCCAATTTATATGCCTCTTTCTTGGATTTAATACTATCCATAATTTCCGTTGTTAGCCACGGTTGAACCAACTTCCCTGTTTTATTTTTACTCCAGACAGGGATGTAAAATTGTTGACGTTCATCCATGTGATCTTTAAATGTCTGATAATGCTCCTGTGAAGCGCCTCGAGACGTTTTACTAAGTTAAAGGTGCTATATAAATAAGTTGTTTAAAGTTGATTGTTAGGCCAAAATGATGTGGCATCCAAGCTAAGCGGTCGGGTAGCAGCTGAATGTCTTTGCGAGTGTGGGCGAGTAACGTGCAATCATTGACAAACGTTGAACGATTATCTGCAATTGTTTTGCTTTTACACACAGCCGGCGAAGGTTGAAGATGCTGCTGTCAGTTCGGTATCAAATATAGATTCTCCGGTCACAGTTCTTGAATGCTTCAAGCAGTACCGCAGGAAACAGTATGCTGAACAGGGTTGGGGCATCCTTGTTTGATGCCGTTAGTGACGAGATTATGCTGGAAAGTGTCCTCAATCTCTTACTCGAGCCATCATACCAACGTGCAATTGCCGAACAATGCTCATAAATCTGCCAGGGAATCCGAACTTTAGACACATCTCCCACAGTGCATCACAATTCACAGAATCGAATGCAGTTGTACAACAGTCAGAATCAACAACATTCTACCTTGCTTATCAATTCGACAAAATAATCAAAAGATTGAAATCGTAAGAACAAGCTAAGCTTTGGTAAATAACTAAAAATAGTTTTTTTATTTGTTCCTGGGATGTGGGCGTCGCTGGCAAGACCAGCATTTATTGCCCATCCCAAATTGCCCTTGAGAAGATGGTGGTGAGCCGCCTTCTTGAACCGCTGCTAATTTGTCCATGTGGTGATGGTACACCCACAGTGCTGTTCGGGAGGGAGTGCCAGGATTTTGACACAGCAATGTTGAAGGAACGCCGATATACTTCCAAGTCAGGATGGTATGTGACTTGGAGGGAAACGTGGAGGTGGCGGTGTGTTTCCATTCCCAGAATTTCTTACCACTAATGATCCAGAATTTCTATGGCTGTCCCAATTTCCTGCCCCAGCTTCAGCAAGGTATTGGCAGAATCCCCAGTGAAATGGTGCAAACAGCTGAAAACAGCCATTTAGTTGGGGTTCCCAAACCTTTAAAGGGAGATCAGAACAACCCTACAATTAACCTAAATTGTTTCTTGGAAATTCAGACCATTTTTTCTCTCAAGAATTTTTTTTTAAATTGAACCATCTTCAGATTTAAACAGAACAGTGATTTTCATAACTCAAAAGCTTAAACTTCCACATTTAAAATGGCCAGTCGCTTACATCAGCCAAAAAGCGATAACAATTACCCATTTGCATTAATTTCAAAATTCCCAATTATAGCCTCTTAAGAGTCCTATTTACTTTGGGCATGAACAGCTGTGCTCATTTGGGTGAAAGAATGCAAAATCAAACATAAACAAATACTACCTGGTTACGGTGTACTGAATGTAATAAAAGAGCCTCAAATGAGCCAGACTTCATTTTAATATTTTATATTTTTGGATGAGAATGATTCCCGAAAATCCTGCATGACTGTGTCGGAGATTTCCCCCATTAAGCACTGACTATAACAAAGAGAGAACTCTTTCACCTTTCCAGTGAATTTGTGCCTGCAATCCATCAGCTGTAATGAATGGCGTAGATTGGAAAGTTATCCGGCAAATATAGACCTCTGGTAACACCAAGCTTTTTTTTGTTACATTTCTCTCTTGTTTTTATTGATGTTTCAGCTATCTTTAGCACATGCTGCAGTGTGAATATTAACTAGCCTCAAGGTCAACTGGAATTGAAATGATTTTTAATGTTATTAACACTGTCGGGTTATACCTGCCATCGCATATAGTGGGCAAATTGCAGTCACACGAACGCGTCCGCTATAAGCGGTGGGGAATGTACTGGGGTTCCTGGAATTTTGAATTTGACAAACCATAATTTAAAAAGATGCAGAACATGGCATTATTTAAGAATCAATTATTCCTCTCTTCAACCCCAATGTATGAGGATAGGCTTGCCAGGCTAATGAAGTCCATATGTATCATGACTAGATTTGAAGAGAACATCATTAAAATAAAACTAGACAAAAATACTGTTTTGTGAGAATCCATTCACTGAAACAATTTAAATCAACTTGCAACTTACTAATTTCCTCCTTACTACCAACATTTGCATACATTTTTGTATCATATTCAATAATGATATACTATTTATGCACTCAAGAATGTTGATAAAAATATAAAACGGAAAAGGGTCCAGCACAGAAACTTCTGAATTTTCATCCGTTACTGGGCGCCAATTGAACTCTTTCCACTAATAATCATTACATGATTTCAACCAATTCGCAATCCATTCTGCTATGTCTCCATTTATAGCATGATAACTAATCCTTTCTAATAGCAAACTATGCAAAACTTTATCAAAAAGATTTTTAGAAATTGAAGTAGACAATATTAAAGGATTTTGCTAATCAATGTTTTATTGCTTCATCAAAAAACTCAAATCACAACACAATTAAAGATGAGGGAGGCCATTTGACTCACTGTCGTTCATCCATCCAGATATACCCCAAATTCCACCCAGTATCCAACTTGTTCTTAAATGATCAGAGTTTTTCCTCAATTTGGAAATCCATTCCTTGTATTGAATACTGTGTAATTAATTCCCTAATATCAGCCCTAAATTTGCCTTTCATTATCTTGAATCTATGGCCACTTGTCCTATTGATGCAATTTGCTTTTTCCATGTACTTCCATAAATTGGTGGCACATAACTTGGCCCAAAGCCAAGAACTGCATTACTCATTTGCACTAAAATAATTTTGAATTGCTTCACCACAACTAAAGTTAATTTCGGTAACCTATAGTTCCCAACATCTATTTCATTTAAAACACAAGGGGAAATACAATTAAAACTTGTTTAAATAAAAACAAAATCAATTGCAGGCAAAGGTGCCTATTTGTGGATACAATAAGATCAATAAATCCCTGCAGAAACAGCAGCTTCAGCTACATGAATTTTACAGTTCGTCAGCAGCATCATAGCGCCAAGACAACTGACCTGAAAAGATTCTGCACATACAGCAAAGCATTTGCATTCAAGTCCATTACGTTGCATCTCAGTTCTCAGAATTAATGTATTTATGCAAGCAGCCATATTTTATTAAAGTAAAAATAAAAAATTTGAACCGATTAGCAAAAGAATAAACTTTGTAAAAAAAGTTATGCAGAATCTGAAAAACCTAAACACTGACATTTTAAAAACAGACTAAAAGATATCAACACTATTCTACTGATCGAGGAAGGTGGCTCAACCGTGGCTAACAAGGGAAATTAAGGATAGTGTTCAATCCAAGGAAGAGGCATATAAATTGGCCAGAAAAAGCAGCAAACCTGAGGACTGGTAGAAATTTGGAATTCAGCAGAGGAGGACAAAGGGTTTAATTAGGAGGGGGAATAGAGTATGAGAGGAAGCTTGCTGTGAACATAAAAACTGACTGCAAAAGCTTCTATAGATATGTGAAGAGAAAAAGATTAGTGCAGACAAACATAGGTCCCTTGCAGTCAGAATCAGGTGAATTTATAATGGGAAACAAAGAAATGGCAGACCAGTTGAACAAATACTTTAGTTCTGTCTTCACGAAGGAAGACACAAATAACCTTCTGGAAATACTGATCGAGGGTCTAGTGAGAAGGAGGAACTGAAGGAAATCCTCATTAGTCGGGAAATTGTGTTCGGAAAATTGATGGGATTGAAGGCCGATAAATCCCCAGGGCCTGATAGTCTGCATCCCAGAATACTTAAGGAAGTGGCCTTAGAAATCGTGGATGCATTGGTGATCATTTTCCAACAGACTCGAACAGTTCCTATGGACTGGAGGGTAGCTAATGTAACACCACTTTTTTAAAAAGGAGGGAGAGAGAAAACGGGTAATTATAGACAGGTTAGCCTGACATCAGTAGTAGGGAAAATATTGGAATCAATTATTAAAGATGAAATAGCAGCGCATTTGGAAAGCAGTGACAGGATCGGTCCAAGTCAGCAGGGATTTATGAAAGGGAAATCATGCTTGACAAATCTTCTAGAATTTTTTGAGGATGTAACTAGTAAAGTGGACAAAGGAGAACCAGTAGATTTTGTGTATTTGGACTTTCAAAAGGCTTTTGACAAGGTCCCACACAAGAGATTGGTGATCAAAATTAAAGCACATGGTATTGGGGGTAATCTACTGACGTGGATCGAGAACTGGTTGGCAGACAGGAAGCAGAGAGTCGGGATAAACGGGTCCTTTTCAGAATGGAAGGCAGTGACTAGTGGGATGCTCCAGGGTTCAGTGCTGGCAACCCAGCTCTTTACAATATACATCAATGAGTTGGATGAAGGAATTGAATGTAATATCTCCAAGTTTGCAGATGACACTAAACTAGGTGGCAGTATGAGCTGTGAGGAGGACGCTAAAAGGCTGCAGGGTGACTTGGACAGGTTAGGTGAGTGGGCAAATGCATGGCAGATGCAGTATAATGTGGATAAATGTGAGGTTATCCACTTTGGTGGCAAAAACACGAAGGCAGAATATTATCTGAATGGCAGATTAGGAAAGGGGGAGGTGCAACGAGACCTGGGTGTCATAGTACATGAATCATTGAAAGTTGGCATGCAGGTACAAGCAGGCTGTGAAAAAGGCAAATGGCATGTTGGCCTTCATAGCTAGGGGATTTGAGTATAGGAGCAGGGAGGTCTTACTGTGGTTGTACAGGGCCTTGGTGAGGCCTCACCTAGAATATTGTGTTCAGTTTTAGTCTCCTAATCTGAGGAAGGACGTTCTTGCTATTGAGGGAGTGCAGCGAAGGTTCACCAGACTGATTCCCGGGATGGCAGGACTGTCATATGAGGAGAGACTGGATCGACTGGGCCTGTATTCACTGGAGTTTAGAAGGAGGAGAGGGGATCTCATAGAAACATATAAAATTCTGACAGGACTGGATAGGTTAGATGCAGGAAGAATGTTCCCGATGTTGGGGAAGTCCAGAACCAGGGCACACAGTCGAAGGATAAGTGGCAAGCCATTTAGGACTGAGATGAGGAGAAACTTCTTCACTCAGAGAGTTGTTAACCTGTGGAATTCTCTACCGCACAGAGTTGTTGATGCCAGTTCATTGGATATATTCAAGAGGGAGTTAGATATGGCCCTTACGGCTAAAGGGATCAAGGGGTATGGAGAGAAAACAGGAAAGGGGTACTGAGGTGAATGATCAGCCATGATCTTATTGAATGGTGTTGCAGGCTCAAAGGGCCGAATGGCCTATTCCCGCACCTATTTTCTATGTTTCTATGATCCAGGCTGACACTTCAGTGCAGTACTGATGTGGGTGCCGCCTTTCAGATGAGGTATTAAACTGAGACCCAGTCTACCTCATCAGGTGAATGTGGAAGATTCCATAGCACTGTTCAAAGAGGGGAATTCTCATGGCTTTTTGTAGGACACTGCTGCATGCAAATTGGCTGCTGTGTTTTCTGTATTACACGTGCCAAAAGAAACGGACAGTAATTGGGGGAGGGGGGGGGGGCGGTGCGGCAGGCAGGGAAAGAGAGCAGAATAGGGAGTGGAAGCAAAAGAGAAAACAAAGAAAATTACAGGAAAGGTAAGAGAGAGGGTAGAGAAATTCGGGAAGGAAACAGAAAATGTACTGGCGGAAGAAGGGAGAGGAGGGGAAATGGGGAAGGGAGGGGAGATGAGGAGGCCTGGAAGAGAGAAAAGGGAGGGTAGAGATAAAAAGAAAAAGATATTGTAAGCTCAATGCTAGAAGCTTTATTATTCAATATGATGTCTTCCAGCTTACATTTTAACTTGCCTCCCTTTAGAAGTATTTGATACCCATGAGCTTAAAATCACAAAAACAAAGCAATGCTCTCAATCAGGAATGGAATTATACCTCATTCTGCCAAAAGCATGTCGGGAACAACATTTTTGCACAAGTCAACACAGTACAAGGAAATGAGTAAGATTTCCATGGCTAGCCCAATTAAAACACCATATTGCCAGAATCATTTTTCACATTAGTTTACAGAAAAATTTAAATTTAAAAACACCAATTAAGAGTGTTGGGAAACCATATTAGTGACAGTATTTGTAATTGCTGTTAAATCGGTTTAAAGATTGCATGTTGTTGCAGTTATTCCCTTAATACTGCAGTTTATGCTCTAAAAATGCTGTGATTAGAATCACATCCATTTCTATGTACAAGTTACTGCCTTGGTTTGCTTATATTTCATGATTTGTTTCACAATAGCCCAAATCTATTCGCATTCACAAAATCTACAATGCCTTCTGAAGAATAATAATCAAGTTCTCTTAAAAAATACAAAATATAATGAGAGAACACATACATGCCTTACACAATTTATTCACTATTTATAATTTAATTCAAAAAGGCCGAAAAAACAAAAGTTAAGTATAAAATATAGCAATTATTTTATTGTCTCATTTGTGGCCTATTTTTGGAAACCACTGTAGAAATTAGTAAATCTGCAAGAAAAGGAAAATAGCTTGAAATATGCAGAAGTATAATGTTTACAATGCATAAGGAGACAAATCCCATAGTACTTACCCTGTACTTACCCATTTAAACGGCTTTGCTAATTTCAGCCAAAGTTGAGTCTTCAAGCTGGTTCAATCAGCTCTTCGCAGTCTGACACCAGTTAAAGGGGTAACTGATCGTGCAAGTATTTGCGTTTTAAATGAAATGTGTGGTCTGTACATCAAAATTAATACATATGCACATACAGAGACACATTAGTTTCCTAATCTGCAAGGAGAAATTTTTGATGGTTCCCCGTGATTCTTTAAATTTAAATTTCAGCCTTCTAACAAACGAGCATCAACCACAAAGGCATGCATTATCAATAAATTTCTTTTGACTTACTCAAGAAACAGAATCACTTTGCAAGTTACTGAAAATAACGTACCCTACTCTCAGGTCTACACCTTGATGTGGTGACAAGGTCCTACCAAGAGCTGGCGGGAGCATAACTCCTGGAAGAGCCACCTAAGCCGAGGATGACCATACATCCTCGTTTTCCGGGAACAGTCCCTGGATTAGGTACTGTGTCCCCGGGCAAACAACGTCCCCGGAAGAGTCCCTGGTTCAGGAAACTCGTCGCTGAATAAAATGTTTAGTGATTATAATTAGTTATCGCAGGTGCGGCTCATGTTTACAGTCAACATCCTTGGTCGTCACGTCCCCACTATGTCATAAAACCGGATGCCAGAACTGACCAATCAAGGCGGGGGGGTGGGTAAGCTGCATCTACATTATTATTAAATTAGATGAATAAAGTGGTCAGAGGCGGGATTATTCGGTGAAAGATATAGGGCGAGTGGGTGGTGTATTTGTGAAAGAGCAGAGTAAGAATGAAGCAAAGCGTGCCAAATTTAAGAAAGTAGGTTTATTTAACCACTATATTTTAAGTACTTGGATATGTTGTGTTCTTACGAAGAGATGCTTTATTCGATCCCTAGTTGTAAAGAACTCTGGTCCCCAAAATGTTATTTACTTTCCTAGATGCTGATTGAGTGGTTTCTTTTTCTTTCAAATTTCTAGCATTTAAAAAAAATCTTAAGTAATCAATCTTTACCATCCACAGATTCACTTTTTAAGGTCCTTTGTCTTTTTTTTTAAAAAAGCTTGTGTGCAGTGATACCGAAATAAATACTAGTAGTACAATAGTGGCACAGTTTAGTGGGAATGGGGTCATTGGAGCCAGGAAGTGGTGAGAGAAATCAAGGATGCCTAAAAATGTACAACACTGATACAGATGTATAAAACTGATATGAATGCTATGTTTAAATTGTTGTTTTGAACTGGAGATGAATTGTCCATTGAAGATGCTTTGAAATGCTAATGTGTTGGTATCCTGCTGAGATGTTAAAGTATTTTGCACTGTGACAATTATTATCTGTGGTTTTCAAGTTAAAGCTTTAGTTTTGTTCATGTATCTTTAAGACAATTTGATTCAGGAAGACTTTGAAAGGATGGAAGTTGAGAGAGTTAACATAAATTTGTTGCTACATCGTAAAAGAGATAATGGGCAGTTTTCTGGTTTGGTCTTTTAGAATCAAAAGAGGGAATAGGGACAAGCAAGATTAAACGTTTTCCACAGGAAGAAACTCCTGGGTTAGTATAAACAGACAAAACATGTGGTCAAAATCGTAAGACATCTTTCAGGTGGGTTCTTGAAACAAGAATCGAGACAAAGAACTAGAAGCCTTATTGGATATTAAGTTTTTAGGGGGACCTCGAGAGGCCAAAAGGTCTTGTCAATATCCAGGGTCAAGCCCACCCCTAAAAATAGAATAAATGTAGCCTCCTCAAGGTTACTCGCATAGACAGTGTGAGGGAAGGGCAAAACAGAAGTCGAGTTGGACGAACACTCTGAGTGATCCCATGCTTTACTGAAGGAAGCTCTAAATAGAGAAAGAGACTGCAAGCCAGAAAACTGCTCACGTGCGCCAGCCGTTTATCCGATCAGGATGAGTATTAACTAACTATTACAGTTACCGGTAGATGTTTTTGCCATATAACTAATGTGTTATATTCTGTCTTAAACTCTGATTAAACACAATATATCCACCAGATTGGTTTTACAGTTGATCGTGATTATTAAAGTGACCAGAGATGATAGCCTTAAACTTGGCTATTTTTAACAGAGAGTCTCATTCACATAGAAAGAGTAGGACTAAAAAGGGAAAACTTGAGAAAGACATGGGTTCCTGATTAGGGCGCAGGGGAGCCTTGGGTCAGGTTTGGCTTGCTCGATAAGAGGATTGAGGGGTGTGGCAGAGGCAGTTCAACAGATTGTCTTAATCTTTGTGACAAACAAGTCTGTGAGTTTCTTCCATGTGTTGCTGACAAGAACTTTGGAATTTCCATAAATATTTGAAATGATCTTAAACAAATAAATGCATTTGGAACACACTAAATTTCCAAAAATGATCGAGGATCATCTACCATACAAGAAAAATACAGTAAAACATTTGTAACCAACCAGACCTACTCAAACTTTTCGCATCAGAGTCGATACCTGCAGTATAATCGATTATTTTTAATCCATGGAAGCTGGTTTAGTATATTATTCTTTTCACATCCACGCTATATGTTCTAGGTTCAATTGCATATACTGTTCAATTAGTAGCCCATAATCACTGTATTTGACATAATTCACAATAAAATGTTTTTGTGGACTCTAAATATAAATCAAGGCATCCCGGAAACTTACTTGTCAAGGAAATCCTTGTCCACGACAGCACAGATGTCAAGAAGAGGATTTCCCATTCCAAACAGGGAATTTTCTCTGAAACCAAAGCACAAGGGCATGATTAGCTCACTGCCACGATACAATAGAACTGAAAGAGACACTTGCAACTTTTCCCAAAAGTCAGAAAAAAAACCATGTCAGGTGCTAGACTTCCCATTTTATTTTTTTTTAAAAGCAGAGAGAGATGTATGTATCAGGAAAACTTTTCATTAACAGTATTGGGTAAAGTTACAGTATGCAGCCTCCAGCATAATACCTTCTGAGCTTTGCGCAGTATTATCTGCATTCACAACGCGAAAAATTGCATTGAGCACCAGTCTGCGATCACAGCAATTATTTTGAATATTCCAAAGAGAATAGAAATTGCTGCCAAATGTTTTTTTTAATATCTGTTCGGCATGCGATAACTGATTGCACCACAGAATTACAAAATACAATTTTATACTCGCTATCCCCCAGGTGCAGTTAGTTACCACATTGCCAACAGAACCAACAAATGGAGACTAGCTCACTTGTCCGAAGTTGGTTGAATCACAACTAGCAGCTCTTTCATACCTCCTGTGGTCAGATACAAGCGGTAGAGGGCCTGCGAGAAAATCGCTTAACACTGCACAATTTCCAAATGAATTGGTTGGTATGGATCCATCTTATTTAAGCCATCAGATCAGCACAGGAACAGCACTAAAAATACGATCACTTGATGTTCACATCAGGGACCCATATACAGGAATCAAATTCACGCAAAATTAAACAAAAGAAAAAACAGCAGTAAGTGAATCCCAGCAAACAACTGCATGTTACAATTCAAACATAAAAATATTTGATTTAGAGGAGACTGTTACAAACATAAAGTCCCATAGAGATACAAGTTTCTGGGAACTACTTTGACAAATTATTTTTATGGCCCCAACAGATTCTCTACATCATCTTTACACAAGCTCTTTCTTTGACCATTACTGCAATAATGAATCTGAATCAATCAATAGCCAAGTAAGATCCTTCCACTTTGTTACAAAGACAATTTTTTAACTAAAGCAATAGTCTCCTTCACCAAAGTGTGCCAAGTAGACCCTGAACCATGACTGACACTTCTGATTTGTGAGACACTGCCCTTATTTTGCAAAGAAGGATGTGGTAGAACTAACTGGCATGTGTGTATGGTGGAAAGAAGTATGAATTTGGCAGACAAATTGAAAACATGTTATTTCAAAATTAGATAACGGCATTTCTGAAAGCAAGGGTGGGTCGTACTGTTCCAATGAAAAGTTGAATCAAAAACTGCATCAAGGTGTATTCATCACAATCCAGTAAGCTGATAACATACAATAAAGTATGTAATTCAGAGAACGTTGCGAGAACTTGCAGCTCCTTTATTATTACCTATATAACACAATGATATCAGCAGTACCAGAGCACAAACTCCAATTAAAGAATTTTGTGCAAATTAGACAGCACAAGGAAAGTTAATGTAAAACGAACGGTAAAAGAATTTTCAGAAGGTTTACGGAACTTGATTTTTTTTACTTATATGCCAATTTTATAGCTTGGTTCAGTTGGTAGCACCTTCAGCTGCAAGTCAAGCCCCATTATGGACTTAACACATAGTACTGTACTGGAGCTTCAGTCTACACTAAGTGCCCATCGTCAGAAGTGGCATCTTTTAGATGAGACATCAAACCGAGGCCCTATCTGCCTGCTCAGGGGGAGGGAAACAATCTCCTGGAACAATTTTATCTTTATGGCTTCCATTGAAGCCAATAGATGCCTAACTGCCCACAGCCTTTCCACTACCTAAAAGCATGTCAGAAATGTGATGGAATAATCTCCACTTGCAAAGAGAAGGAAAGTAAAAAAAAGACAGACAGCTGTGCGGTCCTTTCAAACTACCACGCATGCGTGTGATTCGCCATTGAAAAACCAGCAAGCCGGACGCGCGGGATGTACAGAGAGCTTTAATGGGAACATTGATAAAGGTTTGGTTTAATCTCACAAGTCAGGTTTTTGCTTTCTTTGCAACTTGTGGATTTGTAATGTAGCTAGATATATCAAATGGTTAAATTGTTCATTCCTAGGATGCTTTAGATTTGTTGTATCAATGTACAATTTCGCTGTGTTATTGAGATGCAAGGTGTGTGATTTGTGCCTGTTTGAATAAAACTTTGTCAATACATTTTGAAACAATGGGCCCTAGATGGTAAACAAGTTGGCATCTGGTATTTTGACACAAACTACTTCATTTCTAGGGGCCTCATTCACAATAACTGTAATCAGGACATAATGAATCATGAATGAATCATAATGAATATGCGGGACTAGAGACCTATAAAAATCTTGAGCTTTCCTTCACAATTTGTTGAGAGTGACAAGAACGAAATGTGTGAGGAAAAGTGGGGCAATTGCATTTATTTCTCTGTATTACTGCTGCTTGGAGTCATTGATCAGCAAAGACTTCAGCGAACAAAATGAAATATTTAACTTGCACATCATATTTGGTGTCAGATTAGAATTCTCTTACAGTATCCTAACTCTCACCAAGCCCGTTCACCCTGTGCTCATGGACCTACATTAGCTTGCCTTGAAGAGATGTGTGCTTGCTTCCCCAAATGTGGAGTAGTGCTTGGCACTTGGGAACTGTCCAATATGACAACTGAAATCAGGAGCCGTATTGGAAATTGCAAAGCAAACCAGTGTCCCATTCCTCCATGAAACAATGCATCAGATCATTCCTCAGTGTAGTCCTTGAGCAAAGCACTGTTTGGGGTTTGACACAAAAAAAACAATGATTTAGCATTACCCCCTATCTTTCTCAGGAAAAGATCTTTCCTCAGATATTAACATAGCGTGGCACAGAATTTACTGTCAGTGGCAAAGTGACGGTGATTGCCACTGACCTCGAAGAAAGCTGCCCACAAAGGTCCTGTGATCTGTGGCAAAAACATTAGGGGCTAGAAACTGGCCAAATGGCGCTAAGCACGTATAACGTCGTTTTGTTTTTTTAAGCGCTCAAATAGCGTAAAAAAATAAACACGCAAAATTGGCCAAATGCTTTTTTGGCAATCACTATAGCGGTAAAAGTGCGCTGTTTTTTGTGTGCTGAAACTCAATTTCTCAGCGGTAAAAAAAAAACGTCCGTACTGCGCATGCACCAAAAAAAAAATTCCCCCCCCCCCCCCGATCCTTCTGGCACCTTCCAGGTCACGAGCAGGGCGAGCCCTTGCATGCGCAGTACACCAGGGCTGAATCAGCTATTTTTATGGGGGGGATTTAAAGATCTGCAGACTTCAGCACAGTTCAGAAACATTTAATCAAAAATTAAAAATGCAGGGTGATTCAGCAAGAGGGCAAGAAAATTCACTCAAGATGCAAATGAGGCCCTGATCACTGCTGTAGAAGGCAGATAGAGGCGATCGAGGAAGGGTCATGGAAAACTACACCCATCTGCTGTAAAGCGTATGTGGAAAAGCATGGCTGAGCAGGTTTCCTCAGAGGACTTTATCCAGAGGGACCATGTCCAATGCAGGAAGAGATGGAATGACCATTGCAGGGTCATCAAAGTAATATTTTTATTTATGCACTCCAATTACTTAAATTGTAAATGTGACACATGTCGGTATCGCTAGGCTGAGTGTTGCACCTTATTTGCCATAAATGATCGTCACACATTATAAAGACTGCTTTTTGACATCTTAAAAGATGTTTCTGCACTTCGATGTGTTCCTGTTAAACCACTTCAATCTACCAGGGCCATTAAACAGAGCACTGTATTAAATGCACAGAGTATGGTGTAAGTGCTTTGATGACTATCTGTGTGCGTCACAAGAGCAGAAGGGCCCTCTTTAAAACTTTGTATTGTCATCTTTGCAGGGAAAGTTATTGCACAACTGCCAAGAGCAACAGAAAACAGGCGACAGTCCGGCAAAACTGGTTCCACTCACCAACCCTGAAAGTCGTGTGGCAGGTCTGATGGGTACCTTCGCAGAGATAGACTACCTGTGGGGGTGCTGACCCCACGCTGGAGAGGGAGGGTAAGTCCTGCAAAGTCCATGGTCTGGGTTGGCTCAATATTATGTACTGTCTGTGAACGAGGCTTCGGTTTATGTGATGTACTGATCGGCGGGCCAGGGTTCAATTAATGCAATGCACTGTCAGTCGTCGACCTGCAATGCAGTAGTCATAAGAACATAACAAATAGGAACAGGAGAAGGCCATACGGCCCCTCGAGCCTGCTCTGCCATTCAATAAAATCATGGCTGATCTGATCATGGACTCAGCTCCACTTTCCTGTTCGCTCCCCATAACCCCGTATCCCTTTATCGTTTAAGAAACTGTTTATTTCTGTCTTAAATTTATTCAATGTCCTAGCTTCCACTGCTCTGAGGCAGCAAATTCCTCAGAGAAAAAATGTCTCCTCATCTCTGTTTTAAATGGGCAGCCCCTTATCCTAAGATCATGCCCTCTCATTCTAGTCTCCTCCATCAGTGGAAACATCCTCTCTGCATCCACCTTTCAAGCCCCCTCAATCTTATACATTTCGATAAGATCACCTCTCATTCTTCTGAATTCCAATGAGTACTGCAGCACTTTGCAATTTTTCTCCATTTAAATAAATAACTAGCTCTTCAATTTTTTCTGCCAAAGTGCATAACCTCACACTTTCCAACGTTATACTCCATCTGCCAAAGTTTCGCCCACTCACGTAGCCTGTCTATGTCCTTTTGCATGTTTTTTGTGTCCTCCTCACACATTGCTTTTCCTCCCATCTTTGTATCATCAGCAAACTTGGCTACATTACACTCAGTCCCTTCATCCAAGTCATTAATATAGATTGTAAATAGTTGTGGTCCCAGCACTGATCCCTGCGGCACCCCACTAGTTACTGATTGCCAATCCGAGAATAAACCATTTATCCCGACTCTCTGTTTTCTGTTAGTTAGCCAATCCTCTATCCATGGTAATATATTAGCCCCAACCCTGTGAACTTTTAGCCTGTGCAGTAGCCTTTTATGTGGCACCTTGTCAAATGCCTTCTGGTCCTTCAAAATGAGCCTGCGCTACTTGAGCCTCCTGATGTCACCCTGCCCCCTCCCCTGCTGCTAACCAGTCGTCTGTTGTTTTCTATTTTGCAGATGTGGATTCCGAGTCATTCAATGCACCAGAGGAAGCCCCCAGCTCGACGGATGCCATGGTCAAGGACACTGATCTCAGCCTTGCTGAGGAAGAACAAAGTGTCATGGCTGGGGCCCACGCAGTCACTAACCACTTCAGCTGCAGCCACCAGTTCGTCGGATGAGGACACCACATTCCATGGTTATTCAGCATCCGAGGTCCCAGGTCCCAGTGGGTTGCAGCAAAGCACACCCAGGGCAGATGCCCGTATGCCATCTGTGTGGAGACTGAGTCGCCAAAGCCGCTCTGCCGAAAGGCAGACAGACAAGCGAATAGATTTGTTAGGACTGTCTGGGGAGAGCATCCAGCTCAGCTGACAGCTCCTCGAGGTCATGGGTAGGATCTCCGCAAACATTACATCACTATCTGCGGACAGAAGGGAGGGTTTTTAGCAGCTTGTAGTTGCAACAAGGCAGAACACAGAGGCTGTCAATGCCCAGTGGCAATTGACGGTCTCGACTCATGGCACTTCAATCCCCAGTGTCATGCCACCCAGACTGACAGCACCAGTGAGTGTGAGGCTGAGCAACAGGCTCACCACTCAGAAGCCGGTCCTTCCACAGTCCCAGCTTCTCCAGGGCTTCAAATGGTGTCTTCTATGTCTGTCCCCCAACAACAGCATCACCCGGTCCGTGCTGCTAATAAACTTCTTGGGACCACCGGGGGTAGGGGCAGGAGCAACAATTGACGAGGGCGGGGGGTAAAATTAGGGGGGGGTAAAGGTGGCTAAATGACGTTTGGTGCAGGGGTTATTGTTGTTCTTTCGTTCTTTTGTTGTTGTGTTGTTATTTAAGTAAAGTTGACATTTCAAAAGTTTTAACATTCAAAAATGTTATTGAAGTTACTAAATTAACGTTTAAAGTTTCATTAATGTACAACTGTACAAATGCTTAATAAATTTCAACTTATTTTTTCACCTAAACCAAACTTGTACAGTGTTTCATTTGACGATTAACGGGGAAATAATCAACATGGTGGGCTCAAGTGGGCAGTCAATGATGAAATGTGCCGTTCAACTTTCATGCAAAGCATTGAATTATCAGCTGCAGCTTTCCCCACTGGCTTTTGCACGAGGCCTCCTCCCTTGTCGTCGTGGGAGTGTTGATTCTGGAGACATGGGTTCCTTGTTCTCCTCCGCCCCCCCCTCTCCTGAGGTGGTTTTGCAATCCCCAGTGGCAAATCCTGTCCCCTCATGATGGCTAAGTTGTGTAGCATGCCACACACCACAATGAACTCAGCGACCTGCTCAGGGTAGTATTGCAGGGAGCCTCCAGAGTGATCCAGGCATCGGAAGTGCTGCTCCAACTGTCTTCTCGACAATGTTGCGTGTGGCTGTTTATGTAGCGATGCTCGGCTTCTGTCTGAGGGTTGTGGAGGGGGGTCATGAGCCAGGTGGCGAGCCCGTATCCTTTGTCCCCCAGCATCCAACTCTGGCCTTCTAGCTGACGCTCAAACTGCTGAGAGACAGTGCTCATGCAAGATGAAAGCATCATGGATGCTCCCTGGAAATTGTGCATTTACTGCCATGATGTGCTGAGTGTGGTCGCAGACTATCTGTACGTTCAGCGAGTGGTTATTCCTTTCGGTTTCGGTAAACCTCTGGATCCTCAAAAGGTGCTTGCAGGGCGATGTGCGTACAGTCAATGGCAGCCTGTACCTTGGGAAGCCAGCAATTCATGCAAAGCCGACAGCCCTCTCATTCTGAGCCTCCATGGTCATTGGTAAGTTTATGAAGTCCTTCCTGCGTGCATACAGTGCAGTAGTCACCTAGTGAATGCAGCAATGTGTAGCGAACTGCAAGATGGAGCATACATCCCCTACTGATGCCTGAAAGGAGCCAGAGGCATAGAAGGCAAGTGCCGCAGTCACCTTCACCTCGACGGGCAGTGCAGTCCTCCTCACGCTTGTAGGCTGTATGTCTGCCTTTATGAGCTGGTATATCTCTGTGACCACATCTTTTCGAAAGCGCAACCTTCTAATGCACTGTGCCTCAGACAGGTGCAGGTATGAGCGCTGTTCCCTGAAAACTCGTGGGGGGGGGGGGGTAAGGCTTCCACCCCATAAGTCTGTGAGCTCTTTGATTACACTGATAAAGCTGTTCAATAAGCCTTCTTCCAGGTCTCTGCTCCACAGAAAAAGCAGCCAGCAATAATGGCAGACATAGCAGAGGCCCCATTCTTTTTAACGTCTTTAAAAATGAAGCATAAACTCACAAAACGCTAAAGTGTAAAATGCAGCCTTCCCTCCAAATGCTTTCAGTCACTGAACTGTAGCTCCGTTTTTGAAGATAGTGCGTTAGCGCCGGTTTTGTAGTGAATCCGACCTAGTAACACTTGTATTTTTTGGGCGTTGTTTGTCGCGCTATTTAAAAATGGCGGCATTGACCAATTTTCCAAAAACGGTGGTATCGGAGCATTTGACACCCAGTGACGTCACAAAAATGGTCCAAAAAAAAGGGCGGACGGTAATTTTTTACCGCTGGCCAATATTGAAAAATGGTACATTTTTTTCGCGTCAAAAAATGGCGGTAAAACGGGTCCAATACTGGCTAATTTCTAGCCCAAGCTTTCTCAACCTTAATTCGATTGTAGCGCTGTCAAAAGGGGATCCCCAGCGTACAGCAGCAGTGATGTCACCAAGCTATGTATGCAGCCAATCACACTGAAGAATTCTCAGACAGCAAACCAGGAAATAAAAAGCACTGGTTATCATTTACTTTTTAAAAATTACAGAGAGTAAAATAAAGATTGGGACAACACATGGGATTAAAGTAGAAGCTGAAATATCACAAACAAACTTTTAAAAAATTAAAATATTTATTGAAAAAATCTAGTAATTTATCATAATGGGAAAATTTGACATTCCACAAATATAAAATTAGTTTTTCAGGGCCAGAATGGTTATTCAGCAGTCAATATGTTGTTAAAACCCCAGTTACACTTCATCGAACAAGACTTAACTTTTAATGGGGTGTTTAACAGCGATATTAGAGCAGAAAAGGAAACCTTTTTCAACAGTTCAAGTGATTCTACTGATTACCGGCTCTGGCGAGTTACACAGCGCAGCCTGTGGCAGAGCAGGAAATGACTGGCCACAACTTAAGGATTTTCACATTTATCTGCACATGCACTAAATCCTGAAGTTACAGTCAGTTTCAGAGGGGTAATGACGGCGAACATTAACAGTTTCAACACCATTACCACCACAAATTCTGGGCCCATGAGTTGTGTATGAAACTGAATCAGCGTAAAAGTGAATGGGAACATGCAACTACAGCTCCTCAACCCCCCTCCCTTAAAATTACTTAGATGGCAGAAACATTGTTTCTTTTTTGATATATTATAAAACATAAACGGAGTCATTTTTGGATAATCTACTATACACATCACTTAAAGTATGGAGCTCTAATATCATAATTATAAATACGACATTGTGGAAATCATAAAACAATCCAGAGAATAGCTTGGCTATCACTGACTGCCAGAATACTAAACACCAAGATGGAAGAGTCACCACTTGCAGCAGTTCCACAGCAGGTGTTATTACAAAAATATGTAGATACAAAGGAATCACTGAAATATGGTAATCTTATTGCAGGGTGCATGCAATTTCTGCAAACAATTCAAGCTTTGCTGTTACAGGACAAGGTATTAACTGGTCTTAAACTGACACCGTCTTAAAGTCATTCCCATACCCATTATTCTCCACGGATTTTTATTTTAGCTGACTGGCAACAAAAAATACCATATTTATAGTAATCCTTTTAAGTAACCATTAAAATATGCATCAAACTCCGTAATGTGAATATTTAGTTCAACACTAAGGATTTTAAGGATTTGTTTCAATATTTTTTTAAGTGAATTAATTATTCCACTGGAAACGCAAGACTTTTCCCACTGAAAAATATGTAGATGATACACTCCCAAAATCCACAACCGTCAAATGTTTTAGTTAAAAAAGTACTGAAATATTCTATATAAGAATCTAAAGTATAATGAGTTATTCCAAAAGCAAAATACTGCGGATGCTGGAATCTGAAATATAAACAAAGAATGCTGGAAATCTCAACAGGTCAGGCAGCATCTGTAGAGAGAAAAACAGAGTTAACGTCATCGACCCTCCGTCAGAACTGCCGAATATTCAAAAAAAAAGAAGAAAAAAACATAAGATGGGGGGGAAGGGAGTCAAAGATGGCCAGAGGTTATGCTCTGAAATTGTTGAACTCGATGTTGAGTCCAGAAGGCTGTAAAAGTGCCTAAACAAAAGATGAGGTGCTGTTCCGAAACACTGACTCTGTTTTTCTCTCCATAGATGCTGCCTGACCCATTGAGATTTCCAGCATTCTGTTTTTATAATGAGTTATTGTTCAGATCTTTCAAATTATATTTTTGGTTTTCTGAACCATTGCTTCAGTTTTAAAAAAAAAACAAGTGATACAAGCTGCTATAATTAATTTGAATATTTTTCCATAGTGATCTTTGGAAAGGAGCTGGGAGGAGTTCTAGACCCCAATGGTGTGAAGGAGTTGAATTAACAAAATATAGTCCAAAAGCACTGCACCACACACTGGACACGAGATTGCCACACAGTCTGCCCACAAACTGAATTGCAATGTCCGGACCATCTGGATAGGCGAGTTCCCGTTTAGCAATCGTTTCTTTAAAAGCGAGAGAGTAAGAGATAAATTATTGATTATACGTTAAGATATCTTAGAATCATTTACATGTTCTACACTTTCGGAATTTAAAACATCGTGGATACTTTAGCATCGCACACTATAACAATAACCAAACAGCTTAACTTTGGATCAACGTGTTCTGCTGCTTTAAATCGTACAAGCTTCAGTGTGTAGTTCAGTGCGACAGTGCATGTCAACTTTTAAAATCGCTATCTGGATCCCTGTCAAACCAAATGTGACAGCGGAAAAGTTGGATTTTAAACCCCAGAACCCACACAATAACCTGATTAAAAAGCATAACTGCACGTGGTATAAATTCGAGAGGGGGGGAAGAGAGAAGGAGAACGCATTCTGCATTAACGGGTAGGAAAATAACATCTGGAAACAGAAGAAAACACGCCTCAAAACAATGAGAAACCAGTTTAACTTCAACAGGACACGCGGAATTGCCGTGCGTCTAACCAAGCGATCCTGTTTTAAGCAAATCATTAGAATTTGATTGAGCTTAACCAAAATGTCGGAAAATTCTTTGATTCGAAGTGTTGAAGTGGAATTATTCCACCGTCAAATGAATTTGCTCTGAACAGCAAACATTGCAGAACAACCGGTACAGCGATCGCTTAAAGTTGTGAATTTGAAGAGCGCGCAGCGAAACCCAATCCCCCTTTCCACATGGAGAAGGTTAGCACATGTAAAACCTGCAATGATTTCCATCATGGTCTGTTACTGTCAGTACGCAAAGGAATCGTTCCTCTGTGCAACAGGTGCTTTCCAAGACATGCATCTCGAAAATGCCTGACACGAGACTGCGCATAAAATACGCGGACTATGGTTGCTGCAATATTTTAAGTATGATATATCTCCCACTTGCTATCCTCTCACCCACTAACTGCATTCACAGCAACTGACAGTGGACTGCAATTAAAAACACTCAAAAAGGGTAAAAAGGCCACAACACATAAACATACTGTGAAATAAATGCAAGAACGGCCAAATTAGGTACACCAAGTCGATCCGCAACCCATTAACATCATTTACCTCAAGCACGTCATTGTAGATCAGGTTGCTAAACGCGATATAGAAGCAGCAGCCTGAATGAACAAATAACAGAACAGAACACACCGCCTGTCTCCGATTCACGCTCGTGTCTCACCAAACTGACATCCGTGAAATGTATCAATCTAACCTGGAACCGGAAACCCCGCCCCCACCGCTGCCCATTCATCGTCTGCTTCCATTCACAACGCCGCAGGCTCCAGCAAGAGCTCCGATTGACGGGGCCGACGGCCAATCACTCCACCCCTTCTTCCAAACATTTTCCACTCGAGCTCTTCGCGTCAGCGATTTTGCGGTGTTTGCAGTTTTTTTAAAAAAACAAGCTTCTTGCAAGCATGATCGAATTAACGTTGCTCCCATTTCATTTTGGAAAACGTTCAGATGACAGAAAACGCTCATGGCTCATCAAAATTACGTAAAATTCTCAACTTTAGTTATCGTGCGGCCTCTCAAAGCATTGAATGGTAAATATTTTACAATTTTCACGCAAGTGAACACTTTTGTCTACGAGAATAATATGGAAAATATCAGGGATATTTGATGGGGAGGTCCTCTAAGCACACACGTACCAACTGGAAAATTAAAAATCACATCTCAGAGCAAAAACATGTATGTAATAATGTAGTGGAATAAATGCAAGGACAGTTTAGGCCAGTGCTCTCCATCCAAATGCCAGCAGGAATGTTTAAAAGTGAGTGCAAGGATGAATATATTCTTTATAATCTTGTGTAAATGTTTATGTATTGAAAAGCAAGTAAACCCTATCTATCAAAAACATGCCAAAATTATCTACTCTCTTCGGTCTCGTGAGCATTTTGCAAGTGAAAACTAGAGGTTTTACAATGGGGCAAAGTTTTGATTTTCTATCTAATGTTTTTCTATAAAGTTAGCTAAAGGGAAGTTGTTAATGCGAGCAGAGTATACTACAAAGCATTAAGAGTGCAAATATACCAATAAGTTTGCACTGATGCTGGAGCGCGGGCCCCAGCAACATCATGGGCCACCCCAACTTGAGAGGGAACACCACCGCAGGTCGGGAGGATAAAAGAGCTGGAGCATGCCACGACAACTTCCAGCGCGAGCTGCTCCAAGTGTGCATCGACTTCCAGGTGGGCGACTAGGTAACATCATCAAACCCCAGGTCGCCATTTGGAGCGGGGGCAGAAACATCGGTGAAGCCCAGGTACAGCAGAAAAGCGGGATAGTCAGGGCGGATGAGCGGCAAGAGATCGTGGCGGAGGTGCGGCGAATGTTTAAGAGGCGGAGAATCGGCGAGAGATCAGCGCAGAAGTGCGACAAATGATCGGAGCGGTGGGATCGTGGCTGGGACTCGGCGAGTGATCGTGGCGGAGGTGCGGCGAATGATTGGTGCGGAGGTATGGTGAGAGATCGTGGCGGAGAATATTTTGTGGTAGGTGCGGCGAATGAGGGTACAGGACCCAGAAGAGCAAAGGGCTCAAGGGCAGTACGGGCCAGCCCACACTGCGATATGTGTGTGCACTATGTCCGTGAAGCAGAGCAGGTCTCCAGTCGTCCTGGTTAACCCTTGCCCCTGGATAAAGGTCTAGCTAGCTAGCACTGTCCAGCCCATATGGTGGCTGATGTGCAACGGTCACCACATGTTAAAAAAAATCCACGCACAGACATCTTCCACCCCTGGAGTTCAGGACTGGAATATCGGGTCCTTCATTGAAACATCTGCAAACTCATCCCTTTTGGTGTGGAAGCAAGTCATCCTTGTTTGAAGGACCGCCTATGATGATGTAAAGGGGTATTTGGGTGCATATCAATACAAACTATCAAGCTAACTAAAGAGGAGAAATGTTAGATCTCGAAGGAGTCCGAACCGTGGTGAGTTTGTACAAGAGTGTATACCATTAATATTAGAGTGCTGCCTCTGAAGGCACTGCAGTGTTTCGTTCGGAAAGAACACGTGCACAGACCCACATGCAAATGTCAACTGTGACTCAGTGGGTAGCAGTCGCCCGAGTCAGAAGGTTGTGGGTTCAAGTCCCACTCCACAGACTTGAGCACAAAAACTTGGCTGTGCTGAGGGAGTCTTTTGGATGAGACATTAAACCGAGGCCCCCGTCTGCTCACTCAAGTGAATGTAAAAGATCCCATGGCAGTATTGTGAAGAAGAGCAGGCGTGTTATCCCTCGTATCCTGGCCAATATTTACCCCTCAATCAACATAACAATAAAATGGATTATCTGGTCATTATCACATTGCTGTTTGTGGGAGCTTGCTGTGTGCATATTGGCTGTCGTATTTCGCACATTACAACAGTGACTACACTTCAGTAAGTTCTTAATTGGTTGTAAGGCCAGAGAGGGTGCAGAGAAGATTTGCAAGGATAATACTAGAAATGTGAGGGAAGACATGTCAGGAAAGGATGAACAGGCTGGATCTCTTTTCTCTTGAAAAAAGTCTGAGGGATGATCTAATAGAGGTCTTTAAAATTATGAACGGTTTTGATAAGAGTGGCTAGAGAGATAATGTTTCCACTTTTGGGGAAGAGCATAACTCGAGGCCATCAAAACAAGATAGTTACCAAGAAATCCAATAGGGAATTCAGAGGAAACTTCTTTACCCAAAGAGTGTGAGAATGTGCAACTTGCTACCACAGGGAGCGGTTAAAGTGAATAGTATAGATGCATTTAAGTGGAGGCTAGACAAGCACATGAACGGAGAAAGGAATAGCGGGTTATGCTGCTAGATTTCGATGAGGAAAGACGGGACAAGGCTCGATTGAAGCATAAATGCCGACATGGACTGGTTGGGCCGAATGGCCTGTTTCTGTGCCGTATATCCTATGTAATCCTATGTAAAAGCTCTTTAAGATGTCCAGTGGTCGTGAAAGACGTTATATAATTGCAAATCTTTTTTTCTTCCTGGTCCTTCAAAATAAAAGGACCTAGTCTATGAAAAATACTTAATTTTCACACATCTTTCCATGGTGTGGGTCAACATTTGTAACATATAGTTTGTGTACTGATGGCACTAATTTATATTAATTTTGTAAGCAGTGTATTAATATAAATGAGGTGATGCACAGGCCTCTAGAGATCAGGAGAACCAGGTTGAAGGTATAAGAACGTAGAAAATGTTCTGTATGAGTTGCTTGTACAAATCCAGTCTTTACCAATAATTTTCTTTATTCTATATCAACATCTACATTTGGTAATGTGAGCATATGTGCACACTTAAAAAGCTATTTAGTTACCAAAGTTTCTCTCCCAGCAAGGATGAACATCAGAAATGTGAATGAGCAGCACCAATTTCCGTCACTGAACTCTGGTTACACAATAATTCAATGGAAACCCTGCGCTGTAAGGCCCTTTAACAATAATAGTATGCAATGAAAATAGCAAAAACAAAACAAACTTAAAAACATTAAGTGTTTTTCATAAATAAGCTCAGTACTAATAAGTTTCAGCTCCTATTTTTATTTCTGAAATATGTGGGGGCTGTTCACGAAAGAGAAGTGATTAGATGTGGAAAAACAAGTCCAGACCAAAATAAAATATATATGAGCCTCCTGGAAATACATGCACATTTATACCACTGTTCCATGCTTGTGACGCTGAGAAGTCATCAAATAAACATTTTAATGAAGGCATTAAAAGATTCAAAGACAATTCTAATGTTATGTTCAATCATGGTGTTGTGTGCAGTATCTTTTTTTGAATTTTCTTCACAGCTTAAGATCTTATTTTAGACATTAGAAATGTCAGTTACTGAGGGACAAACTGGTGAATGAATTCTTTTCAGAAACCATTGTGATTTGTGGGGGAATATATAGATATGAGCATTGTGCAGAATACTAACTGTGATGTGACACGCAAAATTTGACTTTTCAAATCAGCATTTAAATTGAAACTCCCATCAGCACCACCTAGTGTTTCACAACCAGGGTTACAGCAATGTGGGCATTTTAATACAGAATTTTCTATATAAAAAAAATTGACTTAGGACTTTTTAATTGGGACATGCAACACACATAATTTAAGAAAATATAGGTGTGTGTTTAATAAAGCAGCTATATATTTACTGTTCAGACAGATTCCTTCCATTCCTAGGCCCCCCTGCTTTCTCTTTAAACTTGATAAACAATTGAACATGCCACTTTGCCACCATCCCGTACATTACTCCACTGATCAAAAATATGCAACTACATGGCCCTGAACTGAGATCAACATATTTGTATTAAGTAAGGGCATCAAGAGATTATGGAACAAAGGCAGGTAAATGATGTTGAGGTACAGATCAGCTGTGATCTAACTGAATTGCAGAAAAGCTCAAGGAACTGAATGCCCGACTGTTCCTATGCAAATTATTTTTCCCTGAATTGTCCAGTTCCCCACGATGCAGGCACAGATTTATTATGATATGAAGCAAGCAAAATGGTTGAAATATGTACCCACAATGGGAAGGAAAACCTTAGATGGTTCTGACCTGACTCACGCTTAAACTTTTCTATACTCCTCGATAAAGTCAAAGCCTATCCTAGACATGAATACTACTTCCATATTTGAGCACCTCCCTTACATTCGTGGACATGATAAAAAGCTTTGACAGTTAATACGTGATTCCGCTCTCATCATTCCCCATTGCCAACTTTCTTGCTTCCTCTATTTCATTAATTCTCTCACAGTCGGTGCCTTCCCTGATCCTTCCGCTTATGCTTCCTCTCTTCTACAAATCCACTGTCTAACATGCTGTTCCATCTGGTCCCTACATACTCATTATATTGGGAATAAACCCCAGTTACGACTCCCAACATTTCCTCGAACTCTTAATCCCTTTCCACCTTCCCTACTCCTAGAATCTTAGCATCACATAATCACTGCCTTCTGATTTAACATAGAATCATAGAAAATAGGTGCAGGAGTCGGCCATTCGGCCCTTCGAGCCTGCACCACCATTCAATATGATCATGGCTAATCATGCATTTCAGTACCCCATTCCTGCTTTCTCTCCATACCCCTTGATCCCTTTAGCCATGAGGGCCACATCTAACTCCCTTTTGAATATATCTGACGAACTGGCCCCAACAACTTTCTGTGGTAGAGAATTCCACATGACCACAACTCTCTGAGTGAAGAAGTTTCTCCTCATCTCGGTCCTAAATGGCTTACCCCTTTATCTTTAGACTGTGACCCCTGGTTCTGGACTTCCCCAACATCGAGAACATTCTTCCTGCATTTAACCTGTCCAATCCCGTCAGAATTTTATGTTTCAATGAGATCCCTTCTCATTCTTCGAAATTCCACTGAATACAAGCCTAATCGATCCAGTCTTTATTCATATGTCAGTCCTGTCATCCCGGGAATTAGTCTGGTGAACCTTCACTGCACTCCCTCAATAACAAGAATGTCCTTCCTCAGATTTGGAGACCAAAACTGTACACAATATTCAAGGGGTGGCCTTATCAAGGCCCTGTACAACTGTAGTAAAACCTCCCTGCTCCTGTACTCGAATCCTCTCGCTATGAAGGTCAAATTGCCATTTGCTTTCTTTACTGCCTGCTGCACCTGTATACTAACCTTCAATGACTGATGTACCATGACACCCAGGTCCCGTTGCACCTCCCCCTTTACCAATCTGTCACCATTCAGATAATAATCAGCCCTCCTGTTTTTACCACCAAAGTGGATAACCTCACATATATCCACATTATACCGCATCTGCCATGTATTTGCCCACTTACCTAACCTGTCCAAATCACCCTGCAGCCTCTTAGCATCCTCTTCACAGCTCACACTGCCATCCAGCTTAGTGTCATCTGCAAACTTGGAGATATTACATTCAATTCCTTCGTCTAAATCATTAATATATATTGTAAATAGCTGGGGTCCCAGCACTGAACCTTGCGGTACCCCACTAGTCACTGCCTGCCATTCTGAAAAGGACCCGTTTATTCCTACTCTTTGCTTCCTATCTGCCAACCAGTTCTCTATCCACATCAGTACATTACCCCCAATACCATGTGCTTTAATTTTGCACACTAATCTCTTCTGTGGGACCTTGTCAAAACCCTTTTGAAAGTCTAAATACACCGCATCCACTGGCTCCCCCCTTGTCCACTCTACTAGTTACATCCTCAAAAAATTCTGGAAGATTTGTCAAGCATGATTTCCTTTTCATAAAGCCATGCTGACTTGGACCAATCCTGTCACTGCTTTCCAAATGCGCTGATATTACATCTTTAATAATTGATTCCAACATTTTCCCCACCACCGATATCAGGCTATAATTCCCTGTTTTCTCTCTCCCTCCTTTTTTTAAAAAGGTGAGGTTACATTAGCTATCCTCCAGTCCATAGGAACTGATCCAGAGTCGATAGAATGTTGGAAAATGACCACCAATGCATCCACTATTTCTAGGGCCACTTCCTTAAGTACTCTGGGATGCAGACTAACAGGCCCTGGGGATTTATCGGCCTTCAATCCCATCAATTTCCCTAACATAATTTGCTGACTAATAAGGATTTCCTTTAGTTCGTCCTTCTCGCTAGACCCTCGTTCCCCTAGTATTTCATCTTCTGTTTTACTTTTCCAACCTTGTGGTATCCTGCACTGTGAGTCTCGACCCTTCATCTTGGCAACTGAAAAAAGAATCTCTATTCGTTCCATCTCTATGAACACCATGGATGAAGAAAGATAATGGTCAAATTGAAACTAAAGAAAAAGGCATACACTAAGCAATGTTCCCGCTAATTTGTTTTGGCTGCACGGCCCATTCAAATTATTGCACATGCGTAGTTTTTTTCCATTATAAAGCGGTTAAGCAGGACGGGAACACCAACACTAAGTACATAGACAACAAAGGAAAGAAGTTACAAAAAAATTAGGAAAGCAAAGAGGAAGTACAAAATTAAATGATCAAGGAATGTAAAAATAAATAGGCAAATATTCTATAGACACAAATAAAAGAAAAATCAGGATAGGGATAGGACCACGAAAGGATACACAAGATCAACTCACTGGTAATGATAGCGAAATGGCATAAATATTGAAGTGTTACTTTGGCTCTGTATTTACCAGGGAGACTAACAGAGTGGACATGACATTAGAAGAGATTAAAAAAGGATATAACAACATTTAAGACAGAAAGAGGGGAGATAATTGATAAACAAATCAAACTTTAGAATGGATAAAACACCTGGTTCAGACAGATTACATCCATACATATTAAAAGTAGTTAAGGAAGAGATAGCGTAGGCATTATTACATATATGCGCTGTGGGATTTTTTACTATGTTAAAGGCACTATATAAATACAAGTTGTTGTTGTTATAAAAGGGAATAGTGCCAGAGGACTGGGGAATAGCTAATGTTATTCCTACGTTTAAAAGGGGAGTTAGAACAAGTCTAGGAAACTACAAATCAATTAGCTTAAAGTCAGTGGTAAGAAAGATAATGTAATCTTTACTCAAAGATGTCATAGAAAATAATCTGAAAACCAAAAATGGAATGAAAAGTAGTCAGCACGGACTTCAAATGGGAAAGTAATGATTGACCAATATTGAATTCTTTGAAGAATTAACAGAAAGAGTAGACAATGATAATGCAGTAATACATGTAGTACATTTGGATTTTCAAAAGGCCTTCAATAAGATACCACATAGTAGAAGCATGACGACGGTCAGAACATGTGGAGTCAGGGGACAAGTAACAGAATGGATAGCAAGCTGGCTACAAAACAGAAAGAGAGTAGGGGTTAAGAGTAGTTACTCAGACTGGCAAAAGGTGGGAAATGGTATTCCACAGGGATTAGTGCTGGGACCACTGTTGTTTGCAATTTACATTAACGATTTGGACTCGGGAATCATAAGTACAATTTCAAAATTTGCAGATCCAAATTGGAAAGTCAGTTCATACTGAGGAAGAATGCAACAACACACAAGAAGACATTAATAAACTTGCAGAATGGGTGTATAATTGGCAAATTAATTTCAATGTAGAAAAATGTATGGTTGTGCATTTTGAGAGGAAGAATAAGGAAGCCACACACTGCTTGGATAATCAATCGGGTAGAGAAGCAGAAAGATCTAGGGGTACATAGATACACAAATCTCAAAAAGTAACGACACAGGTTAATGAGGCCATAAAAAAAGCAACCCAAGCAACAGGGTTCATCTCTAGAAGGATCGAACTGAAAAGCAGATAAATTATGCTAAACATGTATAGAACCTTGGTTAGACCACACTTGGAGTACTGGGAACAGTTCTGGTCTCCATATTATAAAAAGGATTGAGAGGAACATGAGAATGTGCAAAAAAGATTCACAAGGATGATAACAGAACTGAGAGGGTATATTTATCAAGAAAGGCTGAATGGGGTTAGGCTCCTTTCTCTAGAAAAGAGAAGGCTGAAGGATAGAGGTCTTTAGGAGTGTGAAAGGTTTGACAGGGTAGAAGTAGAGAAAATGTTCCCACTTGTGGGGAGTCCAAAACTAGAGGTCATAAATATAAGATAGTCACTAATTAATAAATCCAATAGGGAATTCAGGAGAAGCTTCTTTAACCAAAGAGTGATAAGAACGTGGAACACATTACCACAAGGAGTAGTTGAGAGTAACAGCATAGATGCATTTAAGGTTAAGTTAGATAAGCACAAGGCAGAAAGGAATAGAAGGTTATTCTGATCATGCTAAAGGAGGTAAGGTGGGAGGAGGTTTTTATGGAGCAGAAACACCGGCATAGACCAGTTGGGACTAATTGCCTGTTTCTGTGTTGTAAATTCGATGAGATGCTGATTGGGTTAGATGAAGAGGGGTGGGAGAAGGCTCATGTGGAGCACAAACATCGGCCTCGACCAGTTGGGCCGAATGGCATGTTTATGTACTGTAGACTATGGGACTAAAAATTGCAGTGGCTCACCGCCCAGTTTCTCAGCAGTATTTGCTGTTTTGGGCGATAACCGGGTCGGCGAGAAATTGCCCAGCTAAGTTACGCCGGCAGTTTCGAGATACCGCTGGGGAGCGGATCGTCAGCATGCACCATCCTCAGATCGCCCTGGCGTGATATTTGGCTCAGCGGTGACCCAGAGGTATGTGTTCAAAAAAAACACCAAGAATCAGCGGAGCTGGGCAAAGGTTAGTAATTGTTTTTCTACTCATTATTTTAAAATTCTGTTCTGGTGATTTGTTAAAAGGGTCCTGAGAATGTTATTTACTTTTATGTGCTGTTTTTTTGAAAAAATATTATTAGTATTTTTCTCCTCCGAGGCCCAACCCGCAGCCTCTGTATATTTTTCGTGAATTTTTTCATTATTGTCCATTTTCTTTAAGAACCGCCCAATCGACCCTAAATTCCACTTTTTCGCTGAGAATCGGGGTGCAACGCCCATTTTCACCTTCTAGCTCCATCACTCACACTTCCTTTGTCATTCCTGTCAGCCACTACTCTACAAGGACAGTAACTTGCTTTCTTTCCTGTCTCCAAGGAAATAGAAACAAGACTGATCTGAGTGATCTTTTGCATGCTCTAGCACAGTAACACTGCAGATTATCCTATGTTTGATGAACACAAACTAAATTGGTGACACAACCATAGATTAAAATATTGCTGAGCACTTGCAATACCAGAAAAAAAAAGTAAAAATCTTGGTTATTCTGATTTATCTGCAGTAAGCATTGGGTTTTGAGTGGGATTTATGATCTTGTCTTGGCAATCTTCTGTTGCATGGTGTATCCAGTTATTTGTCCATTGAAATATGGACGCAGCTAAAGCCACGGCGCAACATCTAGTCATTGCCAGGAATCACTCTGTTGAATTTAGGCAGCCAGTTGGCTACATGCATTCTAAAAATGTACTACCCTGGAACTGATACCCAAGATTCTCTACATACTATCCAATGGAATGCATTTCTTGGAAACTCAAGGGTTAAAATAAACCTGAAAATTTACACCTTTTCGTTTTTAAATATGCTGCATTTTTAGACGACTATCTATGGCATAATATTTCTATTCCATTAAAAAGGCAGAATTACACTTGTAGAGTCATACAAATGTTCTTCATTATTAATGAAGTGAAAATATGTTATACCTCTTCAGGAGAAAGTGAATCAAACGTCAGTGAAAAAGATCAGGAAGTTGCTGCAGGACACTGGGCTACCAGCCATCAGAAATGTTGTCAAGTTCTGAAGAATGAAACAACATCTTCAAGAAATGAGAGTCTACAGTAAGCTTCTTTGTCTCAGAAGCAAATAATGTCAAGTATCATCATCCCATATTACAGTAATTTGCTTATTGTAGGTAATTATTTCTGTTGGTTCTCAGCTGAATTACTGTGTATGGACTTTTTATTCCAATTTGATCATTTTTAATTTTAGAGTTAGATAGAATTATAAGCGCAAATAGTTGAACGCTGCGATATACAACATTCATTGGTCTCTCCATCATTAGACATAATTCTGAAATGTGTACACTTGAACCCATATATGTTTCCTGATTAAAAACTTATCATGCCATGCACCCTTAACACAAAGGTATAGTTAGATTATTAAACACAAACTAAATTTCCACATAAGCCAAGAGGTTACTTGGTTCTGAGCTGAAGTATCCACATGTGTGGATTTTTTGGGCGAGGAAAAAACATGGACATTTGGTTTTGTTGTAACTTTGAGAATGTGTAAAAGGGTTGCGAAAGTGGTAGATGGATAGAGAAGGTGGCAAAAGGATGGAGATAGGGAATCATGGGAAAATAGCTCAAGAAATGTCAAGATGCAGACAACTGCAGAATCAACAGAAAAAAAAGGGGTTACCAAGAGTTAAAGTTGAGGTTAGACACGGGTCATGAGAAAGCCCAAAACAGCACAAAGAAAGAAAGCAATCCCAGATAGGAAGGGAAAAGTAATAGCTTCTACTGATAAGGAGGAAGGGAAACTAATTGGGGTCTTTACTGATAAGGGAAGACAGTGTAGCAAAGCTATAATTAACCTGACCTGACACCAGCCCTAATTGGGAGACTTTCTTGCCTGCCATTGGACATACTCAGGGGGGAGGCAGAAAGGGATTGGATAGACCAAGTGCTAATCAAATGTGTTCTGTTTTGAAAATGTATAACTATTGTGCTTTTCGCGCTGTAAAGGAACTTGTCCAGGAGAAGGTAAACAGGCTCTGATTGAGAGTGTCCCTTTGTCTTGACAAGTCCCGGCCGGAGAATCTTCAATAAAGGTCTTTTACAGAAAAGGCAAGAGGTGTTCGCCTGTCAGTGTATTCGCTGAAACAGATTGAGGGAAAAAGAATCCGTATTAACAACTTCTGTTCCCTTACTTTGATTGAGCCATGAACTAATATTTGTACCACTGATAACAACGGAGGTGACAAAATTGCAGGCAAGTATCTTTTAGAAAATGGGGAAGGAAGAAAGAATTTAATGTCCCATAATTTGCTGTCAGCGGCAAAGCAAAGACATTTGTTGCTGGCCCCTAAGAAAGCTTCCCACAAAGATCTCGCCATCTCTGATGAGATGTTCGGCTTTTCCGACGTTCAATTAATCAGTACAGTTTAGTGGGAAATTCATAGCTGCTGTGATGTCAGCAAGCTGTCTAAGCAGCCAATCACAATGCAGAATTCTCAGACAGGGAAGCACGAAGGAAAGCAGCTCCTTTTATTGACTTTTAAAAAAAATGTTAGAGAGCAAATCAAAGATTGGGGCTCTCATATGGAGAAAAGGTAAACTTGAAATCAAGATGAACAAACTTTTAAAAAATATATATTTTTTAATTTCTTAAAAATTTTAATTTTTATTAAAATGGATAAACTTGAGACTCCACAAAATAAAATTAATTTTTCAGGGCCATAATGTTTGTTTGCTGTTAAAACCCCAGTTACACCTAATCCAACATGGTATAACTTTTAATGGGGAATTTAACAGCAATATTACCGCAGAAAAGCCCAAGTCTGTCAGTTCCACTGATTTCTGTGATTACACTGATTGGCGATTATGGGAGGGGGGTGGGGGCACTGCCAGCCAGTGTCAGAGCAGTGAATGACTGGCCGCAATTCAGGATTTCCGCTTTTAGATGCGCATGCACTAAATCCTGAAGTTGTGGTCAGTTTCAAAGCAGTAATAACAGCGAACGCTGTTCATTCGCTGTCATTACCCACCGCAAATGCCTGGTCATTGTATCATCATCAATATCATCATCATCATCATCATAGGCAGTCCCTCAGAATCGAGGAGAACTTGCTTCCACTCCCAAAGTGAGTTCTTTGATGGCTGAACAGTCCGATATGAGAGCCACAGACCCTGTTACAAATGGGACAGACATTGTATAATGCTTTTTAATCAATTAAGGGTCCCTAACCTAGAATAGAATCTGCTGGAGACTGTATCATAAATATTATTGATTGTATGCTATTGCTTTTATTTTCAAATATTCTTAGAATACACTTATCTACTGCCCAACATGTATACATTCTAATGAAAATATACAAAAGACTTAATCCACCATCGACTCAAAGAACACATTAAAAATTGGCCTGTAAAATAGATAACTAACTGGATAAATTAGAGCCTGTTTGCACTGCATATGTATATCTGCATACTCACAAAAAATGTTTAAGTAAATATGAGTACTTTTAAAATGGAAACCAAGTAGTAATTACTGAACTATATATGTTTTGCAGAAAATGGTGGTATTTACAGCAGGTACATTAGTTAACTTTTCAGGTGTAGACCTTTCTAGCAGTAAGTTTACCTTCAAAACGTCTACCTGTTTTTTTCCTCATCTGAGATAGTAACAGACCTGCTGCGCATTGCCAGCATTTTTTGTTTATATTGTGGATTTTTAAGTTTTTTTCTTGCTATCTCTCCTATATTTAATGCAGACTTCTTTCAGATTACAACCTTGTACAGAAATAGGGCAGAGATCCTCTGCATTGTTCTAAAAGGATTCAGCCCTCACATTCAAAGCATCACCACAGGTCAACCACATCAGTATCTTTGCTAAATTACAACTTAAACTGGTTTCTCTCACCAAGTATTAGGTTTTTTTTTTAAACCAGACAAACTGAATGAAATTCAGCACAAACACGTGAATGAAACATCTCTTTTAAAAGGTACTTTTATATTGACAGTGTGCTGTTGAGAGTATGTGCACTGCACTCCCACTGCCAGCTCATTATAATTGAACATTATTGTGTATATGTTACTGGACTAGTAATCAAGAGAACACGAGTTCAAATCCCACCATTGCAGTTTAAGAAAGTAAAAAGCTGGTATTAGTAAAAGTGACCATAAAGTTATTTGAATGTCATAAGAAGCCAACTGGCTCACTAATATCCTTTAGGAAAGGAAACCTGCCATCCTTAACTGGCCTGGCCTAAAGGTGACTCCAGTCACACACCAATGTGGTTCCCTTAACTGCCCTCTGAAATGACCAGTTAACACCACCTTCTCAGAACTAGGTGTAGGCAATAAATGCTGGCCTTGTATATTTTCTTTACAAAAAGTGAGTACTTGGAACCAAAAGTATTGTACCCTTTTTAATGTGTCCTTTCATTTACCTCTTTCTTCCTATGCTGCTCTGACTCCTAACTGTTTTTCATTTCAGTTTTGTTTTATACAGCTGCCAGATGTGACAGTTAAGCAGAGGAAAATGCAACAGGAGCACAACCTGAGCTCAAACACACTAATCTCTAATACACATCAACAACAGTATAGTTCCAACCTTCTCCTCCCTTAATGAACATCACACCCTTCAATATCATAAAAACTTCCCAATGGCTCTGTTAACAAAACATATATCTGAACTATATCAATCAGAAAGTCTGAAGTTGAATTCTTCATCAGTGCTCATTAGCAGATCTCAGCTTGTGTAGCAGTTGAGAAACTACAGTCAGAGGAGAAGTTTGGAGCACGAGGCTGGAGCTGTGAGAAAATCAAAAAAAGCCCAACTTAATGGAACAGTCAGAGGAGCAGTTTGGAGCGCGAGGCTGAAGCTGTGGGCAAACCAAAAAAAGCTAGCCACCGCAGCAACAGAATAACAAGAGAGATTGGAAGCAGCGAGGAGCGGAGGTTGGAAGCGGGGAGGAGCGAAGGTCAGGACCGGGGAGAGGTCAAAGCCCAGAGGCGGAGCAGCATGGACAAGACCAAGGGAAGGTGCAGCACGGGCCAGTAGCGACGCTGTGAGGTCACGAGGCTCACATTGCGTACGATGAATTCCACGTAGAAAGAGGTCCTGTGGGAAGGAGGATGTATCAGCACAAGCGGCGGAGCCTGGTCTCCAGTCATCTTGGATCCCCTTGCTACTGGACCAAGGCCTAGCTCCGTCAAGCCCGTGTAGTGGCTGGTTTGCAATGGTCACCCCACGTTAAAAGAATTCACGCACAGGCATCTTCCACCATTTAAAATGAGTCACCTGAGTACTCATTTTTAGTGTGGAAGCAAGTCACCTTCGATCCCGAGGGACTGCCTATAATGATGAAAGAAACTACAATTGCCTGCAATGTCCCTGGAGTAGGGAAGTAAAAATATGCCAGGCATCCTGCTACTGAGCATCATCCAATGACCCTTGTCGGGTGAGAAAAGTTCGGCCTCAGCTGCGATACTTGCTGCAGTCGAAGTTTGCCAGTGCCCACTGTCTAAGCTCAACACGAAGAATGACCATTTGATTTGAGCATAGAAGGACCTTAAGTGAGCATGGCACCATACCCCAGCAGGAATCACTGCACAAGTACAAATGAGGAAGGCCATTCAGCCCACTTTAACTCATCCATCTCAGAAAACCTAATTATGTATCTAATTGTGTTTAAAATTTGCAATATCTTTGCCCACACAACCCTACTTCGAAGCCCATTCAAAGTGTAAATCACACTGCATGAATAACTACCTATACCTGTCTTAAATTTGCCTATCATTCTGAATCTGTGCCCATTTGTCATAGCACACCTTGAAGTTATGTTCTGTACTTACCTTTTCTATACAGTTTTATATTTTATAGCCATCTTAATATCTTACATGCATCTCCTTTCAAGACTGAAAAGGCCAAGTTTCACATACAGTAATTCAACCTCGGGCACTGGGAATCCCAGGTTTTAATCTTTTCCTTGTGTCTGAGACACAAATTGAACACAGTACTCAGGGGGTTGTCAGACCAGAGTGCTGTACAGTTTCAGAATGGCATCCTCCATCAATGTATTCAAGTAGGGAGCAAGCATTGAACATAAATGGGAAAATACATAAATACAACAAAACAAAACATGCAAAGACAAATCTTGGTGTGATAGAAATTGTGTTTCCAATTTTCAGATTTAACAGATAAGACAATTTTAGAATTTCTTTTAGTAAGACTGATAAAACCTTACATAACCACCAAAAAAACAGAAACTGTAAGTGTCAATGTCACAAGTAAGATTATTTCAATTTCTTATGTGCTTATAAATTGTTCGACTGTTTCAAATTGTTAGTTCAGCTGATGTTGGCATTTCGTTCAGGTTAGTAAATCAACTAATTCACTCTACCCACACCATCTATGCAGTACTGCAACTATAAATAATCATTCCCTTCATTATTGAAGATTGAGTAGACTAAGCCTATATTCTCTAGAGTTTAGAAGAATGAGAGTTGATGTCATTGAAACATACAATTTTTTTTTTTTTTTACAGGGCTTGACATGGTAAATATAGGGAGGATGTTTCCTCTGGCTGGGGAGTCTTGAACCAGTGGTCACAGTCTCAGAATACGGAATGCCTCCTGCTAACAAACCGGAAGCTACTGGGAGCCGCGCAGAAGCGTTCTGCACATAACTGTCAGGTCCCAAATTTAAAAAAACATTCACCACAACAGACGGAGGATCTGAGAAGTGCACAGTATTTTTCCTCACAGCCCAATCTCGTCCGACATTTTTCCTCCAAGCATTTTTCCACAGCCCAATCTCTCCCGGCATTTTTTCTCCCGGTATTTTTTCTCACAGCCCGATCTCTCACGCCATCTTTACTCACAGCCCGATCTCTCCCGGCATTTTTCCTCACAGCCCGATCTCTCCTGGTATTTTTCCTCACAGCTCAATCTCTCACGACATTTTTCCAATCTCTCGTGGCATTTCAATTTTTTTTTTTAAAACACACCCGCTCCCCTGACGAACCGGCAGCGCGCATGCGCAGCCCACTTCTGGTTTGCTGGCAGCAGTCACGTCCCTCAGAATAAGGGGTCGGCCATTTAGGACTGAGAGGAGGAGAAATTTCTTCACTCAGATGGTGGTGAATCTTTGGAATTCTCTACCCCAGAGGGCTGTGGAGGCTCAGTCGTTGAGTATATTCAAGACAGAGATCGATAGATTTTTGAATATTAAAGGAATCAAGGGATACGGGGATAATGCGGGAAAGTGGATTTGAGGTAGGTCAGCCATGATCTTATTGAATGCCAGAGCAGGTTCGAGGTGCCGAATGGCCTACTCCTCCTCCCATTTCTTATGTTCTTATTATAAAATAGCCAGTTTTTTAAAAAGCTAAAGATAGCTGGTGTTCCAATAAATCACCAGTTTATTGAAAACTTAAATGGTGAAAAATAAGTACAGCTACTGGAAATCAAAAACCGAAACTCTGAAGTTGAAGACACATCAGGATAATAGGGAATCACAAGTAAGCAACTTGTGCAAGCTCAATAATTTTATATAATCCACCACCGTATTCAACATGTATCCTCTGTAGTAAGTGGTGAATCTGAATAAAAATTACCCATGTGGGCCTATTCATTCACTTACTTCAAGTGATTATCGTGATTGTGCAACAAGGTATAATTTTTTTTAGCAGGGGAGGGGGACATTTGATTTGATTAGTTTGCAACATTCGTCGCTATTTCTCTCAAAATTATTGAGCCTGCACAAATTGTGATCGCCTAGTATCCTGATATGCCTGATACTTCATTTTTGTTTTTGAATTCCAGTACTTAGTTTTCACCATTGAAGTTTTCCTGGTGATTTATTGAAATTTCAGTTTTTTTTAAATCTGAGAATTGGATATTTTAAAGAAAGACTTGGATTTATAAAACATCTTTCACAACCACCGGATGTCTCAAAGCGCTTTACAGTGTTGTAATGTAGGAAATGCGGTATCGAATTTGCGCATTGCAAGCTCCCACACATTGCAATGTGATAAAGAACAGATAATCTGTTTTTGTTATGTTGATTGAGGGATAACATAAGAACATAAGAATTAGGAACAGGAGTCGGCCATCTAGCCCCTCAAACCTGCTCCACCATTCAACAAGATCATGGCTGATCTGGCCATGGACTCAGCTCCACTTACCCGCCCGCTCCCCAGAACCCTTAATTCCCTTATTGGTTAAAAATCTATCTATCTGCGACTTGAATACATTCAATGAGCTAACCTCAACTGCTTCTTTGGGCAGAGAATTCCACAGATTCACAACCCTCTGGGAGAAGAAATTCCTTCTCAACTCGGTTTTAAATTGGCTCCCCCGTTTTTTGAGGCTGTGCCCCCTAGTTCTAGTCTCCCTGACCAGTGGAAACAACCTCTTTGCCTCTATCTTGTCTATCCCTTTCATTATTTTAAATGTTTCTATAAGATTACCCCTCATCCTTCTGAACTCCAACGAGTAAAGACCCAGTCTACTCAATCTATCATCATAAGGTAACCCCCTCATCTCCGGAATCAGCCTAGTGAATCATCTCTGTCCCCCCTCCAAAGCTAGTATATCCTTCCTTAAGTAAGGTGACCAAAACTGCACGCAGTACTCCGGGTGCAGCCTCACCAATACCCTATACAGCTGCAGAAGAACCTCCCTGCTTTTGTACTCCATCCCTCTCGCAATGAAGGCCAACATTCCATTCGACTTCCTGATTACCTGTTGCACCTGCAAACTAACTTTTTGGGATTCTAAAAGAGTTTCATGCACAAGGAGAGCACGCGGTGTCCACCGGTACGCTCGCGGCCTTCCGCGAGAGGTGGGCACCGGAGGGACTGGAGTGCATCATCACGCCCGGCAACCAAATTTTAATTTGATTTTACGTTTTAAAGTTTAAATTTGTTTTAATTGCCGGTGTTTTTAGTGTCCCCTTCCCTTTTATAGGGGGCACTGGGGAAAAATTGTGATTTTAGTGCCCAAAAAAAAAACAAAAAAAAGAAGAAAAAAAAACCCCCCCAAAAAAAAACCAAAAAAAAGAAAAAAAGGGCCTTGTAAATGTCTGGTGTGTCACCCAGGTCGGGTGGCACGGTTTAATGTGTTTTGTTTTGCAGATAAACTCCAAAAAGAGTTTCATGCACAAGGAAGACGAGACATCTAGAGGCGGGTCCCCTCAGTGCGCCGGAAAGTTTGACCACCGCGCTCAGCCCAACCCAGTCACCGGCGAGCGCGGGGTGTCCTGAGCCCGTGCCCGAGCCCTTGACCAATACCGCAGAGGGGCTCGGGCGAGGGCAAGATAAGGAAAAGGGGGTGGCGGAGCGGGAGGCCTCGGCAGACATGGAGGTCTCCCTGCCTCCGCGCATCCCCAGGAACAAAAGGAGGCACCGCCCCAATGAGGCGGAGGGGGAACAACATCCCTCCGCGGAGGAGGCGGTGCCCGCCGCGTGTCCCGCGTCCCCCACCAGCGCCCCCAAATTGCGCTGTAGGCGCGAGGAATCTGTCCCCGGGGAGGGTGAGGCAGGCGAGGCTGCCCAGCCGCTGCCTCCTGGGGAGGGCGTGGCAGATCTGCCTGTCGTGGGGGGCGTGGGGCCAGCGGAAGAATGCGTAGCCGCCGGGTCGAGCGTCCCGGGGACTGAGGCGGGCGGGGCTGAAAAGGCTGAACCTGAGCCCGCCCAGCCAATACCCAACTTCCCCCGGGATTTGCTCGACTCTGAAAATGCCAATTTTATGGAATCCGCACACGCTGGGCTGGGGGGTGGCGGCGGGGAGGGAGAAGACCCTGCAGAGATACCTTTACGTCGAGCCCCCTCCTAGGTGGTGCGCTCTGGCGAGGTATTTCTTCCGCCAGCAGCGCGACCTCAATTATGACACGCAGCTCCTGTTTGTGAACTTGGGGGGTGCCAGGACCGCCCTCCGGGAGCTGCCTGTCTTTTACAGGGAACTCATCAGGGTCTGGAACAAAGTCTCCACCAAGCGCAGCTCTCCGCCGGCTGGAGTGGCGGCCATCCTGCAGGAACCGCTGCTCGGGAATCCGTACCTCCACGGCCGTGGTTTTATGTGGCGGTCGGAAGAGAGGGCTGTGGCTGGTGAGGTGACCAGGGTCAGGGACCTGCTCGATGGCGGAGGAGCGGGCTGGATGGCGCCAGACACGCTGGCGCGGCGCCTAAACTCTGCCAACGTCCGCCACGCGGCCGATGCCATCGAGTCGCTAAAAACAGCTCTGGGCCCTGACTCCGTTAGGTGCATCGAGGAGGCTCAAGCACGTGGGGAGATCCCGTCCGAACTGACCCCCGTCCGGACGGAATTCCTCATCGGCGCCAAACCCCGGAACCTCCCTCGGGGGCCAGCGCCTCACAACTTGAGCCGCCTCGGGGAAATCCCCTCCGTGCCTTTCAGTTCCGCGCGGAGGGGTTTCCTGTACGGGCTGCTCCTGCACACCCTCAACTTTGCCATCCTCGCCGGCCGTCCGGACACGCCATGGCGTACCATCTTGCCGTCCAGAGGAGGCGGGGGTCCCCGATGGAGGGCACTCTACGCAGGGGTCCTCCCACTATTCATCGGGGACTTGGCCTGGAGGGTGGTGCACGGAGCAGTGCCGTGCAACAAATTTTTAAGCCGGTTCACGGACTCCCAGGCCGCCTGCAATTTCTGCGGTCTGGAAGAGTCCGTGTTCCATGTTTTTATGGAATGCACAAGGTTGCAGCCCCTGTTTTATTATTTGAAGGGGCTGCTCCTAAAATTCTGGCTGCACTTCAGTCCCACTCTCCTGATCTTTGGGCACCCTGTGCGGAGGGGAGCGGGTAGGTCCGAAGGCCTCCTCGTAGGACTGCTCCTGGGCACGGCCAAGGGTGCCATTAGCCGGTCCAGGCAGCGGGCGGTCGAGGGGGTCGTTCAACCTGACTGCCTGCCTCTCTTCCGCTCTTACATCCGGTCCAGGGTGTCCTTGGAGATGGAGCACGCGGTGTCCACCGGTACGCTCGCGGCCTTCCGCGAGAGGTGGGCACCGGAGGGACTGGAGTGCATCATCACGCCCGGCAACCAAATTTTAATTTGATTTTACGTTTTTAAGTTTAATTTGTTTTAATTGCCGGTGCTTTTAGTGTCCCCCTTCCCTTTTATAGGGGGCACTGGGGAAAATTGTGATTTTAGCGCCCAAAAAAAAACCAAAAAAAGAAAAACACAAAAAAAAAGGGGGGGAAAAAAAAGGGCCTTGTAAATGTCTGGAGTGTCACCCAGGTCGGGTGGCACCGTTTAATGTTTTATGTTTTTGCAGGTGAACTCCAAAAAGAGTTTCATGCACAAGGACCCCCAGGTTCCTCTGCACCACAGCATGCTGTAATTTCTCCCCATTCAAATAATATTCCCTTTTACTGTTTTTTTTCCAAGGTGGATGACCTCACACTTTCCGACATTGTATTCCATCTGCCAAACCTTAGCCCATTCGCTTAACCTATCTAAATCTCTTTGCAGCCTCTCTAGTGTCTTCGACACAACCCGCTTTCCCACTAATCTTTGTGTCATCTGTAAATTTTGTTACACTGCACTCTGTCCCCTCTTCCAGGTCATCTATGTATATTGTAAACAGTTGTGGTCCCAGCACCGATCCCTGTGGCACACCACTAACCACCGATTTCCAACCCGAATAGGACCCATTTATCCCGACTCTCTGCTTTCTGTTAGCCAGCCAATTCTCTATCCGTGCTAATACATTTCCACTGACTCCGCATACCTTTATCTTCTGCAGTAACCTTTTGTGTGGCACCTTATCGAATGCCTTTTGAAAATCTAAATACACAACATCCATCGGTACACCTCTATCCACCATGCTCGTTATATCCTCAAAGAATTCCAGTAAATTAGTTAAACATGATTTCCTCTTCATGAATCCATGCTGCGTCTGCTTGATTGCACTATTCCTATCTAGATGTCCCGCTATTTCTTCCTTAATTATAGTTTCAAGCATTTTCCCCACTACAGATGTTAAACTAACCGGCCTATAGTTACCTGCCTTTTGTCTGCCCCCTTTTTTAAACAGAGGCATTACATTAGCTGCTTTCCAATCCGCTGGTACCTCCCCAGAGTCCAGAGAATTTTGGTAGATTATAACGAATGCATCTGCTATAACTTCCGCCATCTCTTTTAATACCCTGGGATGCATTTCATCAGGACGAGGAGACTTGTCTACCTTGAGTCCCATTAGCCTGTCCAGCACTGCCCCCCTAGTGCTAGTGATTGTCTCAAGGTCCTCCCTTCCCACATTCCTGTGACCAGCAATTTCTGGCATGGTTTCTGTGTCTTCCACATGTTGGCCAGGACACCAGGGATAACCCCCTTGGTTTGGGATCTTTTACGTCCTCCTGAGACAGCAGACGAGACCTCGATTTAATTGCATCTTCAACAGTACTTCACTGGAGCGTCAGCTGAGATTTTTGTGCTCGTTTCTTGAGTGAGACTTGAACCCACAACCTTCTGACTCAAAGGCGAGGGTGAGCTACTAGTTGACACTTCAGAATTAACATAACATTAAAAACATAAGAATGAGGAGCAGGAGTAAGCCATTCGGCCATTCCAGCCTGCTTCACCATTCAGTATCATGGCTAATCTACCTCAACTCCATTTTCCTGCACTATTCCCATATCCCTTGATTCGCTCAAAATCTAAAAATCTATCGATCTCTGTCTTGAATCTACTCAAAGACTGAGCCGCCACAGCCCTCTAGGGTAGAGAATTCCAAAGATTCACCACCCTCCGAGTGAAGAAGTTTCTCCTCATCTCAGTCCGAAATGGCTGACAGCTTACTCTGAGAAGGTGACCCCTGGTTCGAGATTCCCCAGCGAGAGGCAACATCCTCCCTGCATCTACCTGATCAAGCCCTGTAAGAATTTTGTATGTTTCAATGAGATCACCGCTCATTCTTCCAAATTTCGAGAATATAGGCCAAGTCTACCCAATCTCTCCTCATAGGGCAATCCCCCCATCCCTCAATGGCAAGTATATTCTTCCTTAGGTAAGGAGACTAAAACTGTACACAATACTCCAGGTGCGGTCTCACCAGGGCCCTATATAATTGCAGTAAGACGTCTTTACTCTTGTCATAAAGGCCAAAATACCATCTGCTTTCTTAATTGCTTGCTGTACCTGCATGTTAATTTTCAGTGATTCATGTGCAAGGATGTGTACAAGTGTGAGGAGGACACAAAAAAATCTGCAAAAGGACATAGGCTAAGTGAGTGGCCAAAATTTTGGCAGATAGAGTAAAATATCGGAAAGTGTGAGGTCATACACTTTGGCAGAAAAAAATCAAAGAACAAGTTATTATTTAAATGGAGCAAGATTGCAAAATGCCGCAGTACAGCGGAACCTGGGGGTACTTGTGCATGAAACACAAAAGGATAGTATGCAGGTACAGCAAGTGATCAGGAAGGCCAATGGTATCTGGCCATTATTGCAAAGGGGATGGAGTACAAAAGCAGGTAAGTCTTGCTACAACTACCGAAGGTATTGGTGAGACCACACCTGGAATACTGCTTGCAATGTTAGTTTCCATATTTACAAAAGGATATACTTGCTGTGGAGGCAGTTCAGAGAAGGTTCACTAGGTTGATTCCGGGGATGAGGGGGTTGACTTATGAGGAAAGGTTGAGTAGGTTGGGCCTCTACTCATTAGAATTCAGAAGAATGAGAGGTGATCTTATCGAAACGTATAAGGTTATGAGGGTGCTTGACAAGGTGGATGCAGAGAGGATGTTTCCACTGATGGGGGAGACTAGAACTAGAGGCATGACCTTAGAATAAGGGGCTGCCCATTTAAAACAGAGATGAGGATAAATTTCTTCAGAAAGTTGTAAATCTGTGGAATTCGCTGCCTCAGAGAGCTGTGGAAGCTGGGTCATTGAACAAATTTAAGACAGAAATAAAGGGCCCAAGTTTCCACATGATTTGCGCCTGATTTTTTAGGAGCAACTGGTGGAGAACGGACTATCTTAGAAATCGCAATTCTCCACATTTTTTTTCCTGCAATTCTAGTCAGGTAGAACAGTTCCACTTTGGAACAGAATTTTTTCTTCAAAAGGGGGCGTGTCCGGCCACTGACGCCTGATTTCAAAGTTTCCACAGTGAAAACGTACTCCAAACTAACTTAGAATGGAGCAAGTGAAGATTTTTGTCGAAGTGAAAAAACCTGTTCTACACATTAAAAAATCAGGCGCAGGTTACAAATTAGGCGTCCAGAACGAGGTGGGGTGGGGTGGAAGGGAAGTCATTAAATTCTACAATAAATCCTTATTTATACTTCTACAAATATTATACAAATAAATCCAACCTGAATAAACATTTATAAGCAAAGAAAAGATTAAATAAACCATCTTCCTACCTGTGTGAAGGCATGGAGAATGCTGCAGTCAGCCTGAGGCGCCCGTAATTCCCGCGGGAGGGGGGGGGGGAGGCGCCCGTTCTTCCGGGGGGGGGCGGAGGAGGCGCCCGTTCTTCCCCGCGGTGGGGGGAGAGAGGCGCCCGTTCTTTCCCGCGGGGGGGGGGGGGGGGAGGAGGCGCCCATTCTTTCCCGCGCCGGGGGGGGGGCGGAGGAGGCGCCCGTTCTTCCCGCGGGGGGGGGGGGGGGGGCGGCAGTGAGAAGGCTGCAAGTGCTGATGTGTTGATGGCAATGTGCTTTTATTAAAAAAAAATTCAAAAATTAAACAGCTACAAAGAACTACAAAAATGGCCGAGTGCCAATGGTTTTTTCACACTGCGCGTGCGCGAACGCTCAAACACGCAGCGTTGCCGGCAGGAAAAAAACTAATTTAAATAGTACACGCCCCCTCCCACTTTCAAAATCGGCACGAGTGTAGACTCCGCCCCCCTGGGCGCCGCGCCAGGCAGACAAGGAGCTGCAGAACACTCCAGAATCGCGTTTTTATAAAGGCGCCGTTTTAGGCGCGAAAAACGGGCACCCAGCTCGGAGGGGCGCCCGTTTTTTATCGTGTGGAAACTTGGGCCCATAGAGTTTCTTAAACGGTAAAGGGATAAGGGGTTATGGGGAGCGAACAGGAAAGTGGAGCTGAGTCCATGATCAGATCAGCCATGATCTTATTAAATGGCGGAGCAGGCTCGAGGGGCCGTATGGCCTACTCCTGATCCTATTTCTATGACACCCAGGTCCCTCTGAACACCAACATTTCCCAATCTCTCACCATTTAAAAATGATTTTACTTTTCTATTTTTCCTACCAAAGTGGATAACTTCACATTTCTCCACATTATATTCCATTTTCTTGTCCACTAACATAGCCTGTCTCTATCTTGGACAACTTTGGCCTTGGAGAACGGGGACCATTTTCCATATCTCGAGAGCCTCCGATCAGCAAGGGCAGACATCGATGAGGAGGTCCAACACCGCCTGGTCGCCTGAGGAAGAGGCTGTTTGAAGACCAGGACCTCAAATCTGGCACCAAGGTTGTGGTCTACAGGGCAGCAGTGATACCCGCCCTCCGATATGGCTCATTCTGGCCCGTCCCAATCTGTGCGAGAATACCACCGCAGGTCAGGGCTATAAATAGAGTTGGAGCGCTGGGCCCTGGAAGATCATGGGTGAAGGTGTGGCGAATGAGGGTACAGTCTCAGCAGAGCAGGTCTCCAGTCATGCTGGTTCAACCCTTGCCACTGGATAAAGGCCTAGCTCTGTCAAGCCCATGTGCAACGGTCACCACACCTTAAAAAAATCCATGCACAGGCATCTTCCACCCCCTCAACTGGAGTTCAGGACTGGAACATCGGGTCCTTCATTGAAACATCTGTGAACTCTTGTGGAAGCAAGTCATCCTCGTTCGAGGGATGATGATGTTTATATGGCTCAGAGACGTGAACCATATACAGCAGACATCTCAAAGCGCTGGAGAAGTACTACCAATGCTGCTTCCTCAAGATCCTGCAAATCCACTGGGAGGATAGACGCATCAGCGTCAGTGTTCTCGCTCAGGCCAACATCGAAGCACTGACCATGCTCGACCAGCTCTGTTGGGCGGGCCACATCGTCCGCATACCCAACACGAGACTCCCTAAGCAAGCGTTCTACTTGGAACTCCTACACGGCAAGTGAGCCCCAGGTGGGCAGAGGAAACGTTTCAAGGGCACCCTTAAAGCCTCCTTGATAAAGTGCAACATTGCCACCTGCACCTGGGAATCCCTGACCCAAGACCGCCCAAAATGGAGGAAAAGCATCCGGGAGGCGCTGAACACCTCGAGTCTCATCGCAGAGAGTATGTGGAAATCAAGCACAGACAGCGGAAGGAACGTGCAGCAAACCAGGCTCCTCACCCACCCTTTCCTTTAACCACTGTTTACTCCACCTGTGGCATTGGAATTTACAGCCACCTGAGAACTCATTTTTAGAGTGGAAGCAAGTCTTCCTCGATTCCAAGAGATGATGATCCCCTTGAAGCCTCTTTACATCCTCCTCACAACTTGCATTCCTAGCTTTGTATCATCAGCAAATTTGGATATATTACATTTGGTCCCCTCATCCAAATTATTGATAATGGAGTGTGACTAGCTGGGGCCCAAGCACCGATGATTATTTACAGTTGCAGTAGCAATACTGACAACAGGCAATTGCGTTTTTGTTTGGGCTACTTTAAGTTTGACGAACTGCATATTAGACAAACTTGAAATGTGTTTGAGCCACGTGGTTTACCGCTGGCGTTATTTTTTAACTTCAAAGCGGCCTGGATATTTGCTGATCTTTGGCGCAGCGAGGGAGATGGGGGTGAAGTCTCACACAAGCCTGAGCAACGTGGTCGGGTTTCCAATAAACCTGGTGCAGACGACACCAATGGGAGCGACAGAAAGATCACCAGCTCTCGGAACAACCCCGAGGCAAAGTAGGTTTCTTGCCAGACTCCGATTCGCTTTTTCATAAAATGCATTATATAAAGTGAAGGAAAAGCTGCTGCGGCTCGAAACTGACTCCCGAGACAACGTGTGATGCGCGCGTTTTAAGCATTTCTTATCCTTATTCCAAAGGTTTCGCCGATTTTAGCCCTTTGCTTTGTACAATCAGTGAATACAATCTTTAAAAACACGTTAGGGAGGGGGGTGGGTGGATTAAATTCGCGATCGATTAAATTCAGCAGCAGTTACCATTTCAATATGAACACACGAAACGTTAACGAGGTTATTTATTGTTTTGTGTGGGATGTGGGAAGAGTGGATTTTTTTTTTTTACCTGAGGGTCTGGTTTTGGAGTTTGAGTTTTTTCGCCGGCTGGGGTCCATCCGCTGCCATTGCTTTCCGATTCATTCCCTGCACGGGCAGGGGGCGGGGCGCTCGAGTCGAGAGGTTGCGCGCGCACCCGCGCGCATCCCAGACCAGGGAAGCGAAGGAGTCGAGGCGCGCGGCCCCGGGGGGAGGGGAAGAGGAGCTGGAGTCGTTGCGCGCGCCGCGGAGGAGCCAGCATTCCCGTGCGCGTCCCTTGGGGCAGCGAGGCGCTCGGGTCGGGTCGAGTCGAGTCGCGCGCGCGCGCGGGGGGGGGGGGCGGAGCCGGCGCCGTGACGTTTTAACCGCCGCTCACGACCGTTGAGAGGCAGCCTGTTCAAATCCATCCACGTCAAATAAACAACAACAACTTTTAGTTGGATAGCGCCTCGAACGCAGTAAAATGTCCCGAGGTGCTCCACAGTAGTGTTATAAGACGAAACAAATACACCGAGCCACATAAGAAAAAATGACGGCACATGACCAAAAGCTTGTTCAACGAGGTAGAAACATAGAAATTAGGTGCAGGAATAGGCCATTAGGCCCCTCCAGCCTGCACCACCATTCAATAAGATCATGGCTGATCATTCCCTCAGTACTCCTTTCCTGCTTTCTCTCCATACCCCTTGATCCCCTTCGCCATGTCTAACTCCCTCTTGAATATATCCAATGAACTGGCATCAACAACTCTGTGCGGTAGAGAATTCCACAGGTTAACAACTCTCTGAGTGAAGAAGTTTCTCCTCATCTCAGTTTTAAATAGCTTACCCCTTATCCTTAGACTGTGACCCCTGGTTCTGGACTTCCCCAACATCGGGATCATTCTTCCTGCATCTAACCTGTCCAATCCCATTGGAATTTTATATATGTTTCCATGAGATCCCCTCTCATCCTTCTAAACTCCAGTGAATACAGGCCCAGTCGATCCAGTCTCTCCTCATATGTCAGTCCTGCCATCCCAGGCATCAGTCTGGTGAACCTTCGCTGCACTCCCTCAATAGCAAGAACGTCCTTCCTCAGATGAGGAGACCAAAACGAACACAATATTCCAGGTGAGGTCTGTACAACTGCAGTAAGACCTCCCTGCTCCTATACTCAAATCCCCTAGTTATGAAGGCCAACATACCATTTGCCTTCTTCACCGCCTGCTGTACCTGCATACCAACTTTCAATGACTGATGTACCATGACACCCAGGTCTTGTTGCACCTAATCTGCCACCACTCAGATAATATTCTGCCTTCGTGTTTTTGCCACCAAAGTGGATAACCTCACATTTATCCACATTATACTGCATCTGCCGCGCATTTGCCCACGCACCTAACCTGTCCAAGTCATCCTGCAGCCGCTTAGCGTCCTTCTCACAGCTCACACCGCCACCCAGCTTAGTGTCATCTTCAAACTTGGAGATATTAAATTCAGTTCCTTCATCTAAATCATTAATGTACATTGTAAATAGCTGGGGTGCCAGCACTGAGCCCTGTGGCACCCCACTAGTCACTGCCTGCCATTCTGAAAAGGACCCATTTATCCCAACTCTGCTTCCTGTCTGCCAACCAGTTCTCTATCCACGTCAGGACATTACCCCTATCACCATGTGCTTTAATTTTGCACACCAATCTTGATACGTCCTTACTATACAGTACAAATGCACACGAGGCCCATGCTTGAGAGAAGGTCACTCTGTGACCAGTAACTTTTATTCCAGCACTGAAGTGATGAAGGTGGGTGGAGCTTCCCCTTTTATACCTGAAAGACCAGGTTAGGAGTGTCTCCCACAAGTTCACCACCTAACTCACAGTGTACAACTTAGGTCAGTTTATACATGGGTTCAATGACAGTTAAATACATGACATCACCTCCTCCCCCAAAGTCTTATTGGGATCACAGGTTGAGTCTCTCTGGTGGTTTACGTGCCTGAGTTGGGGCTCCGGTTGTTGGGCGCTAGCCTGAGTGTCTGCTGTTTGCGGTGCCTCAGGCCTGTCCGAACTGCCCACAGTGACTAGGCTCTCCTCCACTTGGTTCTGGTGTTCGGTCACCTGTGGAGGAGTGAACTCTAAATCGTGTTCTTCCTCTGCTTCTTCTATGAGGTTGCTGAACCTCCTTTTTGTTTGATCCATGTGTTTGCGGCAGATTTGTCCATTGGTAAGTTTAACTACCAGAATCCTATTCCTTTCTTTGGCAATCACAGTGCCTGCAAGCCATTTAGGCCCTGCAGCGTAGTTGAGAACAAAGACAGGGTCATTGACATCAATACATCGCGCCCTCGCATTCTCGTAGTTCACATGGATGCGTGACCATGGCTTGGCGGATCAGGGGCTAAAGGGGGCTTCCCTGGGTGCGTTGCTCAGCTGAGCACAAGTGTTGCACCTGCGAACACAAAGTTCCAGGTCTACATCTATCCCTGGCCACCAAACGTGTGACCTGGCAATTGCCTTCATCATGACAATGCCCGGGTGCTTATTGTAAAGTTCTCTGATAAACACCTCTCTGCCCATCTGGGACATGACTACTCGGTTTCCCCATAGTAGGCAATCGGCCTGAATCGAGAGTTCATCCTTGCGCCAATGAAACGGTTTAAATTTCTCAGGGCATGCCCCGTACATGGCTGCCCAGGACACATTTCTTAACTAAAGACAGTAGCGGGTCTTTATTTGTCCAGACTTTAATCTGACGGGCTGTCATAGGTGAGCCTTCACTTTCGAAAGCTTCAACAGCCATGACCATCTCAGCATCATGCTCAGTTGCCCCCCTCAGTGGTGGCTAGTGGGAGCCTGCTGAGTGCATCGGCGCAGTTTTCAGTGCCCGGTCTGTGTGTAGTCATAGGCGGCTAACGTAAGTTCCCACCTCTGTATCCGGGCCGATGTATTCGCATTTATGGCCTTGTTGTCGGCCAAAAGGAACGTTAGGGGTTTGTGATCTGTCTCCGGCTCAAATTTCCTGCCAAACAGGTACTGGTGCATTTTTTTTACTGCATATACACATGCTGGCGCTTCCTTTTCTATCATCCCGTCGCCCCTTTCTGCCTGGGACAGATTTCTGGAGGCATAAGCTACCAGCTGTAACTGACCATTGGCATTCACATGCTGCAACACACACCCGACCACATAGGACGATGCATCGCACGTCAACACAAGTTTCTTACACGGTCATATAGCGTTAACAGTTTGTTGGAGCATAACAAATGCATGCTCTATCAAAAGCCCTTTCCTGGCTGTCCCCCCCAGACCCAATCGCGACCTTTGCGTAGGAGCACATGTAGCGGCTTTAACAGCGTGCTCAATTTGGGAAGAAAGTTACCAAAATAGTTCAGGAGCCCCAGGAACGAACGCAGCTCCATCATGTTACAGGGTCTGGGTGCTCTCTGAATCGCTTCTGTTTTGGACGCAGTAGGTCTGATCCCGTCTGCTGCTACCCTCCTCCTCAGGAATTCTACCTCTGGAACTAAGAAGACGCACTTCGCCTTTTTCAGTCGCAGCCCTACCCGGTCCAGTCTGCGTAGCACCTCCTCCAGGTTGTGGAGGTGTTCTTCAGTCTCGTAACTCGTGATGAGGATGTCGTCTTGAAAAACCACCGTCCTTGGAATCGATTTGAGGAGGCTTTCCATATTTCGCTGAAAGATCGCGGCGGCAGAACGAATCCCGAATAGACATCTGTTATACTCAAACAACCCCTTGTGTGCCGTGATGGTGGTCAGCTTCTTCAACTCACTCGCCAGCTCCTGGGTCATGTAAGCTGAGGTCAGGTCCAATTTTGAAAAAAGTTTGCCACAAAGAGGTCCTCCGCTCTCGGTAGCGGGTACTGGTCTTGGAGTGACACCCGATTGATGGTGGCCTTGTAATCACCATATATCCTGACCGACCCATCTGCCTTGAGCACCGGCACAATCGGGCTCGCCCAGTCACTGAATTCGACTGGCGAGATGATGCCTTCCCTCAGCAGGCGGTCCAGTTCGCATTCTATCTTTTACCGCATCACGTACGGCACCGCTCTGGCCTTGTGGTGTACTGGCCTGGCGTCCGGGTTTATGTGGATCACTACCTTGGCCCCCATGGAAGTGCCGATGCTGGGTTGAAATAATAAGTCAAATTTGTCCAGGACCTGTGAGCATGATACTCGCTCCACAGAAGAAATTGCATTGACACCATTTCCAGTTCATGACAGCAAGCCAAATCCTCCCCAGTAATGTGGGACCGTACCCCAGGACAATCCAGAGTGGCAACCTGTTCTCCGAATCTTTGTGGGTCACGAGTACCGTGGCATTGCCTAGCACCGAATAATCTCCTTTGTATATGTCCGTAGCTGTGTGTCAATCGGCAATAATTTTGGCCTCCTAGCCTTGGACACCCACAACCTTTCGAACTGTTTGATACTCATCAGGGACTGGCTGGCCCCGGTGTCTCGCTCCATTAATACTGGGATGCCATTGAGGAGCACTTTCATCATTATCAGTGGCGTCCTGGTGTATGAACTGTAAATGTGCTCCACATGAACTCGCTGAACTTCAGCTTCCAGCGATTTCCCCCAGTATTCATTTGGCCTCGTAGGGCTTACATCGGGCCCGTCCTCCTCGTACATCAATCTGGCTGCAGGCTTCCTGCACATATGCGCCAAGTGACCGCTGACGTTGCAGTTTCTGCAGGTATATTTTCTGCTGGGTGTTTGCCTCCACACCTCCAGCATGAGCTGGAGGCCCCATTGTTGGAAACAAAAGGTCCATTACCAGTCGATCGTCTCTGACTGTCTCTGTGACTGTCCTTAAGTGCACCATTAACAGGTGTTGATGGCCCCATTACTGGCTGCATTGTCCATTGCGATGGCATGAATCGCCGTTCAGCTAGCCATTGTCTCTGTTGAATTCCCCCTTTGGGTTCGACTACATGCTGGGGCATGTCCGATTTCCCTTGTCTGCCTAGAGAACTGTATGCCGCGTTAACAATGTTGACTCCCTGGTCGTTTGCCACATTTGAGCCAAGATTTTTGTCATACATCATTCAGATCTCTTCCCCCCACTGAGATAAATATCTGGGCTATCAGAGCCATCGCTTCCAAGGTCAAGTCTTTGGTCTCAATCAGTTTCCTGAAAACCCCAGTGTGCCCGATGCCCTCAGTAAAAAAGTCTCGCAGCATCTCTGCTCTGCATGCATCTGGGAACTTACATAGGCTCGCCAGTCGCTGGAGGTCTGCCACGAAGTCTGGAACGCTTTTCCCTTCTCGCCGTCGGTGCGTGTAAAACCGGTGTCTCGCCATGTGCATGCTGCTCGCCGATTTAAGATGTTCCCCGATCAACTTACTGAGCTCTTCGAACGTCTTGTCTGCCGGCTTCTCTGGCGCTAGTAGGTCCTTCATCAGGGAGTACGTTCTGGATCCACAAACTGTCAGGAGATGAGCCCAGCATTTGTCGGCCGAATCCTGTCCCAACCATTCCTTAGTGACAAAACTTTGCTGTAGTCTCTCAATAAAGTCACCAACTTCATCACCAACACAGTACCTCTCTTCTGTGCTGCTAGTGGCCATGCTCGCGTGGTTTAAATCCCAGTTTCTCGTCGCCAATGATATATCCTTACTATACAGTATAAATGCACACGAGGCCCATACTTGAGAGAAGGTCACTCTGTAACCAGTTACCTTTATTACCAAGTCCTCAAGTGATGAAGGTGGGTGGAGCTTCCCCTTTTATACCTGAAAGTCCAGGCTAGGAGTGTCTCCCACAAGTACACCCCTTGTGGTCAATGTTCTCAAGGTGTACAACTTGGGTCAACTTATACATGGGTTACAATGATAGTTGAATACATGACACTCCTCACACTTGTTGTTCGAGGTGAGTGTGATGGAGACAGGGGAGAGGGGTTTGAGAAGACGGTTAGCAGTGGTATCCAGGGGTTATCTTTGCATTCCAGAATGATCCTGGAATATTCAGCAGTTTTGGCAGACAATAGTAGGTCCCGATAATACTTTATGTGGACCAGCCAGATCTGGCAGTGAATGGCTAAACCAGTTGTCCGACACTTCCGTTTAAGTCTGCGGCCCTTGGACTTGAGGGAGTGAAGCTGAGGGCCGTACCAGGGGAATGGCTAGGGTGAGAGAGAGTAATGATTTTAATAGGGAGTAGGACATCAAAGGTGGTGGTGAGGGTGTGGTTGAGCAGATCGGTGGCTGCAGAAATTTCATGGTGAAAGGAGGGCCAAAGGCTGTGGACAGGCTGGAGTTGATAAGTGCAGTTGTAAGAAAGTTGGAGAGAATATTTTCCAGGACAGATGAAGAAGGAAGTAGGATTGGGTAGGGGAAGGGGGGTGTGGGTAGAGTGCAATACAAGTAAATAGCCAGAGATGGCCTTAACTATAATTGACAAAGTAGGAATAGGGAAGCCACAGGAGATGGCAAGGTCAAGGGAGTGGCCGTGAATATAGGTTGAGGAATTCACATGTAGGGAGAGGTTAAGGGAGGACAGGAGGGTAGTAAACTCAGAAAAAATTAATAAAATCTTTAATTAAAGTAATTAATTAATTAAACTCAATAAAGATTAAACATTACTCTTTTTTTCTTATATTTTTACACAGTTTTGGTGCACCCACTGCAAATTATTACAGTCCCCCCCCCAAAAAAAAAGTGATTCAGGTGTCGGGTTACCAACTTTCCAAGATTATCCTGATTCCCTCAAGTCTTCAAGTATTAAAGACACGACTGACAGCAAGCCGAGAGCAAAATCAAGGAGCATTAAAAACCAAGCTTTATTTTCATTTTCTTCATAAAAAAATATTGGAGATAGACAGAAACAGGACAGCTGGTTGGATCATGCAATTAAACTAGTGAATCTTTGGAATTCTCTACCCCAAAGGGCTGTCGATGCTCAGTCGTTGAGTGTATTCAAGGCTGAGATTGATACATTTTTGGACTCTAGAGGAATCAAGGGATATGGGGATTGTGCGGAAAGTGGAGTTGAGGTCGAAGATCAGCAATGATCTTATTGAATGGCTGAGCAGGCTCGAGGGGCCGTATGGCTGACTCCGGCTCCTAATTCTTATGTTCTTCTGAAACCTCCAAAACACGTCCAGAGTTGGCAAGGCGGTGTTGAAGGTGTACATTCCAATATTCCATTCACAGTACATTTATGTAACTACAATAAATGCATAATATTCTTTTACTATTACCTTTTCCATTTATATTGCTTGCAGTCCAAAAGTAAAACATGTATACTGTTTCCAAGATATTACGTGCAAAATATAGTTTGGTGCTCCTAATCGAACTGGTCTCCGGTCGTCTTGGTTAATCCTTGCCACTGGACCAAGACCTAGCTCTGTCAAGCCTGTGTGGTGGCTGGTGTGCAACGGCCACCACACGTTAAAAAAATCCACGCACAGGCATCTTCCACCCTTCAATAGGCAGTTTGTGATCTGGAATATTACGTTCTTCATTGAAACACCTGTGAATTTTTTGATGTGGAAGCAAGTCATTTCTGGATTCGAGGGACTGCCTATGATGATGATGATGACGTCCAAAATAAAGAAAACTTATATCGTTTCGTTGGTCATGGGGAATTTCTGTTTATTTGCTGTGATCTACAAATATTTAATGATCTTTGGACCTGACACTGTTAACACTGTTTCTCTCTGCACAGATGCTGTCTGAACTGCTGACTATTTCCAACATTTTCTGTTTTTTTTGTAGATTTCCAGCATCCGCAGTATTTTTTGGTTTTGTAGAAATATTGAATTATAATTTTTGGTGTCTGTTTCTTTTAAGCAGGATATGGGGAGGAGAGGGAGGGAGCCGGCTTCCGGCGGGCCGTCATATTGCGGTGGGTGTTTCAGGATTGAGTCAATCGTTGCTAACAGTGCGACTTTATCGTCTCACCTTCAGGGGTGAAACAATTAGCCTGGCGTAAAAAAATGATCCACAGTCTGTTTCTGATTAACAACCCCGGCGATATATTTCTGGAGAAACACTGGAAGAGTGTGGTGAGCCGCTCGGTTTGTGACTATTTTTTCGAGGCCCAGGGGAAAGCTGGCGAGGCGGAGAATGTACCGCCGGTCATCCCCACGCCTCACCATTACCTCGTCAGCATCTACACCCACAACATTTTCTTCGTCGCCGTCATCCAATCCGAAGTGCCCCCGCTCTTTGTCATTGAGTTTCTCCATCGAGTGGCAGAAACTTTACAGGTTTGTGCATATTTAGAGGAAACAAAAACGCGTCTTTCAGAGTAACTCAAGCCAGCAAAATCGGTATCGTATGCATGGCATCCCATGTCAATTTATTAAAACATTCAATGAATTACATTTGAATAATGCCATGCGTATAAATATGAAATTTAGCAATACAGCATTTCATGTTGAACGCTCAAAATCGTCAATGTACAGATTGGTACTAATGCATTACTTAAATTTAAGTAATGCATTAGTACCAATCTGTACATATTTACAAAAGGATATACTTGCTTTGGAGGCAGTTCAGAGAAGGTTCACTCGGTTGATTCCTGGGATGAGGGGGTTGACTTATGACGAAAGGTTGAGTAGGTTGGGCCTCTGCTCATTGGAATTCAGAAGAATGAGAGATGATCTTATAGAAATGTATAAGATTATGACGGTGCTTGACAAGGTGGATGTAGAGAGGTCGTTTCCACTGGTGAGGGAGACTAGAACTAGAGGGCATGATCTTAGAATAAGGGGCCGCCCATTTAGAACAGTGATGAGGAGAAATTTCTTTTTGGAGGGTTGTGAGTCTGTAGAATTCGCTGCCTCAGAGAGCTGTGGAATCTGGGACATTAAATAATGGGATGGCTTGACCCATCCACCTCCACGGAGGTGTGTGGGGGACCTGACCCATCCACCTCCATGGCACGAACCTGGTATTGCAGTACTTCCAGGAACGGTGCAGTGGCTCTAGGCCTTTTGGCTAAGAGCATTGGCGCAGAGTGATCCTTGACTGGTGCAGGGTGACCTCTGGCGTTTGTGACTTGACAAAGAATTGGAAACGATTGGCTACGAAAAATTTCTAGAAAAAAAAAATTAAATAAATTTAAGACAGAGATAGTCAGTTTCTTAAACGATAAAGGGGTTGTGTGGAGAGAGTAGGGAAGTGGAGCTGAGTCTATGATCAGCTCAGCCATGATCTTATTGAATGGCGGAGCAGGCTCGAGGGGTCTTATGGCCGACTTCTGCTATTTCTTCTAATGTTCTTATAGTGGAACGAATTGTTCTTCAGCCAACTGAGCCAATGTCAGCACACCTGCCTCTGAATCATAAGGGGGTGGGTTCAAGTCCCACTTCAGGGTCTTGAGCACATAAATCTAGGTTGACACTCCAGTGAAGAACTGAGGGAGTGCCGCATCGTCGGAGGTGTCATTTTTCGGATGAGGCTTTAAACAGAAGCCCCGTCTGCTCTCTCAAGTGGACATAAAAGATTCCCTGGCATTATTTCGAAGAGCAGGATCCCTCAATCAACATAACAAAAACAGATTATCTTTTCATTATTACATTGCTGTTTGTGGGAGCTTGCTGTGCGCAAATTGGCTGCCGCGTTTCCCACATTACAACAGTGACTACACGCAAAGTACTTCATTGGCGGTAAAGCGCTTTGAGATGTTCGATGGTCATGAAAGCCGCTATGTAAATGCAAGTCTTTCTTTCTTTCAGGATTATTTTGGAGAATGCTCTGAGGCTACAATTAAGGACAATGTTGTGATCGTGTACGAGATCCTGGAAGAGATGTTGGATAACGGTTTCCCACTGGCTACTGAATCCAATATCTTAAAAGAACTCATTAAACCTCCTACAATTCTTCGTTCAGTTGTTAATACTATTACAGGTAAGAAGCAGTTCTTCTGCCTTGCAAATATTTTGATATCATTTCAAACAATCACTTTGCGCCAGTGGCCAAATTTGCATCCTCCAAAGGTGGCAAAGCAGTCACTGTTTAGCCCTTCAACCGCGCCACAAAAGCAACTCAACAGATGGGAAAGGATTAAATAATTAGTTCATTTCAGAGATTTTATGCTCTACAAAGTGAATCAAAAGTAAGTTGCGACTGTGTATACTTTGAGTTTGGTCAACTAAGTCATTCTAAAACCAACCGTTAATTTTCTGGTGGTTTAAGTCCATTTTAATCCCTTTGAAATTACAATATGATGAAAGAAAGACTTACATTTATATAGCGCCTTACATCACCACTGGATGTTTCAAAGCACTATGCAGACAATGAAGTACTTTTGAAGTGTTGTAATGTGGGAAACGTGGCAGCCAATTTGCGCACAGCAAGCTCCCACAAACAGCAATGTGATAATGACCAGATATTGGCGTGGAAATCCTGGCCTCCCCAGGTCCGTACTGAGTATCTACAGACCCAGGAAGGCATTGCAAAAGCCGCTTTTCAGCGCACAATGCGCACATGCTGAAAACCGGCTTTAACAGATCTCACGCATATCGGGTGCGAGATTGCGGGATTTACCTATATCTTGCCCAGAAAATGTCTTCAAAATTTTGTGCCTGATAAAAGCAGACATATAGCCTACTTTTACAGGCATAAGAGTTTAAAAACATTAAAATTTTATTTTATTATATATTTGTAACACATTTTTAAAAACCCTGCCCAGTGCATTCATTTATTTTTAACCATAATTTTAAAAACTTTTTACAAACTTAAAAAAAAATTTTCTCCAAGATATTAACTTTAATTTTAATTATGTGAGGTGTGTTTATTTTTTGTGTAAAGTGTGTTTGTTTTTTTCTCATTAATACCAATAAGAACTCGTAGATACGGAGTTCTCATTGCTATTAATGAAACTGCTGTGGAATACTGTACCCGATAGGCTGAGCAATCACACGTGACTGCACCTTCTGCGTTGGAACCGCGAGGAACGGAAGTGCGCTTTGCAGCGCAGGAAGAGAAAGCCTCCTCACCGAATCCCACGCTCCTCCGGGACCACCAGGCACTTTTGTAGAAATGTTTCAGATCGGAGGCAATTGCACGTGGGAAGCCTCCAATCGCAATTTCAGCCCCAATGTTTTTTGTGTTGATGAATGTGGGATAAATATTGGCCAGTGCACCGGGGATAACTCCCCAGCTCTACTTCAAAATAGTGGCATGTGCTCTTTTACATCCAATTGAGAGAACAGACGCGGCCTCAGTTTAACGTCACATCCGAAAGACGGCACCTCCGACAGTGCAGTGCTCCCTCAGCACTGAATTGGAATGTCAGCCTAGATTTTTTTGTGCTCAAGTCCCTGGAGTAGGACTTGAACCCTCAATCTTCTGACTCAGGCGAGAGTGTCACATATTAAGCCACAGCTGACACGAATGCAGTAGATAGTGTATATATGAACTTTCAAAAGGCATTTGATTAAAGTACCACATAACAGACTTATTCATGAAATAGAAGTGCATGGTATTAAAGGGACAGTGGTAACATGGGTATATAATTGGCTAAGGGATAGGAGGCAGAGAGTAGTGATGAATGAATGTTTTTCTGACTGGAGTGTATGTAGTGCCCCCCCCCGGGATCATAGAAACATAGAAAATAGGTGCAGGAGTAGGCCGTTCGGCCCTCCAGCCTGCACCACCATTCAATAAGATCATGGCTGATCATTCCCTCTGTACCCCTTTCCTGCTATCTCTCCATACCCCTTGATCCCTTTAGCCGTAAGGGCCATATCTAACACTCTCTTGAATATATCCCATGAACTGATATCAACAACTCTCTGCGGTAGGGAATTCCACAGATTAACAACTCTCAGTGAAGAAGTTTCTCCTCATCTCAGTCCTAAATGGCTTACCCATTATCCTTAGACTACGTCCCCTGGTTCTGGACTTCCAAATCATCAGGAACATTCTTCCTGCATCTCACCTGTCCAATCCCGTCAGAATTTTATAGATGTTTCTAAACTCCAGTGAATACAGGCCCAGTTGATCCGATTTCTCCTCATATGTCAGTTCTGCGATCCCGGAAATCAGTCTGGTGAACTTTCGCTGCACTCCCTCAATAGCAAGAACGTCCTTCCTCAGATTAGGAGACCAAAACTGAACATAATATTCCAGGTGAGGCCTCACCAAGGCTCTGTACAACTGCAGTAAGACCTCCCTGCTCCTAAACTCAAATCCCCTAGCTATGAAGGCCAACAGACCATTTGCCTTCTTCACCGCCTGCTGTACCTGCATGCCAACTTTCAATGATTGATGTACCATGACACCCAGGTCTCGTTGCACCTCCCCTTTTCCTAATCTGCCACCATTCAGATAATATTCTGCCTTCGTGTTTTTGCCACCTAAGTGGATAACCTCACATTTATCCACATTATACTGATCTGCCATCAGTATGAATACTAGTGTTTTTTATGTTATATTTAAATGATCTGGACTTGGGTTAGGGAGTACAATTTCAAAGTTCATGGCTGATACAAAACTTGGCATCATAATAAATAGTAAGCAGGATAGTAGCAGACTTCAGAACATAGACTGATGAAATGGGCAGACACATGGCAGATGCAAATTTAAGATGGATAAGTGCGAAGTGGTGCACTTTGGGAGGAACAACATGGAGAGGCAGTCATCATAGGCAGTCCCTTGGAATCGAGGAAGACGTGCTTCCACTACTAAAGTGAGTTCTTTGGTAGCTGAATAGTCCAACACGTGAGCCACAGACCCTGTCACAGGTGGGACAGACATTCGGGGGGGAGCGGGACTGGTTTACCGCATGCTCCTTCCGCTGCCTGTGCCTGACCTCTTCACGCTCGCGGCGTTGAGATTCGAAGAGCTCAACACCCTTCCCAATGCACTTTCTCCACCTAGAGCGGTCTTCGGCCAGGGTCTCCCAGGTGTCAGTAGTGATGCCGCACTTCACCAAGGAGGCTTTGAGGGTGTCCTTGTAACGTTTCCGCTGCCCACCTTTGGCTCGTTTGCCATGAAGCAGCTCTGCGTCGAGCAATTGCTTAGTTCTCATGCCAGACACGAGATTCTCGAAGTGGCCTGCCCAGCGAAGCTGATTGAGTGTGGTTAGCGCTTCAATGCTGGGGATGTTAGCCTGGGTGAGGACACTGATGTTGGTGCGTCTGTCGTCCCAGGGGATTTTCAGGATCTTGCAGAGACATCGTTGGTGATATATCTCCAGCAACTTGATATGTCTTCTGTACATTGTCCATGTCTCTGATCCCTACAGGAGAGCGGGTATTATTACAGCCCTGTAGACCATGAGCTTGGTGATAGATTTGAGCGCCTGGTCTTCGAACACTCTTTTCCTCAGGCGGCCAAAGGCTGCACTGGCGCACTGGAGGCAATGTTGAATCTCCGCATCAATGTCTGCCTTTGTTGACAAAAAGGCTCCCGAGGTATGGGAAGTGGTCCACGTTTGAGGGCCGCGCCGTGAATCTTGATGACTGGGGGAGGGCAGTGCGGTGCGGCAAGGACAGGCTGGTGGAGAACATTTGTCTTATGGATATTAAGCGTAAGGCCTATGCTTTCATATGCCTCGATGAATACATCGACCATATCCTGGAGTTCAGCCTCAGAATGTGTGCAGACGCAGGCGTCGTCCGCGTACTGTAGTTCAATGACAGAGGTTTGGGTGATCTTGGACCTGGCCTGGAGGCGGTGTAGGTTAAATAGCTCCCACTGATTCTGTAGTTTAGTTCCACTTCAGCGGCGAGCTTGTCGACAGTGAGGTGGAGCATGGCAGCGAGGAAGATTGAGTAGAGGGTTGGAGCGATGACGCAGCCCTGTTTAACCCCGGTCTGGATGTGAAATGGGTCTGTAATGGGTCCACTGGTAAGGATCACGGCCTGCATGTCGTCGTGGAGCAGGCGAAGGATGCTGACAAACCTTCGGAGGCATCCACAACGGAGGAGGACACTCAATAAACCGCACGGTCGACAGCGTCAAAGGCCTTTGTGAGATCGATGTGTGAGGGCTGCCGCTGCTCCTTGCATTTTTCCTGTAGTTGTCGTGCTGCAAAGATCATGTCCGTTGTTTCCCGTAGGAGCTCCTCGGACACAGGAAGAAGACGGTTGAGGAGAACTCTAGCGACAACCTTCCCAGTGGTTGATAGCAGGGAGATTCCCCTGTAGTTGCTGCTGTCGAATTTGTTCCCCTTTTTAAAAATGGACATGATCACTGCATCTGAGATTTCCTGGCGTGCTCTCCTCCCTCCAAATGAAAGTGATGATTTTGCTATGAAAATAGCAGTATTTTGAGGGGAGTGCAAGAGCAGAGGAACCTGGAATGCATATTCACAAATCTTTGAAAGTGGCAGGGCAAATAAGCTAAGAAAGCATATGGGATTCTTGTCTTTGTAAATAGGGGCATTGAATACAAGGACAAGGAAGTCGTGCTAAACCTTTACAAATCACTGGTTAGGTTTCAAGCGGGTTGGCAACCAGAGGTCACAGATTTAAAATAAGACAAAAACCTTTCGTACAGAGGGTTGTTAAAATTTGGAATGCACTTCCTGAAAGAGTGGTGGAAGCAGATTCCAGACAAACTTTCAAAAGGCAATTGGACGTGTACTTGACGAGGACTATTATGCAGGGATATGGAGAAAAGGCGAGAGAGTGGGATTATAATGGGCAGCTCTTTCACAGAGTCAGCACATGCACGACAGGCTGACTGCCTCTTTCTGTGCTATAAGATTCTAGATCTGCATTTACATGCCAACTTTGGCATTGTGCAATGCTAAGTTGGTGTGTAACAGCATCCTCAGTCTTCAAAACAGAACGTCAACAAATTGAACGTACAGACCATGAGACCACCCATCTGTCTATCCATCTATAATTAGCTATGTGAATGAGAATTTAAATTCAGTGCAATTTAAATTAGTTCTGCCTCCATAGTCGCACTGTTGCTGGCATTCTCTCTCTCTCTGATCATTGGTCCAAATGGATGAGAGAAAGAGAAAGAGGAAGGGGACTGCACTGTAATCATCCCTCCAGTGGTCTTTGTAATTGAGATCACTGAAGTAGTCAGAAGATGCATAAGCTGCTTAAATGTTTTTGCAACAATTTCCTTGTTCCTATTGCGTATTTTAACAAGAATTTGTAGGAACAGAAAAAATCTTAAGTTCAACACATCCATATCTTTTGATTAAGTTGGAAAACATTACGGAACTGCATATGAAATTCACCACTAAACAGTTTCTATTGTTCAGAAACCCATTGTGGAGAATGTCGAATTACCAATAGAAAATGTACAATATTAAAATACTCAAACTACCATAAAGATGGATATATAGGGCCCAAGTTTCCACAGGATAAAAAACGAGCGCCCCGCCGAGCTGGGTGCCCGTTTTTCGCGCCTAAAACGGCGCCAGAAAAAAAACACGCTATTCTCGAGCGCTTTGCAGCTCCTTGTCTGTTTGGCGCGGCGCCCAGGGGGGCGGAGCCTACACTTGCGCTGATTTTGTAAGTGGGAGGGGGCGGGTACTATTTAAATTAGTTTTTTTCCTGCCGGCAACGCTGCGCGTGCGCGTTGGAGCATTCGCGCACGCGCAGTGTGAAGGAAACATTGGCACTCGGCCATTTTTGTAGTTCTTTGTAGCCTTTTAATTTTTGAACATTTTTTAATAAAAGCACATTGCCATCAGCACTGAGGCTACCCTTCTCACTGTCTCCTTCCCCTCCCCACGGCAACAAACGGCAGTTTCCTCCCCCCTGGCGGCAACAAACCGCTGTCTCCTTCCCCTCCCTCCCCTCCACGGCAACAAACAGCGGTTTCCTCCCCCTCCCTCCCCTCCACGGCGGCAACAAACCGCTGTCTCCTTCCCCTCCCTCCCCTCCGCGGCAACAAACGGCGGTTTCCTTCCCTTCCCCTCCCTCCCCTCCGCGGCAACAAACGGCGGTTTCCTTCCCCACCCCCCCCCGCGGCAACAAACGATGGCTGAAGCACTTTCACACAGGTTGGAAGATGGTTTATTTAATCTTTTCTTGGCTTATAAATGTTTATTCAGGTTGGATTTATTTGCATAATATTTGTAGAAGTATAAATAAGGATTGATTGTAGAATGTAATGACTTCCCTTCCTCCCCCCCCCCGCCACCTCGTTCTGGACGCCTAATTTGTAACCTGCGCCTGATTTTTTAATGTGTAGAACAGGTTTTTTCAGTTCTACAAAAATCTTCACTTGCTCCATTCTACTTTAGTTTGGAGTACATTTTCACTGTGGAAACTTTGAAATCAGGCGTCAGTGGCCGGACACGTCCCCTTTTGAAGAAAAAATTCTGTTCCAAAGTAGAACTGTTCTATCTGACTAGAACTGCAGAAAAAAAAAATGTGGAGAATTGCGATTTCTAAGATAGTCCGTTCTCCACCAGTTGCTCCTAAAAATCAGGCGCAAATCATGTGGAAACTTGGGGCCACTGTTATACATTTTTAATTTTTTAAATTCTGTTAGGTAGCAGTAATGTCGGAGATCAACTTCCTACTGGGCAACTGTCTAATATCCCTTGGCGAAGAGCAGGAGTTAAGTATACAAATAATGAAGCTTATTTTGATGTTACGGAAGAAATCGATGCCATCATTGACAAATCAGGTAACAGTTTATTTTGTAACTTTTGTTTCCTCTGCAGCCAAACAGCCCCAAAAACTGTTAGCAAAACATTTCAGGATCAGTTAAAGCGGAAAAGCACTCCCTATCTGCACGTATGATCACTGGCTTCACCATGCTAAGCATTAATTCATTTTGTTTCTAATTAGTTTGCACAAATTAACATACATTTTTAAATGGCTTTAGTTTTGGTAGAGTTATTTTTTTTATGCCAGGATCAACTGTCTTTGCTGAAATCCAGGGGGTTATCGATGCTTGCATCAAGCTAACTGGAATGCCAGACCTCAGCCTTTCCTTTATGGTAAGTAACATTTTGCACAATTTGAACTAATCTTTTAATTAAAAAATGCATCCCTATAATAACTTGACAAAATACAGAACTTTTTAAAATGTATATTTCATCAACTGCCTGAATGCATTAAATGTTAATATGCCAATTACTCAACTGCCTTAAAATACACTTCAATTTTCATCAACGGCAGAATCCGCGGCTGCTAGATGACGTCAGCTTCCATCCATGTGTTCGTTTTAAAAGATGGGAATCTGAGCGAGTTCTGTCATTCATTCCTCCAGATGGAAATTTCCGTTTGATGTCTTACCATGTCAGCTCACAAAAGTAAAACTTTCTTTTCTAAACATAATAAAATAAGTGTTTGTTCCAGGACAATAAATGGGAAATAAATGTGACTTACAACAATGCATTGCTCAAAATAGGAAAGTGCCAGACAGAACTTGATATTGTTAAACAATTCCTGTTCATTCTTTTGACATTCTTACCATTGCCAACTAATGTTCAATATTAATAAATTACAAATGTGATAATGGCAGGCAGAGGTAGGAGTATAGAGAATTGGAATATTTTTATAACTCACACATGGCAGTTGTAAGTTTAGGTCAGTTCCATTCACCAGTAACAAAAAATGATCTTGCATCCTTACTCCTCGGACATTGTTCTAATTGGTTTGTGTGTTTTTTTAAAAACTCAGGCTTCTATGAACTGTTTGGGTGGGAGTAGCTTTTCAAGTTGCCCCACTATCATAAGTTCCTTGTAAGGATCAACAATACATTTTTTAAACCTCCATTTTCACAACTCCAACAACCTTGCATTTTATATGGGACCCGACAGCCTCGTAGCAAGAGCTACTGCGGGAACATTAGATGGGGTAATTGAAGGCTTGAGAAATTATGGGTTTTGAGAAGGTATTTGAAGTTGTAGAAATGTATTAATGTCACAGGGTCAGGCCATGCAGCTGAAATCTCAGTCCCTGTTGGTGGGACAGAGGAAGGGAGAATGCCCAGGAGGCCAGAGTCAAAACACTCAAAGGGTGTTGCAAGGAGAGAATGTCTGGAGGAGGTTGTGGCCCAAAATGATAGAGAATTTAAAGACAGGAGGAACAGGGAAATCTCAATGGATGTCATTTGTATGGACTTCTAGAAGGCAGTCGATAAGGTTCTGCACCAGAGACTGTTAGCTAAAATTGAAGCTCGTGGAATTGTAGGCAAATTATTGACCGAGTTAGGTGATAGAAGACAGAAGGTAGGGATAATGGGCATGTACTCAAATTGGAAGTGACTAATAGTGTCCCACAAAGATCTCAACTATTCACCATATTTATTAGTGACTTCGATCTATGGATCTCTTATTTTATCCAAGTTTGCCAATGACACAGATTTGTGGCAGGGTAAGTAGCATAGACAGGAGCATAAAATTAAAATCGATAATTTAAGCGAGTGGGCAAAATTGTGGCAGATAGATTTCAATGCAGACAAGTGTGAGGCCATCCATTTTGGACCAAAAAAGGATAGGGTCAAGTATTCTTTAAATGGTGAAAATCTCGCAACAGTGGAGGTCCAACAAGATTTAGGGGTCCATGTAGACAGATCAGCAATAATGTCGTCAGGTACAGAAAATAATCTTAAGGCTAATGAAATGTTGGCCTTTATAATTAGAGGGTTGGGATATAAAAGGGGGAGGGGGGGTGGAGGGTGAGTTTTGCTACAGCTATACAAAGCTCTGGTTAGACCATGTCTGGAGTACTGTTTACAGTCTGGGCACCACACCTCAGGTTATATTGGCCTTGGAAGGAATGAAGTGCAGATTCACCAGAATGTTACCAGGGCTCCAAGGATTAAATTAAGCAGAGATTACATAAACTAGGCTTATATTGACTGGACTATAGATGGTTATGGGGGTATTTGAGTTTTTTTGGATTTGGAAAGGGTAGAGAGAAATGTTTCACATTGGTGGGGGAGTCTAGGACAAGGCGACATAACCTTAAAATCAGATGCCGGCAGGCCTTTCAGTAGAGGTGGGGGGTCAGAAATTACTTCTTCACTCAAAAAGGTGGTAGAAGTGTGGAACTATCTCCCACAAAAAGCAGTGAAGCTTTGCAGCACAGGGAAGGAGCAGTTCCTTTAAAAATGTAAATTTTAAAACATGTACTTTTTGCCGTTTAATATTTGAAGACAATTGGATTGTTAATTTTGCCAATGGCTTAAATGTATATGAATGAGCATGAATTTATTTTTGTGGTGTACTTGACTTTCCGCTCGGTAAGTTTATGATTTTAGCTGTGCTGTCAGGGGATAGAACAATGAGAAGGTCACTGTAATCACTATTGAGTTCCTCCTCAGTGGTCAGCTTGATAATGGAGGAGATCTTAAAGCAAGGTTTCTATTTGTCCTCACAACTGAGAATGATGCCCAAGGAAATCTGACCAAGGAATAAATTAATTAGGGATTGGTTGGAGTTATGCTTTAATCAGTCACACACACACACACACACACACACACCGCATTTAATTTGTTTTAGGTTATGCAAGATACCTGGATAAGCTTAACATCCATATTCATCAAGATTTGTATTTGCAGCTTGGTGGCAGGTCACTGTAATCACTATTGAGTTCCTCCTCAGTGGTCAGCTTGATAATGGAGGAGATCTTAAAGCAAGGTTTCTATTTGTCCTCACAACTGAGAATGATGCCCAAGGAAATCTGACCAAGGAATAAATTAATTAGGGATTGGTTGGAGTTATGCTTTAACCAGTCACACACACACACACACACACACACACACACCGCATTTAATTTGTTTTAGGTTATGCAAGATACCTGGATAAGCTTAACATCCATATTCATCAAGATTTGTATTTGCAGCTTGGTGGCAATACCAGTTTATGTAAAACACAACATCAGCTTCAGAGAAAATGGATCTTCAGGGCGATTTGATATAACAATTGGGCCAAAACAGACCATGGGAACAACAGTGGACAGCGTTCTAGTGATTATTCATATGCCTAAAGGGGTGCTCAATATGACCCTTACTGCAGCACAGGGCAATTATACATTTGATCCAGTCGCCAAGGTAAGTCTCAGCACTTCATTCATGCAATTACATACTTTTGTCTTGCAAAAAAATGTAACATTACTGTTAAAACATTAATCATCATCATCGGCAGTCCCTCAAAATCGAAGAAGACTTGCTTCCACTCAGGTGAGTGTACAGTCCAATATGGGATGTACAGTCTCTCACAGGTGTGACAGACAGTCGTTGAAGAAAAGGGTGGGTGAGAAGACAGGTTTGCAGCACGCTCCGTCCACTGCCTGCGCTTGATTTCTGCATGCTCTTGGCGATGAAACTTGGTGCTCAGCGCCCTCCCGGATGCTCTTCCTCCACTTAGGATGGTCTTTGGCCAGGGACTCCCAGATGTCGATGGGGATGTTACATTTTATCAACGAGGCTGAGGGTGTCCTTGAAACGTTTCCTCTGCCCACCCTGGGCTCGCCTGCCGTGTAGTAGTTTTGAGTAGAGCGCTTGCTTTGGGAGTCTTGTGTCAGGCACGCGAACAATGTGGCCCGCCCAATGGAGCTGGTCGAGTGTGGTCAGTGCTTCGATGCTGGCCTGAGAACACAGATGTTGGTGTGTCTGTCCTCCCAGGGGATTTGCAGGATCTTGACAACACTGGTGGTATTTCTCCAGCAATTTGAGGTGTCTACTGACAGGAGGTGTCTACTGTATACTGCAGCCCTGTAAACATGAGCTTGGTGCCAGATTTGAGGGCCTAATCTTCAAAAACACTCTTCCTCAGGCAACCGAAGGCTGCGCTGGTGCACTGGAGGTGGTGTTGAACTTCGTCGTCGATGTCTGCCCTTGCTGATAATAGGCTCCCAAGGTATGGAAAGTGGTCCACGTTTTCCAGGGCCGCGCCGTGGATTAGGTTGCTGGAGGACCTTTTGCCTTACAGATGTTTAGTGTAAGGCCTGCTTTCGTACGCCTCTGAAGATGTTGACTATGACTTGGAGTTCAGTCTCTGAATGAGCGCAGACGCAAGCGTCGTCCACATACTGTAGCGCGATGAGAGAGGATGGGACGGTCTTGGATCTGGCCTGGAGACGACGAAGGTCGAACAGGTTCCCATTGGTTCTGTAGTTTCGTTCCACTCCAGCAGGGAGCTTTTTGAGTGTGAGGTGGAGCATTGCAGCGAGGAAGATTGAGAAGGGGGTTGGCGCGATGATGCAGCCCTGCTTGACCCCGGTCTGGACATGGATTGGGTCTGTGGTGGATCCATTGGTCAGGATCGTTGTGGAGCAGGCGGAGGATGGCAACAACTTTTGGGGGCAGCCGAAACAGAGGATGACGTTCCATTGTCCCTCGCGGTTCATAGTATCGAAGGCCTTTGTAAAGGTCAAAGGCGGCCATGGACAAGGGTTGGTGTTGTTCCCTGTACTTCTCTTGCAGTTGTCGTGCCGTAAAAATCATGTCCGTTGTGCCCCGTAGTGGACAGAATCTGCACTGACTGACTCCGGGAGGAGCTCCTCGGCCACAGGAAGACGACGGTTGAAGAGGATTCTAGTGATGACCTTCCCAGTGGCCGATAATGGAGATTTCCTCTGTAGTTGCCGCAGTCGGACTTGTCCCCTTTTTTTTTTAAAGAGATGGTCACGGTTACTGCATCTCAGATCTCCCGGCAGGCTCTCCTCCTTCCAGATGAGATGAGGTCATGCATTTGTGCTAATAGTGCCTCTCTGCCATACTTTAGTGTCTCAGCGGGGATTCCATCTGCACCCATTGCCTTCTTGTTCTTGAACTGACAGATGGCCTTTTCTACCTCGTGCAGGGCTGGGGTTTTGTCAAGATGGTGGCGGGTAGCATGCTGTGGGATGGAATCGAGGGCAATCGAGTCAAAGGCAGAGTCTTGGTTAAGATGATTTTCGAAGTGCTCCTTCCAATGGGTCCTGACTGCCTCGGTGTCCTTGATGAGGGTCTCCCCATTCTTGGCCAGCAGTGGGGTGGGGCCTTGGGTGAACTTGACTGCGGTGAAGAATCCTCGCATATCATGGCTGTCAGCCAGCTGCTGAATCTCCTGTGCTTTCTCCACCCACCATCTGTTCTTTAAATCGCAGGTTTTTTGTTGAACCTTGGCCTTAAGCCGTCTATAAAGCTGCTTTGCCGAGTTGGATTCTGAACCTAAACAAATAGATTTCTAGTGTAAACCTGTTTAAAACAAAAGGTGTTCCCCTCAAGCTGACCTTTATTTCAGTAATGAAGAGGGAATTGAGCGATTTTGTGATTAGATGTAATCCTGTGGCTCTCTCTTTCAGGTGTTAATTTGGGACATTGGGAAAATTACCTTGCCAAAATTGCCAACTCTTAAGGGATTAGTTAGCCTACAATCCGGGGCACCGAAACCAGAAGAGAATCCAACACTAAATGTTCAGTTTCGGATCCAACAACTTGCTATATCAGGTGAGCAGAATGGGATTTGCATGTAAAAAGAAACAGACCCATAATTATGGAAAAAATAGTTACAAAAACAGCAAAATAAATTTGCATGTGTAGCACTGTTGACTTGTACATGAAGATTTTTTGCTTCTGGCACATGTCTATGTAGCACAAAGCATGCTGATTGGTGGTTTAAATTCAAACTTTACAAATAAGCAATAAGCAACCAAAAAAACTTCAGAATTCCCAACACGTCCGTTGGGAGGGCGGAGGGAATAATCAGTCCCAGGAGCAACCATGTTGTTACATACCCTGCTATTTACCCTTAAGAATAACATTTATAGAATAAAAACAATTTCCAACTTCTATTACCTTGTTTTCCCTTCTATGTCAAGGGCTTTGGAGTTGCTTTCTGTTCCATTTCTGGAGTTTGGATCTCTGTGTATATGCAACACAAGACCGGTAGGGTAGCACATTGGATTAGAATCTGATTTGAAGGGGGGGAAACGGAGAATAAGAGCCAAGGACAGTTTCAGTGGGCAATGGGGGTTCTGTTCTGAGGATCGATGATTTAGGGCTCAAGAGAATGGCACCGAAATTGCAGAGATACGACAATAGGCATAGTAAATAATTGAGGAGCAAAAGAAGCTGCAAGGAAATATTGGTAAGATGGTGGAATGTTTTTTTTTAAAGTGGCATTGGTTGATAAAAATAGTAATTACACTTTTAATAGGAGAAAGCTAAGTGACATGGAAGAGCAGAAGAATGACAACATTAATACAGCACCTCTAGGGATAATGGTCATTTAAGAAACCAAATCCAATGCTGGGTTTATGGCAGGCGGTACAGAATACAAAAATTGAGGTAATGGTGAATCTATAAAGAACCTTACTAAGGCCAGAGTTGAAGTACATACGATCAGAAGGATGTTGAGGTAATAGAGGGCACAGTTCAGATTCATTAGGATGTCGACAAGGAAGTACAAATATGAAGAAAAACTTCAAAAATTAGAGTTCTGTTTAGAAGACAGGAGATTAATGAGCAATTTGATGGAAGTGTTTAAAGTTATAAAGGATTGGGATAGATTTAAGTTCAGTTTCTTTATGCCAAGATCAGACTCTGGGAGCAAGAGTGCTGAGCGAATGTAAAGTAGCACATTTTCATCTCGCCTTATTTTAGCGCTTACGTAGTTGTACAAGTAAAGTTGGTACCGAATAATTCTCATTCTGTCAACACAAGCTTCTCGGCTCTTTTGAATCAACAACACACTATTGTGGAATTTAATTAACTTAACCAGCTTATACTTAATATTGGCAAATGTGCCCATCTCTGATTGCTTTCTTCCTTTTCCAAGACTTCATTGCACATTGGACTGGCACCAGTCAAGGCCCTGGAAATGCCTCTGATCTGAACACGTGGGTTCAATGATGATATTCTGCACACGTTTGGGTTCTAATGTTTACAAAATAAAACATTAGCATTTGTGCCGACAAAAATCGGTTAATGATCTTGAATTACCGTAGTCTGCGGTTATGTATCTTGTCGCAAGCAGTTCAGAATGGCAAAAATTGGAACCATTACCTGTCCGCTTAGTCAGCAGAAATTGACGGATTTAATTAAAAAAGTTAAGAAATATTTTTGCTAAGTAGTGGGAATTTTAAATAGAATTCATTTGCTTCCCTCCTAGGGTTGAAAGTGAATCGACTAGACATGTATGGAGAAAGATACAAACCATTTAAAGGTGTGAAATACGTCACCAAAGCAGGAAAATTTCAAGTCAGGACATGAGAGAGAAAATAAAGTGTAAAACTTAAAACTGCATAAGTCCTGAAATCAGATATTCAGCCAAGCAGAATATGAATTATTTTTCAAAATTTAACTATTTTTGTCTCAAACTATTCCAGGATTCTCTTAATGCTTTAAGTAAATTCGTAAAAAGTAAAGGGAAAACATGAGGGGAAATATTTCAGTGGAATGAACTGCCTTAATCACAATGTTTGAACAGGAGTAAAAAAACAAATTAGCTTTAAGGTATTTAATTGAAATTGTTTTCTAAAACAGGCATTATTCTTTCACAAATTCTATTTCTTAATAATAGAACTTGCACACTTAGATATTCTAGTTTTTATAAAAATACAGCAGTATACAAGCTGTTCTACCTTGATGCTATAAAAGCCCAACTGTAATGTGGCACAGTACAAATGATAAACTAGCATTGCCAAGTTGTGCCAGGAAGATCCATTTAAGTACACATAACTGCTTCAAATGATTTTCATACACACTGCATCAGATACAAAGTAAATTACTTTCATATGCACAGCATCAGATACTTATGAATTATTCAGAATAGAGCTCATTAGTGTGCTAACCAAATCCTGCCTGCAATTTTCAACATGGTTCAATATAAATCATTGGAATTGCTAAATACACCATCCACTTCTGGAACGTGGATGTTTTTTTTATCTGACAATTCCGAAGTGAAGAAAATACCAATGCTATTGTTACAAGTAGGCTACTTTTAGACTTAAATAAGTATCCAGTAGCTTATAAATCGACTTAGTACATATAATTTTTTGGTCGCACTTTGTACTTTTGAATGTATGGTTTGATTGTCAATAAAAATTAGTTACATTGCAATTTAGTTGTTCCTACCTTTCGTACTGGCTATGGGGAAAATGCAAGTTGCAGATTTTAAATTAGATAATATCATTGTGCACCTTAGTTTGGCATATCTTAAATAGAGCTGGAACAGATACTGCGTGATGAATCATACACATCACTCAAGGTAAAAAGGACAGTGAGGATTCAGCACTAGATTGGAGAATCTACACCCTACATCAAGAATGATCAAGGTAACAGAACAGCAGTCCTAATAGCTAGTAGTCAGGTTTCCTAATCTACCACAACCAATATCTTGGAAATTCAAGGATAACAATGCAAGTAATTTTAAATTTATGTGGTGAATGTTTTGGTGAAACTGCTACAATTTCATCACAAATGTTGGGCATAATCAAACACAACAGTTGACTCAAAATGGCTAAACTCCAGTTAACAGCTTTGCCTATGTTCACACAGGGATTCAAATCAAAATTTCAGCAATTGAAACAGGATGTGCGCTAAAGCTCTGCAAAATAAAAATCAAAATTCAGCTTCATCTCCAAAATTCAACATGTGCATAATTTAAGTCACAAGAAAGACGTCTTTAAATGTTTGTGTGCTGGACTCATGAATTCAACATGTTCAACTGAAGGAAGTAGACAATGAACAAACAAAATGTTACAAAATATTTTATTTTAAAAAATGCAGGTACTGATAATGCAGCTAATATCTAAAATTTAGTTCAGACAAGAGATATAAATCCTGGTATAGCCAATGAATATATTCCTCTGGATTGTTCATATTCTTTGTAAAATACAACAAAACTCCACAAAATGTATGCAGAGAATTACCATACAAACAGATCATAGGTATTCTAGGTTTTATAAATACCCTATACTAGCCAAAGTATTGATTTTCAATTCAATAGCAGGGTATTCATTTATCTTAAGAGGAGCTACATTTTAGTGAATTCCTTTTGTCACATAACTCATGTTCTCTGCCAGTTACTTAAAATTTCTTATTTCTCCTTACTTAGTGGCCATGTAGATTACTAGGGCAGCTTTCTCTTAATTATGATTAAGTAATTTATATTGAGAGCCAATGGTCAATCTAGCCCCAACACCAAAGATAAATTGCCATTTCAAGTGGAAAACTTGTTCCACATCACATTTAAGAAATATATAATTTATTATACATTTAATTACAATTTTATCTCCGCTTTAATGCCTTCCACCAAAACTGGACATGGGTGTCCGAATATATTCCTAATTCCAAAACTCTTATCCACTATGTTTAAGGATCCACAGTTTCCAGTGGAAATCACATGCCATGACACATTTTAATAAAGTATAGGAAGGCTTTATACTAAAATGGTGAATCCACAGGCATTGCCAGAATCACAATCACAAAATGCTCCGATAACCCAAGTGGCTAAAAAAAAAAACAGGAATATACTTCGAGAAAATATATAATTTAATGGAAGTAATGAATTCACCATTAAAGCTTCAATTCCTCTTAATGTAATGGTTTCCATATTTACATTTAAGCTGCAGTAATATCATGCATTATCTGTTACTTAAAAGGTCAAGCTGACTAGTTAGATACAGTACATTTCATTTTGCCCTTGCTTCTTGAATGTGAATGGTTGACATGCAGTCACATGATTTTCACCATTGCCAACTGAAGTATTAGGGCCAACAGAATAGTTCCAAGATTTATTTTGATCTTTCACTAGGTCTAATGAAACCAACTCCATATGATTGAAATATTGAAGAGTAAGTAGCTTCTGGCAACAAAAACTCAATTGTGGCTGCAGTTTTCAAACTATTAAATAACTAATCATGCTGCGTTTTGCAGAATTGATCCTCTCAGGATAATTAAAATACTATTGTAATTCAACTGCAGTCATGGTGTACGTTTAACCTGCTCTCAAAGCCAACAGTTTGCAAGATAAATAAGCGTCGACTCCTTAAGAATTGCAGCCACAGCAGAAAGTTTCATTTTTCATCCTTTTCATTTTCAGTTTGTTTTTTGTAGTGGTGTCTGGTAAAGTAAGGCCACAACTTCCACATGTGCATGAAAAGTCAATTATAGATGTAACTGATCACTTAATAAAAGTATGCAGGCACATAAATATTTAAGATAACAAGTCTAAATATCAACAATAATGTTTCTTTAAATTATCTTCTATGGTTTTCGACACCAAGTTGTCAACATTTATACATTTAAAAAAAATCTGGTCTGCAAAGATTCTTTTTGAAAAATGTAACAAATACTGCTGATTATTTGGGAAGCCGGTATTGAAAACCATTTATATATGGAAGAAATATATTTTGGGGATTTTTATTAGTTGAATATTCCAATAGTTTTAACAACTTATGGTATGGAAATAACCATTTGGACAATTGTATATGAGCAATACAGCACAGTACATTTCACTGAATACACAATCAGTAAATTTTGAAACACTGGTTCATTTAGATCCCTATGGAAAGTAAGGGTGAATGCAAAATTAAACAATATATTTTTGTGAAGCAATTGTACATGAATATATTTTCAATTAAAATACCCACACCATGAAAGTCAATTTCTTGCTCATAAAAATAGTTTATCATGAAGTTCAAGAAATGGCTCAATAATCTTAAAAATATTACTAACAACCAGCTTGGCTTACAAGGACTTAACCTGCTCTTATTTCTTTGCACTGAAACCAACCGACCCAAATTACTTTACGTTTTAGCTCATGAAAAGCATTTTATAGACCATTTTCTTGTCCAAATGTAGCCATGTTAACAGAATACAATTCTAAAAAATTTATTTTATTTTCTCATTGATTGACTAAACCCTTCAAGCAAATCAGATACTTTAAATTGTCAATAAACTTTTCATAAACCATATATTTAGTCCAGAATTTAATTGAACTCATAATAATGTGGATTTCAGATAAAGTTACGTAATCTAGTTCATAAATGGCTAATAATTCCTGATCAAGTCCTAGATTCTGCTAGTTATACATATCCGAAGTAGCATCATGCCCACTCTTAAGGTAGTGCACTGAACCAGTATTTGAGCACGTCAATTTTGTGCTCATATTTGATAAGCACATTGTTGCTCTTCAATTACCACTGTTCAGGAGTCATCATACCAAAAACATTTGATATAATAGACTATGTTCCATGATTGGTAGCATATTTCTCTCAATAAACTATACCAATTTACAAAGAAATTTAACAGACAGAGTCTTTGGCTTAGTAATTGAATTCATCCCAGGCATCAAAAGAATTAGAAATAGGACATGTACAAATCTAATAATCAGCTTAGCATGTACTCTGCCGCACTACAGCTGTACAACAATCCAGGTCCATCCACAGCAAGTACATAAAGTGTCTGTGTAATAGTGTTGAACAAAAAGACAACTTTCAAGGTTAAGATAGATCAAACATATGGCACCTGGGCAAATAGTGTACACAAGTTGCCCCCAAAATACATTACATCGCCATTATACTGATGTATAGGTCATGTCCATACATGTTGGCTATCGCAGAAGACTTCCAGCCATTCTTTATATTTGTGAATGCAGGACATAGAGAAGTTCTCGCTTGTCTGCTATGTCAATTGTATATCAGATGAAAAATATAATTCACTCTGCCCAGTAGGGATAAATTGCTAACAGATATTGAAGAAATACAGTTCTTAATTTTTGTGATATTAGAAAAACTGTGAAGAAATGTAAAAAAAAAAACAATTTTTTCAATTTTGAGCTAAACATTTTCATAATTCTAATAGAAGTATCGTACACGCAAGATGAATATACTAACAAGTGTTAAAATCTTTGCTGATAATTGTATTAGTAGTGAATGCTGTGGATTAGAAAAATTAACAAAAAATAGCACTGCCATTCGGATTCATTTTACACTTCCAGTGCTCTAGATGTAGAACATTTTGTTCATCCAAGGGAAATTCTTTGTATTATTGTACCAAAATGGATAGGACCAGGCACACTTGTTGGTTTACTGATACCATGGAGTCTTCCGAACCCAACGGAGGGTGAATCCTGCATCTGTTCTGATCTTAATGGAAGCAGCCTCTGCTTCTCGCACAGTTTCCTTCACTGACTGCATCAGGTTCTGAGCATTGTGAACCAACATTTCTGTAGCCTGACAGGAAAAAATAAAGTAATAAAAAACATTCAATACAAACAAAGTTTGCAAGATATTTAAAAATTACAAAGCGCTTGCTCCTAAAATTTGCATACAAGTTGATTCTATTATAAATATGCTTGCTGTTAAATCTATCAAGGGAAAACGCAATTGGTTTAATACCTGCTTTCAGCTTAAGTATTACTTAATGCTGTTAAAAATCCCAGTCCGTCAGTGAAATAATAGATAAAGTCTGATCATTTTAATCGAATGTAAGTTTAATATGGTAAGTCATTATGATGCATATGTATAACAATACTTTTACCCGCAACTATGTCACGCCATTAATAACTTAAAACGCAAGACTAATCTTTAAAGAAACTTAAAGGATCTAATTAAATTGCTTTTGTGGAGAAGAATGAATGAGGACAATTAGACCCCACTTGAGTAAGGGTAAAGCAATGAAAGCACAGTGATATTCGATCAAGGTGATGATCAAGGATGATGACTTGAGCGAGTCAGATGCCTACAAGCAGCAGTTTGGCTGGATTCATGTTATTTGTTCCCTGCTCCAACCAACACACATTTTGCCCCTTCCTGGTATCTGTTTCATTCAAGGAGTGCAACGCTTAGGAAGTCAAAAACGATCCCACAAAAATATCTTGGCTTATTTCAGAGACTCAAGTATTAACCAGTGCTTGGATTTAAAGCCACAATTATATAACGCAAAGCAATTATCTTTCACGTGTGATTTTAAAATAAATGGGTTACATCGTCAGTTTGAACAAGGCCATGGTTTCACAAATTGGAAGATTATGAAGACTAACCTGCTCAGACTCCTCCTCACTAATGTTGGTGCGGCCCAACATTGTCGCTTTGACAGTGGAGAGAATTTTAAGTTGTGTGCTGATGGTTGGGATTCGTTCACACACCTGTGATGGAGAGAAGGAAGTGAGCACATAAGCAGCAGAGAAAATATAGAAAACCATGAATTGCACTCAAATTTCTTTCCTATGGGTCATGGGTGACACGATCAAGGTTGTACTTATTGCGCATCCCAACTTTACACAATAGAAAATGAGGAAGATTCTATATATAATGATTCTTTTCTTTCTGAAAGGTTTCGCTTATGTCTGGGATTTTGCCATTTATCACATTCTTCCAATCCGAATTGTGCAACTTGAATGTGTGTAAAGGCACTTTTTTAATAAAGTCCTATCTGCAGACTGAATTATTATTCTGATAGTTCTGTTCATTGTTCAGTGCTTCAGTTCATGTGCCATACCTGTAGAAGGTTAGTTCTGATTCGCTTATCAGTGCACTGTTTGGCAACTTCCTTTGCCAGTCGCGTCACTTCATCAGATGCCTTAGCTATGTCCTTAGCACAGTGAATAAGGGCACGTTTGTTTCCACTGCCACCACGCACCAGTCGAGACATTTCTGCCATCAACAAGGCCATCCTCTTGGCAGCACCAATGATGTCATTTCCCTGATGAATAAATCCACATCCAGGATTAAACATTTTGGCATATCAATTTGGTTATTTAAAAAAAAATGCAAGCACATGGTCTCAATCCAGGTTGCTGTCCCAATAGACCCTGCGCACCTTACATAATTTGTTGAATTGATTTGTCTGCAGATACCTCAGTTAGCCCAGGATTTTACACTGAATAGTGGTTTAGAAATTTTAAAAAATTCAAATCTATTTCTGCAAAGAATGCATTTGCACATTTTAGATTTTTCAAAACTAGCTTTACCTCATTAAATAGCATTTTAAGTCCAAGTTTTTAAATTATGCCTGCAGTGCTCTTAGTGGAAAGACTAAATAACGTTATTACAGCCCAAGCTTTCAAACGTGACAAGTGCTGTATCATGCATTTTCAAGCACATAGTCGCTTACTGATGATTAAAAACAGCTTCAAACAAAAGCATTTTCCAGCTTTATCTCAACTTTTGTGAAGCAACTATAAACGTAGTCTATTGTGAAACACAATAACATCTCAACTTGTATAAATTCAGTAGTTACAAAAATAAAAAGTCCTACAGCAGAGGTAAAATTTCACAAATTTTGTGAATTTTAACTTGGTGTATAATGAGAAGTAAAATCACTTTCCTACACATCTGAAAACAAACTATTAAGAAATTCCACTCTTTAAAGTACTGTATCTCTCCTGATGACTCAAAAATTTTATCCTGTGATTAGCTGAGCCATGAAGACCAGCAAGATCGCTGATTCGGTGCCCAGTCTATGTTCAGCTTATTTTGGGAAGGACAGTACTAATGTGCTACAGTTAACCTCGGTCACCCGGATTCAAAAGGAGAGAAAAAAATTGACCAGGTTTCCACTTCTAAACTTCATCCGCTGAACCCTGCAGGAAGTTGATTTAATATGAACATTTGACAAGGCCAAATCAGTCGTCTGCAATTATCGGGGGTCCTCAGGTCACACAGCCTCCAAGGCTCACTGTTGAGAATTGCACATTAATTGGCAAAAAAAATCTGAGAATGATCAGATGTTATCCCGACAAGGATTCAATGACCTAGAAATTGCACTTTGAGCCCAAAATGAATGGCAAGTCAACAGTGACCATTCCATGTGCTGGTTTGGGATGGTGCGAGGCCTGCGGTAAATGAAGCAATGGGCCTCACCGACGAAATACAGATCTGGATGAAGTGTCCCAATGCAGCTCACTTTAATATCTGGATTCACTGCAATGCTGGCAGGAGGTATGGTGGGGGCGGGGAAGAGTGGACAGAATGTGGGAGAATGCAGTCCAGCAGTTCCCACAGCAGCACTGAGAAGCCAGGAGGAGGTCTTATGCTCCCCCTTCCTACATATTCAAATAAGTAAAGAAAAACTTACCTCTTCCTCATAGCCTCCAGCAGTCCCGTTAAGGCCTGCTTTTTAGGCCTCCATAGGCCCAGAAAAACTGAATGAAGCATGTATCAGTTTTTTCCCACAATTTGGCATCAGGATCCTGAGAGAGGTGGTAGGCCTCTGATTAATATAATTAGAGTCTAATGCTTGTTTTAAGTCTTGAGTCTAAGCACTTTGAAGGTTATTGAGCACAGGATACTGCTGCCCAAAATTGGTCCCTTTAACCTTGATTTTGTATCCAAAAGCAGGCCCGACGCATAGCAATTTCTAACCAACATCTTCATGGAAGATGCATTGGCAAAAAAAAGCACAGTGAATGTATCAAGATTAATGCAAGTTTATTTTTGCAAGTTCAATTTATTTTATGCATATTTTTATGTAATTCCCTCCTGTCCCCATTTCTCTTTTCTCACCAATTTTCACTCGATAATTCCTGGTCTCATCACAGGGGTACTGTTCCATGGGGATTAATCGCTCCGGTTCCTCATCAGAGTGAGGAATCTTCAGGTTTGTACCTTGACACTGAGCATCAGCAGATCATTCAACCATCAGGCCACAACAGCCAAGCATATATCACCCACACAAGTGGCACTTCAGGCAAGGGTCACTGGATGCTGGAACCCGAGACTATTTTATCCTTTCTAATCCAGGGGAGCAGAGACAAAAGGTAGCTCCCCTACTGCTGCTCCAGCTCATCATTTAAATCAGCACAGTCAGCGTGGCTCAGCTGCTCTCTAGATAAGTTCACCAAGTCATCTGGGAAACTTGGAATATATACTGTAAAAATAATGTGTTTCAGGGATTGAATGCTTTCAGGACACAATTGTTCAGGATCAATAAAATAAAGACCATCTTCTCACTATTCAGAATCAATTATTTCAATTTTTGAAACTGCATTATTTAACAAAATAATTGGCAGTTTGGAGGCCACTTTAGAAGTTAAATATAATAGGTTACAAAAAACATACGATCCTCTTTTTAAAAAAAAAAAGTGGTAACGCCAATTTTCAACCCACCAAATTAGTTAGCCTTCTCTTCCATTAATTCATTGAAGATGGCGCTCCGGAATCAAATTTCTCCAAGACAAAATAAAACATTTAAAAATCCCAGTTAGCCAGGTCAAAAATGAAAACTCCACATTTATTTTAACTTAACTGAATATATTATTTAATGATTGAGTGCCATCAGAAATTATTAAAGAGGTCACACATGTGTTGGCTCTCAAAGGGCTATCCACTTAGTCGTATTCCCTTGACGTTTCCTCAAAGTCTTAAAAAATTTTTCTTTATAAAATATTTATTCACTTGCCTTTTAAAAGCTATCATCTTCCACCGCTGTTTCCATAAAGCATTCCCTGTCCCAACTACCCTCTGCTTAATAAAAAAAATCCTAATCTGCTCCTTGAACTCGCAAGTTAAAAAAAATGTTCATCCAAATCATGATCATTGGCTATACACTGGGGTCAAATTAGTATTTCCTGCATAGAGCATGGTTGGTGAGTGAACTTTACCGGTTCTGCCATCATTTTCAAAATACTGACTGCAAAATTGTTTTTTTCCCCCCCAGAGTACCCCAATTAACCGTTTGTTCTTTATCAAACTAATTGATCACAAAATAAGCTTTCCACCAACAGCAATATTGTCAAGGGCAGAGCATTGGAAAAAATGAGGTGTTTCAAGAAAAGCAATGATTGCAAACTTACTTGAAATAAATGTTGACAACTCAAGCCAGTTCCTATGTTCCAGAAAGAATAGTGACACACAGTCACTGGAACTAAATGAGCTTTGACAATTTTCTATTTAAGTAATACTATTGGTATTGAAGGAAGGACAGCTGCCCCGCAACAGCCTCGGGAAATATAATGATCAGTTCAGACTTCAACGAAAAACTCTGAATCCTACAATTCCCAAGTTTACTGACATACGTGTTTTAATCGGCCAACAAATGTTACCACTAAAAACTAAACTGATATTCAATGTTTTAAAAAAATCTCTTATAAATTAAGACACAAACTATTTGCTTTAAAATGTAACCGTGTGATTGAAAACAAGATCAGGCATTTAATCATGCATATCCAAGAACTGCAATACACAGATAAAATGTTAGTAAAACAATAATGTGTGCTATTATATCTACAATAGTTAATCAAAATCATTTAACTCCAATAAATCAGATAAGTGCTGTTAGTCCAGACTAAATCTAGAAACAAACAAAACTTCAATGGCACAAACAATTTTCTTGTAAGGCTGCAAACTGGAAAGGAAGAATGTCTATTATATATATTTTTTTTTAAAAAGGGTAAAATTTTAGAATAAAAAGTGCTGCACAGTTGCAGAAAATTCATTTGTGTTACATAAACCTTTGAAAAAAATCAAAATATTTGCAACTCCACTTACAACAACCACTTGCATTTATATAATGCCTTTAACGTATTAAAATGTCCAAAGGCACTTAAATTTAAAACTTGTCTTGTATTACTCTATTCTAGAGGTTGACTTTCAGAAATTCTCAAATAAACCTGAAGTAGTTTTTCTGTACTGAAATGAATGAATTTTAATATGGTTTTTGCCTTCGATACATTGAAATTATTGTATAGACTTAAGTAATGACACGCTGCAAGATCGCATGAGTATACAAAACAAAGAAACCCTACAGCGACACACTATATTAAGTGTCTTGGCCGAAGACCCAACCATTCTGCTGCATATCTTTTAAGTCAATCTCTGGCAAGCTGCCAATGACCTGGGAGGAGATCAGAACTTAATCCATAACTGAGGAAGATCCTAATCATCACCCAGCTGAAAATGGAGCAAATTTAGAGCTCAGTGGTTTTTTCCCAGCTCGGTGACCAAAGGTGATTTCCACAGGCCTGCTGCTTTCTCTGGACAACGGAGAATCTCTCCAATCATGGTGGAAGTATTGACATTCTTTTCTTCCTTTAGTATTGGGGGAGGTTACAGTACTGGAGATTAAATATCCCTGTGAAAAATGTTTTTGCCCTTGAACCTGCTGGTTTGCAAATTATTCAGAAAGCAATCCAATATGAAAACACAACCTCCAGTTTCCAAAAACTGCTACTGCAGAAGTCCATTCTAATTCCAGAAACGGTCTTCATTAATGGGCAGGTCAGCAGATTTCATTGATCAGGACTTCGAAAACAGAAATGTTGCATCAATTTCAGAATACTGAAGTCGTTACATTACACATTTTCTGCTGGAATTTTCAAAAGTTATTGCATCTGACAATGATAATTTTCTCAATGTCTTTGGAACATTATGTCAGATGGTTTCAGTCATAAAGCAGGAAAGTAAACTTCCTTTTATAATTCTTGTTAATGCAAGGCAACAACTTCTGGGCCACAAATAAGCATTCATCACAACTCAAGTATGTATAATTGAATTTCAATTATAATGATGTAATTGCAATTGTAGTGAAGGTCAATTAAGATGTAACCTTAGCTTAATTACTTTCACTTAAAAAATGGATTAAAAAAATTAAAACCCAAATAGCCAAATATTTCAGACTATTGGAATGAAATGGAACTGGATTAGATTAAGGCCCAAGAAATTTTATTTCTACCTTAAAGGCCGTAATATTAATAATGTCAAACACAGCTGAAGCCAAGAAATCAGACACATTTGATATTCCTTGACTACAGACACTTGTGCTAGATTTTCCATCCATGGAAAAGCTATCCCAAATTAATACTTTAAAACAATTTTTAATATATTTTCTATAGACAGACAGTCTTCCTTTAACAGTTACTGCCAAACCAAGTCTCTGCTTTTTATATCCATCTTAGTATTAGCGCTTTGAGGGAAGCAGCGCAGACAAATTAAATGACTTCATTAAAAATATTACAATATATTTATCATTCAGAAACTGTCATATATGGCTTCACAGGTGATGGAGAATATGCAATGTTCAATGTCAACAATCGAGATCTTGGTACACTCAGTTTGCCAGAGAGCAAAATGCCTCCAAATGCATCAAAGTCAACTCTTAATTGACTGCTGACGTTGATGAGGAACTTGTGAAGCCAATCACATTTGTTCAAGAATGCAGACAAACATTTTACTTCAGGCTCAAGAAACCCAGCAAGAATCTACAGTGATGCAAATGGGTCAATGTTTCGAATGACTGGATGCACATGAACCAATTGCCAGTGGGAAAAACTGAGGAGTACCTTACTAGACCATTTTCTTGCTTCTCGATGCAAAGCCTGAGCAGCAGCCAGAATTGGCTGGTTTACTGGCTGATTTGTAGGCATTAAAAGTAGCTCAGGCTCGTATTCATCTTCATTGTCAGAGGGAAGAGTCAACTCAACATCATCGTCATCATCATCATCATCACCATCATACACATCTACATCAGCCTCAATTGCTTCACTTGCCTCATCAGTCACATCAGGCTTTAATGGAAGCGAGTGCAGAGGGGAGGATGGAAAGACAGTGAAAGAGTTAGTAGGAGAGACAGAAGGAGGAAAGAGGATATGAATGGAATTATTTTAGTAATTGGGTATCTTCTTGTTCTGTAGGGAAGGAAAGCAAAAAATGCATCTGGGAAAAATCGGGAAGGGAAGAACAGATGGCTATTTTTAAGCTTGTGACTTAACTTACTGCCAACTAATGGAAGCAGATGCATCATGCTTGAGGGAAAGTGCAGAGGAGGAAGGCTTTTTTCGCAGAAAAGCTAAAAAACTTTCCTGCGCATTTAATGACTCATCTTTTGACCTTTTGCATAACTAAACAGCAGGATAAAGACAAAAATGATAATGACATTATTCAATGATCTGAAGCAGAATCGGTAGCATGCACAACACTGGGAACTGAATGCAAAAACATATACAAGTTTGGATGCTGGAAAGCAGTAGAATGATGGGACAATGAGGGAGAGTCATGCCAGAAATCATCACAAGTTATATTCTTAAGGGAATTGAAAGCCAAGTTAAAGATACAGGTTAGAAAAGTACAAACGGAAATGCAGGAATTGCCAATCAATGCTGTAACAAAAAAGAAATCCAGCTAACATATGGGAAGGTAAAGCTTTGATGAAACAAAGCTGAAATTAAAGATTATTGTTGTCAAGCTAAGGATAAAGCGGCGTTCATAAGTTGAAAAAATTAATTCTAGAGTTAGTAGAACCTAACAGTGAAACAGAAAAGAGAACAGGTTTTGCCTCGACACCTTGACCTCAAATTTAACACCCCCCACCTGACAGACAAGTGATAGTCGGAGGTTAAAGTATCAGGATCGAGCAACCTGACTCTATTCCCATCCGTTTAAATTTTTATGAACCGAAATCAGGCCATCGATGAAACTCCTGCCAACAGGAGTCTCATTTTCAGAAGTCACGGCCCGATTACATCATCAGCGCCGTGACTTGAACTTAACTGCCCATCAGGGGAGGCCTGTGCTGTGGGATTCCCGACAACAGATCAGAAGTTTAAGATTTGCTCCTTTTCATATTCCTTGTGGGCCAGGAGGTGCAGGAGTGTTTCCCCCAGGACTCACAATGAAGCCTTTGGCCTCTCCCAGCCTCAATTGTCAGGGACTGTATCACCGACCTCCAGCTGCGCCCTCCGACCACGACTTATCGCTCCCACCCAATGGCCAGGAAGTCAATGTAGCTGGCTATCAGCCCAAAATTATTTAAATGAGGCCTTGCCGGTAAGATTGGCAGGATCTCCACATTCCCGGCTTTGCCGGGTTCATTGCCTGCTCCCCCACCCGCTACCTCCCCAAAGTAGCAGTCTTGAATTTGACCACGGTTCAAATTTCATCTCAGAACAGACACCCCAACTTTTGGTCTATTAACACAGCTATATTATTCAAGCAAATAAATGATCTATTATTCAAATGAAAAAAAAAGTTCCATCCATAAAAGGAAGTTCAACATTCCAATATTGGGAATTAAAAACTATCCTATTTTTAACTACAGAAAACTCAAGACAGACTGGGGAGTGGGAAGAGAACAATTTTATGCAAAGGTTCATGGTTAGTTCTCTTAAGCCAGCCAAGATTATATTTGCAAAAATCACACTTCCATGATAGAGAGCTTTTATCTTTGCAACTTGAATCTATATTTTCTTTTAAAAAACACCACCACTTTTCTCAATTCAGCTAAATTTGCAGTATGCAACAAGTGTCCAAACATTTTACTTTCATAGTTTTGAAATCCTAGGCATGCAGAACAAAGACTTCCTCCAGCCAACCTTGCAGCTTCACCTCATGATGTGACTTAGTTTCAAAAATAAAGGTGGAAAATGGTTGTAGGGAGGGAGAGCAGGATATGGTTACACTAATCCAATACTCAGTACCTTGATGGGGAGTGAGTCTCACAGCAGGCATATCTCTTCGCCAAAGTACCTCATGAGGGCCTAGATTGAGCAGTTAGTGATAAGTCAGCCAGCAACTGACTCCGACATCTAGACACAAGGCAAGTTGCTCATGTAGGTCCTTTAACTACAGCTCATGAGAAACCTCAGACTTGGGACAACAAGCTGCCAGAAGACGTTACCTGGAGACTGGATACGAGAGCCAATACCAATATATCCAGGGCTTAGTAACTACCATAACTGGGTTGCAGAGAGGCAAGGAGATGCTGTGGGTCTGTACCTGTAGCTGATGAAACCACCATTCAATGGAGTTTATGTCCATGTTTTGAACAGGTGGTGTGTAGCAAAGCACTCAGTTTTTATAGTGAGTTGCACTGCTCATCATCCTGCTTAGAGGAGCTCCTAGTATTTTCTGCCCACCTAGCAAGGCCTTAAACCTTAGTCGTCTATCAATTAGTTATTCTCCTTGTTGGAGGCAGACTAAGTATCTCTCAGGCTGTACTGGCATTAAGAGAACACACCAATGAAAATTCAACAAGTTCACCTTGTAATCAGATACGCAAGTCAAATACTCCAGGGCATGGTTGATGATTGGCCAATCGGTGGTGGGGGATTGGGGAGGAGGGGGGGGGGGGGGAGATTGGATTGGAGCAGAGGAAGAAGATAGTAAGAAAGATTTTCAGGAAATATTTTCAGAAAGCCAAAAAAATTAAATTTGAACACTATAATAATCAAATTAGAATACACATTAATTATACTGCTTCAGAGCAGAGAAACTGTCAATTGTAATAACCCCCATCCCTACTTTTGTATTTGTTTTTAATCCAAAGAATACATCTAACACAAAATATGGAATAATGGCACCTCCTTCAGCTATTCTACGTTTCATCTCCACTCTAATTTAAATGGGTACATTCAACCACCAAATGAGTTAAATATACAATATTAATCAGCTGACACTAAAGTATTATCCATCTATTTTAACAATCTCTTATACAATCGGGAAGTGATTAATGGTAGTTTACAATCAAATAGCAAAGCTATTTGCAATCCACAGTGCATTTCAAACACCATTTTTGTTAAATTATTGTAAATTCTAAAACTATTACTCAGCAGTTCATTGGGTCAGTAAATGCCTCCCAAGATTTGTATATGTTGATCATTACTCGTATTTATTTTCTACTGAATGAGTATAGTGTACAAAAGCCTGCCACCCCAAGTGAGATTACATAAAAGGAAAGATGACCTACCTTGTAGGGCCATATTCATTCTTTGAATTAAGGCACCTTTCACACAAAGATCAGTTAGAAAGCAGAAATATTCTATTTTTCAGAGCGGAGACACACACACACTCCAGGGATGATCAGACATTTTTGCTATCTGATATTATTGTCAGCACAGACACAATCCTCCCAATCCACTCCCATATAGTTTAAAAGGACTTAACTCCACTCCCATATAGCATAAAAGGACTTATCCAACTCAAGGAAAACCAATTTATTTTCACAAAACCCTTTGCTCACCTCAAGAAAACAGCAGTGAGACTACATCAAACACATCCTTAGCAAAGGCACATGGCAGGCAGAATGGGAATATAGTGTGTGGAAAACGCTTCCAACCCTATAAAGTAGTTTTCCTCGTATTTACTACCAGTTTCATACTCGCACTGGTAGAAGCGGACAAAGTATTGCAGTCAAAATGACACGGAGTGGGTCCTTTGTGCAGGAGCAGACATCAAGACAGATCTGCCGAATTAATGCAATTTACACCCTAGATTGCAATAGTGTTTTATTAAGATCTCTATTACTCTAGCTTTACAATCACTAGAGACTCACTTATGGTTATTGGAAGGAAGGATGGAAGGATTTGCGTTTATACAACAACTTAATTGACCTCAAGTCATCCCAAAGTGCTTCACAGAAAATTAAATACTTTTAATTATAGTCACTGTTGCAATGTTGGAAATGTGGCTGCCAATATGCATACAGCAAGGTCCCACAGCAAGCAATGAGGTACATAACCAGATAATCTGGTTTCCAGTGATTTTGGTTGATGGATAATGTCGGCCAAGCCACCAGGAGAGCTTCCCCAACTCCTCTTCGAATAATGTCTTACATCCATTTGAAAAGGCCGACTGAGCCGCGGTTTAACGTTTTTTTCAGAAAGGCGGCACCTCTGACAGTGGAGCAGTCCCTCTGTACTAAATTGGACTGTCAGTCTAGAATTATGTTCTCGTATTTCTGGAGTTGAGTTTGAACCCCCGATCTTGTAATTCGCAAATGAGTGCGCGACCACGAAGCTAAGGCTGCCACCTAAAAAGTGATTAATATATCCCACAAACACAATCTTAAAAAAAAAGGAAAAGTGTGCAAGTATTTGAAAAGGAAAAAATTAAAAAGGACATTGAGAAAAAGGAATTAGAGTAAACAGCAACTAGCACTGGCACAGATGCAGCACGCTGAATGCTTCCTTCTATACCATAATTTCTATGGTTAAAATATATTTGATGCGATGAGTCCTCTTGGTCTTACAACAGAAGCATTTACAAGGACTTAGTGATTTAGTACTGTCCTTGGAAAATATCAAAGCTCTTACGGAAACAATGGCCCAATTCATCATGGAATTATCAGTTTTGTTGAATTAAGAGATAACCATATGCAAAAACATTGGTTGACATTTAAGGACAGCATAAAAACCATTCAGTATCAGATTGGTTGAGCCTGCAGCTGACAGTGAAACCAGAAAAGCAATTTTCTATAAATCAAGAACTTGAGTTCCCAGATCAATAGGTCAAAGGGGAGATAGATGAAATTATATAGAGAACCAGATTGAAATCTCATGGAGAGTCAAGGGGATGGGGAATGGAAAGGCTTCAATTTCCATATTCCCTTGGTAAAACAAAAGGGTGTTTCACAAGAGAACCAGAGACATGTGGTAAACATTTCATTACTACCAAAGAAATATGAATTAAGTTGATAGGACAACTTCTGTGCAACTGCAAGGTCAATGGGACATTGCTCCACACTGTGGAATTAGAGAACCATGATTTTCAACAACTGTCATTTGTTCCAACAGAATGATCCTTGGAATAAAGTGGAAGGAAATGTGCGCTTTCAGACAATTAATCATCCAGGTTCCAGTCCAACATGTTGACAATCCTCAAGTGGAAATACTAGAATCAGTGATTGCCAAGTCACACAGAAGTCTGCTGATGGTCAACCCCAAGTTCAGATGATGACTCCGATACCTTCAAATGTACCAACCATACATGCAGGTGGGCTGCACATAGAATCAGCAATCGAACTATCCACTTTAGTTATGTGCTGAGCGGAGATAATTGCTTTGTGGTACAAAGCTCTGCCTTATTTTACAGACCAGATGACTTTTTGTGTCATTTCTCTACAGATATACCAATTGGTCCTGCACCAGATCCTGAAAAATGAGCCCAAGACAATTATGCCATTAAGTTCAAGTCTTCACAAGTTACAAATAGAATACTATGTCTAGACTTGTTAGATCTGAGGTCCTCTTCCTCTACCGAAATATTTTGAAACTATACTTTCTATTTAATTTTTTCCCATCGATAACTGCTTACTAATGCCAAATAACAATCATCAGCTTGGCATTACATTTCTCCACGATACCCATCAGTCTCATTCTAATTTGCAAGAGGAATGATTCAAGCAGGATGAGCCAAGCAAATCGCCTTTTTTTTTATTGCCATGCTCTCACCCAGATAAAAGAATGCCTTCAAAATAACTGCAGGGATTTGAGAGAGACTGGCAACCGTGGATGTGCACTTTGACCTTGTTGGGAAGTCATGCATTGTGTTAATGGATCACTCAAAATGCAAGTGTCAATGTCTTCAATGGAAATCATTTTTTTTAAACCCATTTCAACTAATGTTATGGTTGGTTTAGTTAATGAGCTTAAATTATCATTCAAAATTTATGAGCTGTAATTTGTGTTCAGTGACCACATTTCTGAAGTTTTCTATACGTGATCTACCATGAAATTACAAATGATCTACAGGTTACAAAGCAGCGGTATTTTAATAACACACTTGTGCTACCATAAAACACAATTCTAGAAGGATTGAAAAAAAATCAGCATGTGTTATGGATCAAAAGAGACCATTATGGAAACAGTTAATTCAAGTAACATCACTGGTTGAAATGTCGAGACAACAATCGTGACAGGAAATTAAAATGAGAAATTGGAATATATAACAAGAAATAGATATGGACATCTAAGCTCCAAAACCATGAAACAAGCTTTGTTTGTGCCTTTCACTTCCTTAGACCAGTCAAGCTCTTACCTTGCTAGACCACTTCCTAGCTTCATCGTGCAACTGCCGAGCGGACTCCATCATAGGCTGATTCACCACTTCTCCCGCTTTCATTTCAGGGAATTCCTCATCTTTTTCCTCAGGAGGCGGCGGCCTTGGTGGAGGAACCTGACCTTCAGGAAGTGGTGGTTTGGGAGGAGCAGGTTCGTCGTTCAGCTGTAAATAATGCATGGATTGGAAAGCTCATTATAAAAAGGCAAATTTAGCATAAAGCTTACTATTTTTTAAATTACATAAACCATGTGAAATGAGATCCTTGCGAAAGTTATTTTTACAAAAGGCAGTGATATTGCACTGGATTTCACAGTATTATAATCTGCTTTACCTTGTACTTTTAATTAATCATACTTTAGTGGTAAACAAGCAAAATTCCCAAGAGATTTTACTCCAATGCAATCCAAATCCTCCCTTAATAATCCTCAACTGACTAACCAACACATTTTGTGTCAGATGTTGACACATATTTTTGATTATATGTACATATAGCAAAGCAATGTATAATAGTTAAGCAGGAGAAATTGCACACGATGCACATCAGTTTCTCCTCCTCTTCCCCCTAACCACTAGTTTAGTAAAGTACCATGGAAAACTTGTGAAATGTTCTCAACCTGTTCAACTGAATTGTGGAAAATGCCCTATACTAAATTATAGATTTTTTTTCTTTGATGGATTGAACACTAGAATAAAGTATGAGGGAATGGTGGAAGATGCAACCTAATCAATTAAGAGCATTAAACAAAAAACACATTGGTTTAAGTGCAATGTTTCTCATGCTCGACCAATCCATTAAATATCTTGAGTGGCAACAGTGTACACAGCATTTTATTTGTCATAAAGAATGGTCAGTTGTATACTACACTCTCTACTACAAAACTTGTATGACACATAACTAGTAATCTCATGAAACAAGGTGGCAGTAAAGTGATCCCTACTGTAAACATTCATATTTAGAACTTTTAAATTAAGAATTCTGCTGACAGTTTGGAGTCTGTTAAATTATGGATATTATTTTCCCAGTGCTAAGTCACTATTATATGGCTTTCTTTGTAAACAATTTGCTCGTAACATGATTTCTTTAATCAGCTAAAACAAAATATAAATCCTCT